>NC_064619.1:8062886-8371924 GCF_023898315.1 Schistocerca nitens | reverse complement strand
TCTTTATAAAAGAAACAAGCCGGAGGCTGTAAAGTGAAAACCGTAAAGGGGTCGTAATTTCCATACCCCTTTAACAATTACTCTCCTCATCTGTAAGTGTTAAATGTCTTATGTGCCGTCATTCATTTTTCAGTGTCCGCCGTCATCTTTGCGTGATGATAGGCTAGGCTCGTCTGTATTTCTGTATTGGTTTCCCTGTTGTTCGACAATCCTTACGAACGGACGCTGCGTCTTGGCGGCTGTCAGATGGGCCACTGATTTCTGTTTAGAATACTTCCCTTTGTCTCACGAGGTGAACCTATTACAGTGAGGCTGGGGAGTTATCGGTGGTGGGATACTTTGTCTTAAAAGCTAGCAAGAGCTATTAACTTTATTGCATAGTACGTGTAAGGGAGGGACCATTGTAACGTTACCAGTTCACCGTGGAAGAATGCAATAAACTGGACCTTTTGGTGCTGGTGTGCTGGATCGTCTAACACATAAGGAAGGTATAAAAAAATCCGGGAGGTTTCCTTTGATTGTGTGTTAAGTGTTGGAACTCTTAATCTCCTCTCAAATAAGTTCGCCGAACAAAATAGTGGTCGCTTTGGAGCACTGTTGACGGTGTAGATCCGGTGCCAGGTGGTCAGGTGACTACCCGTTGTGTGTATGTGCCGGTGGACTGTATGGAAATCAGCGCAGTAAGATGTGTCGGTTGCACGGAAGCAGCGCTGTATAGGTGGCAAAACGCAAAGACGCGACACAATGGCAGGAAGCAGGTAACACGATAGAAAGTGGTACGATTTCTTATTGCATCAACTTGGACTGTCCAGTGTGTTTACAGCGAATCGTGTATGCCAAATTTCATGATCCTACGTCAAAGGCAAGGTTCTAAGACACCTGAAAGAAAATGCTGTGTGTGAATAAGAATTAAATTTAAGTAACAATTTTCATGTAATGATATCTTTTTAACGATGAAAAAGTCATCTCCATTGAAGGCGCAAAATACAATTATTTTTGACGTTATTTAATACGTAGAATTAAAAAAACAACGGATAAGGTAAAAAGGCTCCACGTATTACCTTTCATCAAAATTGACTGATGTGTTTGTATGTACACATTTTTTCTAGTAAAAAAATGTCAATATTTTATAACGTTCGGACGACACTTTTCCCTTTGGCTCACTTCTCAGCAGTTTACCATACAAACTTTGTCAGGAACATCTAGTATGATGTTTGCTCTGGCCGTTAACAAACTTTATCATTGCTGGTTCCGTAATTCTGATACTTTATTTCGGCTTTTCGCATTGCCGATTGTATCTCATAATACCGCTTTCAACGTTCAGTACTGCGCTAAGCGAGCGGACACTGTGTTGACATTCCGTTTGCTGTAGACGTAGCACGATCTCGCAGTGGTTCCCCTGCAGCCGGCTGTGATAACGCGTCTGTTTGACGCCTGGCGCTCTCACAAGTTATTCAAGAGACTCATGAAACTTCTAACCGCAATTGCTGAAAAACTCTTTAGAAGCGCGTCGTATTGCAGCAGTATCTGTTACGACTAAGTATGATGATCCCAAACACTCGAACAGTACTCAAGGATAGGTCGCACCAGCGTCCTATATGCTGTCACCTTTACAAGTGAACCATACTCTCCTAAAATTCTCCTAATACATCGACCGCTTTCCCTACGACAATCCTCGCATGTTGGTTTCATCTCATATCTCGTAGCAAAGTTACGCCCAGATATTTAAACGACGTCACTTTGACAAGCAGGACACTACTAACGCTCTATCCCAAGATAACAGGTTTGTTCTTCCAACTCATCCACATTAACTTCCATTTTTTTTACATTTTGAGCCAACTGCCATTCATAAACCAGCTAGAAATTTTCTCTAAGGGAACTTGTATCATCCTATAGTCACTCATCTTCGACACCCTTCCGTACAACACAGTGTCATCAGCAAACAACCGAAGACTGCAGCCCACCCGATCCGCCAGAACATAGATGTATGTAGAAAATATAGCGGTCCTATCACACTTCCCTGGTCACTCTTGACGATGCCCTTGTCTCATGGTACTCATCGTCGAGGGCAACATACTGGGTTCTATTACCTAAGAAGCCATCGAGTGACAGCCAGGTATCTGGTAACCTGTTACATATATTCGTATCATCGTTAACAGTCCGCAGAGGGATTCCATGTCAAATGTTTTTCGGAAATCTGGGAATATGGAATTTGCCTTTTGTCGTTCATCTATAGTTCGCAGTACATCGTGCGAGAAAGGGGCAAGCTCAGTTTCACGCGGCTGGTGCTTTCTAAAACCGTGCTAGTTCGTGGATATAAGCTGTTTGGTCTCTAGGTTCAAAAATGGTTCAAATGGCTCTGAGCACTATGGGACTCAACTGCTGTGGTCGTAAGTCCCCTAGAACTTAGAACTACTTAAACCTAACTAACCTAAGGACAGCACACAGCACCCAGCCATCACTAGGCAGAGAAAATCCCTGACCCCGCCGGGAATCGAACCCGGGAACGCGGGCGTGGGAAGCGAGAACGCTACCGCACGACCACGAGATGCGGGCTGGTCTCTAGGAAAGCTACTACATTCGAACTGAGAATATATTCTAGAATCCTGCAGCAGCGTCCACACTGACGTGCGGAGGAGGTGGTGTTTCGGTATGTGGGTGTTTTCCGTCGTTCGGGTGTGATCCCCCTATAGATCTCATGCAGACGTTAAAGGAAGCATAGGAACACATTGCAGAGGACAGTGTGCTGCGTGTAGTAGAGAAGCATTTGGGGAGAATCATTGTTTGTATCAGCGTTACAACACAACCTGTCGTAAAGCATCATCTGTGGGGCAGTTGGCACGTGGGCAATAACATTCTTGGAAAGCACAGACCTACCTAGAGTCCCTATACGAACCCAGTGGAACACCTTTGGGATGAGTTTCTTGTTCCGGCTCTGGAGGAAATATAAGCTGTCATTGCTTCACAGACATTGAGACACCTCATTGAAAGTGTCCACATCAAAGTTCGAGCCGTCATAAAGGCGAAGGGTGGACACACTCCGTATGAATATCCACTAATAGATCATCAGACACTTTGGTGAGGTAGTGTATCTGCCACAGTCGTGAGAAAGGTGAGAAAAATCGGTGACTCGATAGGCGGACGCTTCCCACGTTCTGGTACAAGGTACCTCGCGGGGACAGCCGATACGGCGTACTGAGCGCCGAGCGCCGCCTGCTCTCCCGCTCTCCCGCTCTCCCGCTCTCCCGCTCTCCCGCCAAAGCGCCCCCGTCTATTTCTGGCCCTCGGCGTCGCCGCCGCCACCGGGACAAGGCGCGCCGCGTGCAGGAAGTCGCGGCGGCCCATCGCCATTCTGCGCGGCTGCGGCCGCTGCTGCAGAGTCCGGACACGTCCCGGCTCCGCCTCCTCCGCTGCTCGCTGCCACGTGCTCGTCAGTCGTCACCGGCAGGCAGCGCGAGGCGGGAACCACGGAAGTCAATCCGAGGCCCGCAGCCGGGGAAGTTTAGCTCACCTCACGCCACCTTTCCTCGTCTCTTTATAACTAACACCTCATCAGCTGCCACGTCAGCAACGATGAAACCTATACTCAGTTACTACTGCACCTAAGAAGGAATCACCATACTAAAGTAACAATGAACGGAAAACCTAATTTACGATCCAAACCCACGAATTTTAACGTGACGCTTACAAAGTACAATACTACTCCATTACGTAAGCTGTCGAAATACTCGTAGTTGTCTTACACAGTATTTTATTTGACACTATTCACCACTTTGAACCAAACGGTCATTATTTGCATGTACATCTAGTGATTACTCTGCTCTACACAATGACGTGTATACTGAAGGGTTCGGACAAACATTTTCAGACAATTTCCCAAGTGTTTCACCCTCGAATAGCTCGTGGGAAAAACAGACGCCTAAATCTTTCCATGCGAGTTTCTCTTATCTTGTCACGATGGTCTTTTTCTCCCAATGTAGATGAGAGTGGACAAAATATACTGGAATTGAAAGGAGAAAGTTGGTAATTGAAATTTAGGCCGCCCGGAGTGGCCATGCGGTTCTAGGCGCTACAGTCTGGATCCGCGTGACCGCTACGGTCGCAGGTTCGAATCCTGCCTCGGGCATGGATGTGTGTGACGTCCTTAGGTTAGTTAGGTTTAAGTTGTTCTAATTTCTAGGGGACTGATGACCACAGCAGTTAAGTCCCATAGTGCTCAGAGCCATTTGAACCATTTTTTTTTAAATTTAGTGAAAGGTCTCGCTGCACCAAAAAAGCCTTTGTTTTAGTGACTGCCGCCCCCACTCTTTTGTCATACTCGTATACATGTCCCTGTCTGAACTATTTGATGGTAGTTCGAAACGAGTTGGCCCTTTCTAAACATTTTCTAAGTCTTCCAGCAATCCTGTCTGGTAATAATCCTATATAACACAGCAATATTCCAGAAGAGGAAGGCCAAGCGTAGTGTAGGCAGTCTCTTTAGTGGGTTTGTTGAATCTATCAAAACTCTGGTTTGATTTCTCGACAATATTCTCAGCGTGATGGTTCTAGTTGAAGTTGTTCTTATAACCTATAGTTATTTAGTTGAATCAACAACCTTCAGATTGTCTGTTTTATCGAGTAGCTCAAATTTTATTGGATTCTTTTAATATTCAATATTTTGTTAGTTGCCATTTTCCACACCATGTGGATATCCTGTTAAAATAATTTTGCAGTTTGATCTCCTGATGACTGTACTAGACTGTAAACGAGAGTATCATCTGCAAACAGAGTAATAGTGCTGCTCAAATTGTCCCCCTCAACCTTTTACATAGATTAGAAACTGAGGGCCTATAACACTTCCCCGGGGAACCCCCAATATCAAATATTAATTCAGTCTCACCATTCGACTTCCCGTCAGCTATCACAAATCCAGTCCCACAACTGAGACGATACTCGATACGCACGAAATTCTACTAGATGTCGTTTGGAAGGAATGGTACCGAAAGCCTTCAGGAATTCTAGAAATATGGAATCAACGTGAGATCCCATGTCGATAGCACGCGTTACTTTGTGTGAATAAAGAACCAGTTGGGCTCCACATGAAAGGTACTTTCTGCATCCGTGCAGCTAACTGTATATAAGGCCGGCCGGTGTGGCCGTGCGGTTCTAGGCGCTTCAGTCGGGAACCGCGTGACCGCTACGGTCGCACGTTCGAATCCTGCTTCGGGCTTGGATGTGTCTGATGTCTTTAGGTTAGTTAGGTTTAAGTAGTTCCAAGTTCTAGGGGACTGATGACCTCAGACGTTAAGTCCCATAGTGCTCAGAGCCAATGTGTATATAAGGGTGGTCAGAAATAAGAGCTTATAATGGTGTTGCAGTTTAAGGTTCTGAGGAGAAATAATTGTTAAGAAAAAATTTTGGTACGTTGCGCCGTTTCCGATTTAATTAGCATTGATGTTAGCCAGTCAGGTCGTAGTGCGTGCAAATTCAACGACTCACACGTGTTAAAATTCAGCAATGCACAGACATCTGTGGGTCTGTCAGTTAGCACTTGTTCAGATGTTCATTATCGGGTAAAATGTACATTTTTCGGAAGGGATAAATTTAAGTTAGGCTTGCAGAAGCTAGGTCTTTTCGATTTAAGAAAAGCAAACGAAGAAAACGTTTGGCGACACTGTCTCTGGCAGGCTGCTTGAATTTGTGCACCCAAAGACCTGATTAGTTAATTTCGGTGCTAACTGAATCCGAAATGGCGCAAAATATCAAATTTTCTTCTTAACAATTATTTCTCAGCGCAGCCTCCCTTGCAACATCCTTATAAGCTTTTCAGACTGTTTCTAACTACCCGGCTGATCGTTTTCTTCGAGATATGTCATAATGTTGGAATAAAGTATTTATGTTCCAAAATTCTACTACGAACCGATGTCAAGTGTAGGATAAGGAATTAGAACCCACTAAGTTACACTGAAACGCGCACAGAAATCAAACTACGAGGGCTTGCTGAAAAGTGAAGACCCGAACTTTTCATGTGTAAACTCTTGAAGCTTTTTAAATAAAATGAAAGTTATTGAGATTCTACATCTTCATTCTTCATGTATATACTTATTTCTCGACATAGTCACCCTGGACGAATATGTATCTCTCAAGAAGAGATCAGTTCGTTGGTAGCGTCACTGCAGAGTGTTAGACTTCGTTGAGGGAGTCAAAACCTCACCTCTGCCAGCACCGCGTCGTCAGTATCGAAGTGTTTCCTCGAAGTCTTCAACTTTTGGGAAACAGATGAAAATCGGATGGGGCGAAGTCGGAACTTTATGGGAGGATGATCGATGACGGTGAACCCAAGGCGTCGGATTGTTGCAGGTGTCGTGTATGGTCTGGCATAATCATGCTGAAGAATAGGGTGCTCAATGTGATGACGAACTCGACGAATACGAAACTCTATTACTGCACGCTGTTTCTTACGCATAGACATACAGGGTGTTTCAAAAATGACCGGTATATTTGAAACGGCAATACAAACTAAACGAGAAGCGATAGAAATACACCGTTTGTTGCAATATTCTTGGGACAACAGTACATTTTCAGGCAGACAAACTTTCGAAATTACAGTAGTTACAATTGTCAACAACAGACGGCGCTGCGGTCTGGGAAACTCTATAGTACGATATTTTCCACATATCCACCATGCGTAGCAATAATATGGCGTAGTCTCTGAATGAAATTACCCGAAACCTTTGACAACGTGTCTGGCGGAATGGCCTCACATGCAGATGAGATGTAGTGCTTCAGCTGTTCAATTGTTTCTGGATTCTGGCGGTACACCTGGTCTTTCAAGTGTCCCCACAGAAAGAAGTCACAGGGGTTCATGTCTGGCGAATAGGGAGGCCAATCCACGCCGCCTCCTGTATGTTTCGGATAGCCCAAAGCAATCACACGATCATCGAAATATTCATTCAGGAAATTAAAGACGTCGGCCGTGCGATGTGGCCGGGCACCATCTTGCATAAACCACGAGGTGTTCGCAGTGTCGTCTAAGGCAGTTTGTACCGCCACAAATTCACGAAGAATGTCCAGATAGCGTGATGCAGTAATCGTTTCGGATCTGAAAAATGGGCCACTGATTCCTTTGGAAGAAATGGCGGCCCAGACCAGTACTTTTTGAGGATGCAGGGACGATGGGACTGCAACATGGGGCTTTTCGGTTCCCCATATGCGCCAGTTCTGTTTATAGACGAAGCCGTCCAGGTAAAAATAAGCTTCGTCAGTAAACCAAATGCTGCCCACATGCATATCGCCGTCATCAATCCTGTGCACTATATCGTTAGCGAATGTCTCTCGTGCAGCAATGGTAGCGGCGCTGAGGGGTTGCCGCGTTTGAATTTTGTATGGATAGAGGTGTAAACTCTGGCGCATGAGACGATACGTGGACGTTGGCGTCATTTGGACCGCAGCTGCAACACGGCGAACGGAAACCCGAGGCCGCTATTGGATCACCTGCTGCACTAGCTGCGCGTTGCCCTGTGTGGTTGCCGTACGCGGTCGCCCTACCTTTCCAGCACGTTCATCCGTCACGTTCCCAGTCCGTTGAAATTTGTCAAACAGATCCTTTACTGTATCGCTTTTCGGTCCTTTGGTTACATTAAACCTCCGTTGAAAACTTCGTCTTGTTGCAACAACACTGTGTTCTAGGCGGTGGAATTCCAACACCAGAAAAATCGTCTGTTCTAAGGAATAAATCATGTTGTCCACAGCACACTTGCACGTTGTGAACAACACACGCTTACAGCAGAAAGACGACGTACAGAATGGCGCACCCACAGACTGCGTTGTCGTCTACATCTTTCACATCACCTGCAGCGCCATCTGTTGTTGAAAATTTCGAAAGTTTGTCCGCCTGAAAATGTACTGTTGTCCCAAGCATATTGCAACAAACGGTGTATTTCTATCGCTGCTCGTTTAGTTTGTATTGCCGTTCAAATATACCGGTCATTTTTGAAACATTCTGTAGTTACGGTACACACCACCGTGTTACACGCTAGAATTAGGAGCCTGCTAGCGGTAGTGGTCTGTAAGTATGTATACATGAAGAATAAATATGTAGAATATTAGTAACGTTTGTTTTATTTAAGAAGTTTCGTGAGTTGTCACATAATGAATTCGGAGGCGCTACTTCTCAGCTCTTCCTCGTAGAATCGTAATCGTCCAAATGATGCAGAATACAATCCCTAACGTTCTCGATGGACATAAACGATTCATTATACGGATGTTTGACTATTATACGAAAGGGGTGGGTAGAGGGCAATGAAATGAGGAAATAATCCTAATAAACAAAATTCCGGAAACCAGTGGTTTCCCCGACACGACATACTCACAAATGCAGTCATGCCTTTGTTACAACACAGCTAAGGTCCAAGACTACATTTACGCTGCAGACATGGTACATGCATGTTGGTGGTCCGTCATACTTTAGTGTGACTGTTTGGGTATACGTAGCACGAATCTTCGACGACTAGTATGCCGGTCGTGGCTCGCCAATATCACGGCGTCTCATATCCGTCGACTTGGACCAGTCGGATTTTCTCTTTCTTTTTTGTGGGGAATTTAAAATATTTGGTGTATTCCGGCCCTGTTGGCAGTGTCTAACTGCAGTAACGCACTATGGATGGTGCTCAACACATTCGGGACACGCCAGGTGTTTCTGAACGTGACGGAAATCGATGAGAGGACGTGCTGACGCCTGCCTTCGCGTGGACGGTGGCCAGGTGGAAGGCTTGTGGTAATGTGTGTGTTCTGAAGTGCATATCTGCTGTGTGGGTCCTCAGAGATCTGTTATAAGATGTTCATGTACTCGGTCGTAATGCGTCGTATTGGGGATGTCACTGATTTTGAACCTTCATTTATTATGATTTTTTGCCTGTTTCATTGTCCTCTTCTTTCCCCTTTCATTTCTGCCCATAACAGTCCAACACCTTGTATACACGTGTGGTCGGCTGCACCGTCACACTCAGATGACAGTTTCCACTTTATTAGCGCAGTAAAGGCTGCAAGGAGCACTTGCGCGTGGTTAAAACTGTACAAAGGCCATATTAAAATACAATGGTGCCCAAAATTAAACCAACAAACGGCGATCTCCCCTTTCTCTGAAGACCGTTATTTGCCTGTAAGGCGACAACGGTACCACCTTAGTACTGCACGGCAACTGGCATCTGATCTCGCAGCAGCCGGCCGCTGTGGCCGAGCGGTTCTAGGCGCTTCAGTTTGGAACCGCGAGACCGCTACGGTCGCAGGTTCGAATCCTGCCTCGCGCATTGTCCTTAGGTTAGTTAGGTTTAAGTAGTTCTAAGTTCTAGGGGACTGATGACCTCACATGTTAAGTCCCATAGTGCTCAGAGCTATTTGATCTCGCAGCATCCACTGATTGTGTTGTATCGAGGCTAACGGTTTACAAATGGCTTCTCCAAACTGACCTTTACTGTCGGAGAATTGCTGTATGTGTACCTCTGACGCGTCTTCACAGAAGGAAACGTCTGGAGTGGACTCGTCGTCATGCCACCTGGACGGTCGAACAGTGGGCCAATGTTCTTCTCACAGAATGGTTCCAATTTGGTTGGAGTTAGATTTTCGACGGGTTCGCCTCTGGAGGGACCATGGAACACGATTTGGGGCCCTACATTGTAGAAAGTGGCCAAGATCGAGGAGGATCCCTAATGGTGTGGGCGGGAATTATGGTGACCACTTGAACAGCCCTTCGTGAAATCGGTAAGGTTTAACTGGTGTCAGGTATCGTGACGAGATCTTGGGATGTCATGCGCGGTTGTTGTGAGGTGCTCAGGGCCCAGTCTTTGTACTGGTGGGCAATATTGCTCGAACTCATTCAGCACGGGAGGTTGATGTTTTCTTGGAAACGGAAGATGTTGCACGCAAGGTGTGGCCTGCTCGCTCTTCCGATCTGAATCCCACAGAGCATGTCTGGGATGTACTGCAGATGGATTGCATCACAGCAGTATACATCAACCAGTCCCCGAGACTTGTGAACAGCTCTGCATGAGAAATGGGCGTTATTGTGTCAACATGAGGTTGACGACATCATTCACTGTATGTCCCATCGTTGTCAGGCCTGTGGTGTTGCCAGAGGCAGCCACATCCCATACTGAACACTTTAATTAGTAGTCGGAATGAGTGTGCAAATCCGTTAAGTTGGAAAAAACGAAGAACATTTTTGTTTACCGTTTTGCATGTTGCAGTTACTGACGTTCTGTATGCTTTACATTTTTTCTACTTTACTATCATCTGTTTATACTGTTTCGTGGCAAAATAAAAGCAACCATGCAGAAATTCCGTTTGTTGCTTTAATTTTGGACACCAGTGTAATTACCTGTGTAAACTACATTTTATTTTCTTCCACGACCCATTCTGAGGACATACAATCTCATCTTCAGCTGCATCGGTGAGTTACATGAGCTTCGTTTTTCTTAGCTGTAGCCAGCTGTCCACCTTCATTTTGCTGTAAGTTAGCTACTGTTTGACACTTTTTACCATAACATGGCACGTAAGTTATGTATTATAAACGATAAGACGGCTACTTATAAGATATTTTATCAAAAAGCACACTGCACGTCGTTACATATTTACTATCACATATAAACAAAAGCAGTGCTGAATTCGTACGGATACAGAAATACTATGCCATGTAATTTGAATAACATGACCAGCTTACATAACGAATCAAAAATACAAACAACATTTATACTTTCAGAAATTCGTCGCATGAACACGACTTAAAAATCTTGTGTGTATAAATTTCAACCTATTTACTTGATAATGAATCGGTTTGATGGATTGTGCATCGAGTTCTGGTTTCCTTAACGTAGAGCATTTATGAAAACATGAAAGCGATAAACTAATATTTATCGCCTAATATGGATTAAAGTTTATTCCCCCGTTCAACTTTTGTCATTAAATACACTATGTCCATGTTTTCTGCAGCGAATGAAAATTACAACTCGTCAAAGATATTCACATTACGGGCTTTGCTCTTTTTAGTAAAATATTATCACAATGTTGTCTGTGTTGTCAAACGCATGTCTCACGTCGTTAACGTGGATAGCTATGGCAGATTTTATTTTGGGTGCTGTAAGTATATGCGTTTGCATGTTCCTTTAATGTAGCAAGGAAGCTTCGTCGAGTATGACCGCTATTCTGTTCTGAGCACTCGCTCACTCTTATGTTTCCTTCCTTTCTTGTTACCTGCTGATATGACTCATTATAATTCTTTAATACGATCAATTTTATTCCATCCGAATGGAAGGAATATTGTATTTTGACGCCCTTTAAATAATGACGACGTGCAATAGAGACAAAGAACAAGCTCGGTTTGTGGGTGAGTAGACAAGCAAATCGGTCGTGTCCTTTTCAAAGGAACCGTCCCGACATTATTTAGTAAATGACCTAGGGAAATCACGAACAAGTAAATCTTTTGTAAGCAAGAGGGGTATTCAAACCGCCAACTTACGGAATGCAAGTCCAATGTCTACCTCGGTCTGTGCGGCATCTGTTGTAAGCGAAGCTAGCGTTAGAATGGTGGACGGATGTGTAGGGGGGAGGGGGGAGGGGGGACGCTTAGAACTATCACACACGCCCTGTGGTGATCCAGATCTCGTGGCAGTTGTTTACGTCATCAAGGGGGTACGTTCCTTCGCTGTTGGTGCGCACTGCACAATTTTAGAACTTTAGTGCTTTTACTTGCTTCTGCTTCTTAGCAGTAACTAGCTAACCATCTTATTGAAAGTAGACACTACGTTTACTACTTTGAACGAGCCTCATGAATATATACATTAACAGTACATCTCACAGGCCTGAAATTATAGCCTTGAAGTGAATCAACAGTCACTAATAATTTGTAACTAACGCAACATAAGCTCTCTCTTTCTACACCTGACCCGCATGTCATAGACTTTTTATAGCGACTGCTTATCTCCTAAGCTGAAAGAAAAAATATTTGTTACTTGGCGTGTGCAAAGCACATAGCTCAGTCTGTTGCAGAAGGATGAAACTGTGACTATGGGAAAGATAGGCCGACGATTACGGAAGATTATGCAAAGGGCGTGTGGAATCAGTAGCAGCTATTCTGTTTATGTATTGAGACGAAAATAGCAAATCGAGAGGGTGGTCCATTCACAGTGTAAGCACACTAATGTTCAAATATTGAGGTACACACTGTATGACAATGTATTCCCAAAACTGCAAGCATCGCAAATTCTTACAGTGATTATAATTGTAAAAAACCATTTAAAACTACGCTGAGAACTGCCATAAAGAGAATAAAAATAACGGTTATGAGATGCAAGAACATCCATGTGGGCTATGTATGGCACGGATGAAATTACTAATGGTTGTTACGCATACGAAGATTCGTGAAAACTAACTATGCGAAATTTTGTGACTGTAATACGCTCAAAAGGTGGCTATAACTTTGGTGGATAATGAGAACAATAGGAATAACCGGCTTTTGCGAAACGTATATAAAGGTAATGGAAATTTTCGTTATCCGCAGTTTGCGGTGTAGCTCTTCAGGAGAAGGTCGCCTCGGTCTCGAGGTTACGAACTAAGTACCCACTCAGACAAAGGAAATTCCTGCGTCTCTGCGCAACCGTAAGATTTCATCATCATGTCCCCTCATTATCTTAACAAAGGTGCTCGTTTTCTTGTGCTCAAAGAGTTTCCTCTTTCGGGAATATCGATACTGCCGCGGTATCACTGTTCCAGCAGATATTTCATCTGCTGAAGGTTGACGAAGTACTAGAATCGTTATGTAAGTTGTAAGGTGGCTATAATTTCACACCTTACAAGCACTCATGCACATACTTTGCCGTGAACTACAACCACAATTAGATATCATTTGATAGGCGGTACATCGTATATACGAATATTTAAAGGAGACTGACATTGTCATGTGCACCTTGTAAATAATTGTTAACGCTTATTGCATGAAAGGTGACGGAGTGTCTTTATTATAAAAACGGCGTAATGAATGATTGCCTATACTAGTAGTAGAGGTTGGAACGCCAGCGGAAATGAAGTGGCAGGCGTGACTCAAGCCCTGGGTGGAAGGCCCGCACAGGTGTTGGTCCTGCTTAAACACAGGAAGTAACTAGACAGACGTCGTAGCACCTAAACGCTGGAGCCCAATAGAGTCGCGACCGGCCGTTGTAGCTGAACTGGAAGGATTATACTTCGGAAACCACGAAAATCTTGGACGCAGGCGAGAGTAACGAAGAAACGGTACCTCTGAAACCACGCAGGCTGGGTTATTTCCAAGGATTTTTACTCAGAAGCGTACCATTGTACGAGTATAGGTTTTTTAGGTTTTTCCTCGCAAACTTTCCGCGCTGGACGACAAAAGACTAAAATATGGTTGGTCGGCGTTCGGAAGAATCTGTGGAGAGGGAGAATATTCCGTGGTTTGGGGAATATGATTAGATTTCGGAATTACGATGGTGGGGAGCCGAGCCTTGCTAGGAAGACAGCAGGACAGACACGAGGTCCTCCGTTGTGAGCGCCCGTGTGTGACGGTCGTTCGATATCAGCTTTGTTGGTACTGACGGACTTGCTGTCTTTGCTCTCAGGAGAGTTTATAGTTAGAACAGTTAGGCAATGTACTGCTGCGAATCTATACGATTCTGGACTTCACCTCTGGGTTGGAAGTCGTCGTTGAGTACGCAGCGTTCAGTAATTGAGAGCACTTCCTCTGCCTATACTTACGTTGAGGCGTTATCTGAACTTCGTCCTTGTGGCTGGGAGTTCGCGTTTCTCGTCTGTAGAACACAGAGAGGAGAAGACAGTATTAAGAGTATATTAGTCAGAGGACCGCCTTCTGCCGTCCTAGTGTTTGAAAGAGTTTATTTGTGGTTGGAGTTCTTCAATCATCGCAAACGAGTACGAGAACCATCACTTCGACGCAACGGACGCAGTACATACGGTGATATCGCAAGTTGCCTTGACTTATTAGGGCTATAAAAGCTAAATAGCTGTCATCACGTTAGTTTATTTCCACTGAGGCTCCACACCACCGTAGTCATCTTTGAAAGTAGGGTCTTGTAGTGTTTGGAACGTAGATGATGTCAGTAATTTCGCGTTATTGATATTGGATTGCGCAGTCATAATAAGGGGCACAGCTGGGCAATTAATTAGTAATTTTACTTAGGAAGTGTAAACTTTGTAATATAAAGGTTTTTTAACCTACAATAAATATATAAGCAGGAACAACGTTTATCATTTAGTAGTATTAGTTGGCTTAATCATTCATTGATATTTAGGTTGCAATTTATATGTTAAAGTCCATTAACAGATCCTAAGATATGCTTCAGGGAGCAGTCAGACAGGGCCAAATCATCATTTTAGCTTTTATTGTTTTCCGTTGCGCACATTTATTTTTACAGCCGCCAGGAGCAGCATCTTGGAAAGTTAGTGTTGTAGGTAGGCTGTTTAGGTTTTTATGTTGGTAACGCCACGTAGCGCTCTATATGAAAATCACTGACTGTGCTGTGTGAAGTCTGTGGCTGGTTGGCATTGTTGGAATAGTCGCTATTGTAGTGTTGGGCAGTTGGATGTGAAGAGTGCGTAGCGTTGCGCAGTTGGAGGTGAGCCGCAAGCAGTGGTGGATGTGGGGAGTGAGATGGCGGAGTTTTGAGAGCGGATGATCTGGACGTGTGTCCATCAGAGAGAGTAAATTTGTAAGACTGGGTGTCATGAACTGATATATATATATATATATATATATATATATATATATATATATATATATATATATATATTATGACTTTTGAACGCTATTAAGGTAAATACATTGTTTGTTGTCTATCAAAATCTTTCATTTGCTAACAATGCCTATCAGTAGTTAGTGCCTCCAGTAGTTAGAATCTTTTATTTAGCTGGCAGTAGTGGCGCTCGCTGTATTGCAGTAGTTCGAGTAACGAAGATTTTTGTGAGGTAAGTGATTCATGAGAGGTATAGGTATTGTCAGTCAGGGACATTCTTTTGTAGGGATTATTGAAAGTCAGATTGCGTTGCGCTAAAAATATTGTGTGTCAGTTTAGTGTTGATCAGAATAAGTAAAGAGAGAAATGTCTGAGTACGTTCAGTTCTGCTCAGCTGTTTGAAAAGCAAATAACGTAAGAGGTTTATCAGCACAGTAATTCATTAATTTTTCTAAGGGGACGTTTCAGTGTGATTGACGTTTACTACAGTACATGCAGACAGCACAGTCGACTTTCAATGTAAATGCACTGCAGTCGGTGACCTCAACCGCCGTCTCCGGCTTCTCCAAGTGTGTCAAGTTACAGGTTCGCCACACAGCCTTTCTCCGTATCTTGTTGACGTGGTTAACTATAATATCCACCCTTGCTGTCCTAATAAGGGAATGGTTGAATCCGGTATGCTGAAACCCACACAGAAATTTTTCGATCAGATTGAGCATACCGAAAGATATGCACCGAGAAAATTTTAACTGCTAAGGCACACAGCAATTTTATTTTTCCGAGTGTTAAAGTCACTCATTTTCGCAGAATAAAGAACCGCTTACACTGAGGTGACAAAAGTCATGGGCTAGTGGTATGCCCGTATGCAGATGGCGGTAGTATCGCGTACGCAACGTATAAAAGGGCGGCGCTATGGCGGAGCTGTCACTTGAACTCAGGTGAGACTCTTATGAAAAGTTTTCCGAAGTCATTCTGGCCGCACGACGAGAATTATCAGACTTTCAACGCGACTGATAGCTGTAACTGGACGCATGGAACATAACATTCCATAAATCGTTACGGAATTCAATACTCCGAGATCCACAGTGTCAAGAGTGTGCCGAGAAAACCATATTTCAGGTGTTACTTATCACCACGGACACAGACTTAACGACCGAGAGCAGCGGTGACTGCGTAGAGTTTTCGCTGCTAACGGACAGGCGACACTACGTGAAATAACCGCAGAAATCAGTGTTGGACGTGCGATGAAGTATTCGTTAGGACAGTGCGGCGAAATCTGGCGTTACTGGACTACGGCAGCATATCGCCGATGCCAGTGTCTTCGCTAACAGCACGACATGGGCTGCAACCCCTCTCCAGAGCTCGTTGGCTGGAGCGGAGCGGAAAACCGTGGCCTGGTCAGGTAAGTCCTCATTTGATTTGGCAAGAGCTGGTGATAGTGTTCGAGTGTGACGCAGACCTCACAAAGACATAAACCCAATTTGACAACAGGGAACTGTGGAAGCTGGTAGTTGCTCCATATCGGTGTGGGCTGTATTTGCACCGAATGGGCTGCGTCATGTACTTCAACTGAACCGATCGTTGAGTGGATATGGTTATGTTCCACTACTTGGAGCCGTTCAAGGATTTTATGTTACCAAACAACGATGGAATTATTACGGATGGCAATTTGCCATGCTGCCGTACCACAATTGTTCGTCAGTGATTTGAAGACCTGGACAATTCGAGCAGAATGCGGCTGGGGTGGATGAAATTAAGTCGGAACTCATCAAATACAGTAGAATGTCAGGTCTTAAATGGCTACACAGGATAATTAAAATGACCTGGGAGTTGGGACAGGTTCCATCAGACTGGACAAAAGTAGTAATCACACCAATCTTTAAACATGGAAACAGAAAAGATTGTAACAACTACAGAGGTATCTCTTTAATCAGCGTTGTGGATAAAATCTTCTCAGGTATTGTTGAAAGGAAAGTGCGAGTATTAGTTGAGGACCAATTGGATGAAAATCAGTGTGGGTTTAGGCCTCTTAGACGTTGTCAGGACCAGATCTTTAGCTTACGGCAAATAATGGAGAAGTGTTATGTGTGGAACAGGGAATTGTATCTATGCTTTATAGATCTAGAAAAGGCATATGACCGGGTACCTAGGAGGAAGTTATTGTCTGTTCTACAAGATTATGGAATAGGAGGCAAACTTTTGCAAGCAATTAAAGGTCTTTACATGGATAGTCAGGCAGCAGTTAGAGTTGACGGTAAATTGAGTTCATGTTTCAGAGTAGTTTCAGGGGTAAGACAAGTCTGCAAGCTGTCTCCACTGTTGTTCATATTATTTATGGATCATATGTTGAAAACAATAGACTGGCTGGGTGAGATTAAGATATGTGAACACAAAATAAGCAGTCTTGCATATGCGGACGACTTAGTTGTGATGGCAGATTCGATTGAAAGTTTGCAAAGTAATATTTCAGAGCTAGATCAGAAATGTAAGGACTATGGTATGAAGATTAGCATCTCCAAAACGAAAGTAATGTCAGTGGGAAAGAAATATAAACGGATTGAGTGCCAAATAGGAGGAACAAAGTTAGAACAGGTGGACGGTTTCAAGTACTTAGGATGCATATTCTCAGAGGATGGCAACATAGTGAAAGAACTGGAAGCGAGGTGTAGCAAAGCTAATGCAGTGAGCGCTCAGCTACGATCTACTCTCTTCTGCAAGAAGGAAGTCAGTACCAAGACTAAGTTATCTGTGCACCGTTCAATCTTTCGACCAACTTTGTTGTGTGGGAGTGAAAGCTGGGTGGATTCAGGTTACCTTATCAACAAGGCTGAGGTTACGGATATGAAAGTAGCTAGGATGATTGCAGGTACTAGTACACTCCTGGAAATGGAAAAAAGAACACATTGACACCGGTGTGTCAGACCCACCATACTTGCTCCGGACACTGCGAGAGGGCTGTACAAGCAATGATCACACGCACGGCACAGCGGACACACCAGGAACCGCGGTGTTGGCCGTCGAATGGCGCTAGCTGCGCAGCATTTGTGCACCGCCGCCGTCAGTGTCAGCCGGTTTGCCGTGGCATACGGAGCTCCATCGCAGTCTTTTAACACTGGTAGCATGCCGCGACAGCGTGGACGTGAACCGTATGTGCAGTTGACGGACTTTGAGCGAGGGCGTATAGTGGGCATGCGGGAGGCCGGGTGGACGTACCGCCGAATTGCTCAACACGTGGGGCGTGAGGTCTCCACAGTACATCGATGTTGTCGCCAGTGGTCGGCGGAAGGTGCACGTGCCCGTCGACCTGGGACCGGACCGCAGCGACGCACGGATGCACGCCAAGACCGTAGGATCCTACGCAGTGCCGTAGGGGACCGCACCGCCACTTCCCAGCAAATTAGGGACACTGTTGCTCCTGGGGTATCGGCGAGGACCATTCGCAACCGTCTCCATGAAGCTGGGCTACGGTCCCGCACACCGTTAGGCCGTCTTCCGCTCACGCCCCAACATCGTGCAGCCCGCCTCCAGTGGTGTCGCGACAGGCGTGAATGGAGGGACGAATAGAGACGTGTCGTCTTCAGCGATGAGAGTCGCTTCTGCCTTGGTGCCAATGATGGTCGTATGCGTGTTTGGCGCCGTGCAGGTGAGCGCCACAATCAGGACTGCATACGACCGAGGCACACAGGGCCAACACCCGGCATCATGGTGTGGGGAGCGATCTCCTACACTGGCCGTACACCACTGGTGATCGTCGAGGGGACACTGAATAGTGCACGGTACATCCAAACCGTCATCGAACCCATCGTTCTACCATTCCTAGACCGGCAAGGGAACTTGCTGTTCCAACAGGACAATGCACGTCCGCATGTATCCCGTGCCACCCAACGTGCTCTAGAAGGTGTAAGTCAACTACCCTGGCCAGCAAGATCTCCGGATCTGTCCCCCATTGAGCATGTTTGGGACTGGATGAAGCGTCGTCTCACGCGGTCTGCACGTCCAGCACGAACGCTGGTCCAACTGAGGCGCCAGGTGGAAATGGCATGGCAAGCCGTTCCACAGGACTACATCCAGCATCTCTACGATCGTCTCCATGGGAGAATAGCAGCCTGCATTGCTGCGAAAGGTGGATATACACTGTACTAGTGCCGACATTGTGCATGCTCTGTTGCCTGTGTCTATGTGCCTGTGGTTCTGTCAGTGTGATCATGTGCTGTATCTGACCCCAGGAATGTGTCAATAAAGTTTCCCGTTCCTGGGACAATGAATTCACGGTGTTCTTATTTCAATTTCCAGGAGTGTATATGGGAACAATGGCAGGAGGGTGTCCACAATGAGGAAATCAAATAAAAACTGGGAATGAACTCTATAGATGTAGCAGTCAGGGCGAACAGGCTTAGATGGTGGGGTCATGTTACACGCATGGGAGAAGCAAGGTTACCCAAGAGACTCATGGATTCAGCAGTAGAGGGTAGGAGGAGTCGGGGCAGACCGAGGAGAAGGTACCTGGATTCGGTTAAGAATGATTTTGAAGTAATAGGTTTAACATCAGAAGGGGCACCAATGTTAGCACTGAATAGGGGATCATGGAGGGACTGTATAAGGGGGGCTATGCTCCAGACTGAACGCTGAAAGGCATAATCAGTCTTAAATGATGATGATGATGATGACAATTCGAGCGAATGATTTGGCCACCAACATCGCTCCAATTAAAACCACTGAACATTTATGGGACATAATCGACAGGTCAGTTCGTGCGCACAATCCGGCAACACTTTCGCAATTATCGACGGCTGTAGAGGCGGCATGGGTGAATATTTCTGCAGGGACTTCAAACGACTTGCTGAGTCCGTTACACGTTGAGTTCCTACACTATGCCGGGAAAAAAAGAGGTCCGACACGATACTGGGAGATATCTCACGACTTTTGTCAGCTCAGTGTATAACAGCGGTTTGTGCAGGCCTTCCTGATTAGAGCTAGAATCGTCCAATAGGCAGACACACCGGTCACAAGAGGATGGCGCGCCATCCAACGTGACGTCCAAAGAGCACACCCGTGTATTTTAAAGCACTTAAACTACACAAAAAATGTCGCAAATTATTAATTTTTTGAATAACTGGCATTTCGTATCAACAGCTAAAGTATCGCGTATGTAATTGATACACAAGTGAGTAGCAGAGGAAAGGAAATCAGAGCAGTGTATAACATTAGACGACTTCGATGAATCGGTCTTCACTGCTTGACATTTAATATTTTGTAACGAATCTTGTAGCGCAGTTCTTGTGATAATTTTCGAATTATGTTTATTTTGCTAGCAATGAAACAGTTTCTTTTTTACTCCCTGCAGCCGTCGCAAAAGTGCGACGTATCAATTGGATGACGGAAACAAACATTTTCCTTACACCAGGCACACCTGATAAATGATAAATTAATGCACTCAGTCACTTACACTAATTAATAGCTGTATTTAGACAGAAATGGAATGGAGTAACAAATGGTTGTGGCTTAGTTCGTCATACTGTGCTGCGTACCAGGCACACCTTCATCAAATATGTAAAATGTGGTGATGAAAACTAACAATGCAGAAATGACAGAAGTTTAACAATACTGTTCCGCTGATGACAAAGAGCTATAAGAAATTATACTGTTTCACACTTATCTGAAAAATGATTTACACTGTTGAAAAACGTTTTGTCGCGTTGTTGAATCACACTATTAGTTCTGGGTGGAATCCTTATCACATTAGCTGTCTTTTCGCTGTCCTCGTAAAAGTGGTGGCGTCGTTAAGTCCAGGCCAAAAGTCCAACAAAAGCAATGACTCATTCTCTGCAGACATTAAGAAGACGTTTTGGATGTAACATTGAAAATTATTCTCCCCCAGTTTTCCTGCTTTTACTAAGTCTACTACAAGACTTTGGCAAGTAAACAGTCTTCTTTTTTTAATATTTGCTCATAATTTGCCTTGATATTCCTGAAGACTGAGATAAAGTTTTGTATGCGAATGTGCCGTGGTATTCACCACAACTGCACAAGCAACTCCGTCTATTTTCGTTAGAAAAGATAAAGCGCAGTTTGCAAAAAACTTGACTAATTGTCTTTATACATAGCTCTTAGGGGAAACAAGAAGTGGTCCCGGCGGAGGTTCGAATCCTCCCTCGGGCATGGGTGTGTGTGTTTGTTCTTGGGACATTTTAGGTTAAGTACTGTGTAAGCTTAGGGACTGATGACCTTAGCAGTTAAGTCCCCTAAGATTTCACACACATTTGAACATTTTGGAAACAAGAAGCTTCGTCTTTATCTCAACTAAGAATTTCTGTCCTTTGGCGTATAATTTCCTGAATCTGTTTAAGCAGGTCGAAGAAGCCTGGAAATCAGTAATGTTCGTCTCAATTGCAATTCAGACCACCCACTCTCATAGATTTCCCTCGGTATCGGCACATTGACTCTTACCTGTAGTTTTAAAGCATTCAATAGTTTTTCTTTCACGCTGTTGGGAGTCTTATTTTCGTGCATATGTCGTATTTCGTATAAATCTTTCTTCCATTTATACAATTCATGTTCAGATTTCACGAAACGCAATCGGCTTTCTTCCGCCTTCGTTGAACCAAAAAATTTACAGCGTTATCTTTCTCACATAAGGCTACTGCTGTACATGGTTTCTTTGGGCTTGGAAGGTACCCTGATTTTTGTTCCGTGTTTTAATTATGAGAAAAGTCATTGTTCGAAGTACAATTCACGGAATTGTTCGAGTTATTTCCCTTTCTTCTATAATTTCAACAATTTCTAACGAAATGTCAACATCATTGGAATGAATGCCCAAGAAATTAACTAATAAATAACACATATGCAGCTAGTTAGGAAAATTAGGTGATTTCAACTGCGTACCACGTTCTTCATATTTTACCTTTTAATGTTGCAAACGTTATTTGGATTCCACATTACTGTAAGACTATGGAATCTCCACGAAGAGAGATGCTATCAGTAAGTATATGCGAAGAGATCACAAGGAAAATTAATACAGTTTCATTTCCATTTGTTAACACTTCGCGATATCTCAAAGGCAATTGCTAATTGCCGGCCGCGGTGGTCTCGCGGTTAAGGCGCTCAGTCCGGAACCGCGCGACTGCTACGGTCGCAGGTTCGAATCCTGCCTCGGGCATGGATGTGTGTGATGTCCTTAGGTTAGTTAGGTTTAAGTAGTTCTAAGTTCTAGGGGACTGATGACCACAGATGTTAAGTTAGGTTAGGTTAGTGTTGTTTAACGTCCCGTCGACAACGAGGTCATTAGAGACGGAGCGCTAGCTCGGGTTAGGGAAGGATGGGGAAGGAAATCGGCCGTGCCCTTTGAAAGGAATCATCCCGCCATTTGCCTGAAACGATTTAGGGAAATCACGGAAAACCTAAATCAGGATGGCTGGAGACGGGATTGAACCGTCGTCCTCCCGAATGCGAGTCCAGTGTCTAACCACTGCGCCACCTCACTCGGTCACAGATGTTAAGTCCCATAGTGCTCAGAGCCATTTGAACCATTTGAACCAATTGCTAAATATTATCAGTATTAAATGAGTTGCAAATTCGAGGAATTAGTAACTGTAAACAACTGTGTCAGAGGTACTACTAACGGAAAGTGAAATTCGCTTTACAAATTACGATAGGGTTTTACGAGGTGGTTATCTGGTTACCGAAGAGTCGTCAATCAAGAATTGGTAACCGCCGGGTCGCACATGCGCTGTCTGCCACAGCTACGACAGGGGGGTGTACACTTCTCGAACTGCCTGGCGAGCTAGGAATCTGGCAAACTTCAGCACTGTTTTCAGTACACTTGCAGTGCTAAAATTTTGAGATTGTGTTTCTTTCGATGTATTCTTAGTCCATAAAAAATTTCAGCACAGGCTTTAACGTATCGGATTCGACAATTCTCTAAGTTACGACCTGTACACCCCCGGAAAAGCAAATAAGTGTGGAACATATCTTTCAAAACTATGATTAGGGCTTCAGAGTTGAGACAGGATCTGCAAACACGACTTTAAAGGCTATTAGTGTCTGAGAATAAATAATAAATGTAAAGGTATATTTAATAATTTATTATTATCTTCTGTTCGCCTCGCACAATATATATGACTATCCGGGGTGTATAACTCTTTATCTTCTTATACCCATTAGAACCGCTCCTTAAATAGATTTCGAGTATTACAATAGCGTCCTAAATTTGTTCGCCTACGCTTTTGCTAATGGCGGATCAGTACTCTTGTTACACACTGTATGGACTGTTAATCGAGACAGATAATGCAAGACTAATCATTCATAATTTACGTCTTCCTCTACGAAAAGGAGATAAACATAAGAAGGATGTCCACACTATCTTACCTGTAACTAACAGTGCCTCAGGCCGAGGTTGCTCGCTGAATTATTACTTGATATTTTACTGAACATTTTATGATTGTAATTCCCACCGACTATGGAATGCGAAATGCATATAAGATATTACATATCGATAAGACCTCAGCACGCTGAATGGCGGACGCTACGTAGCACTTATACTAAAGCAGTTGTACATTTTTTTTTATTATCTCGTGAGTGAATTTTAGGATTACGTAAAGTCCTTGTGGTACGGTTAATACACCAGTGGAGCAGGTATTTGTGGGTATACCTCACTATAGCAATACATTCTTCTCTTCGTTGGTATACACTGTAATCACAAAAACCTTAAACTGAACTTAGTTGACTGAATGACCGGTGTGCATAGCCCTTTAGTTTCCATTTGCGTGCTGTCAGCTCCAAGCATACGGTCTAGACTTGTTACCAAGGCGACCTGCACTGTGTGATGGTACAGGAGGGTCAAAGATATATCTTTGTTACGTTTTCAATAACATCAGCTCTACGTGACTAGTACACCATCATACGCTTATGAAGAGATCTTGCGGACAGGAAGTGAATTACTAAACAAAAAAGAAATTAGAGTGGTAGTTAAAAAACACTTACTACTGTCCGTATCGTCGTAATAAATCACGTTACAAGAAAGGCGATCACTTTGATTAATGTTCCCAACAACATTTGCTTGATAGGATTTTTTGTTTTGTTTAATGATAACTACTCCAGTTGATGACGAGAAGTTTCTTGAGTCCAGTACAGGCATCGGCCTTCACATTACGCCATTTTTAAAGGTTCTGAAGACTGCCACAGACATCATAACTATATAAATAATATACATAGTAGAGGATGAAAAAAACAGGGCTTACCTATGTACAATATAAATACAAGCGGATTATAAAACTCGCGTTGTGCAGCATATGCAGATATACAAAATTTTGCTGCTCCGATATTAAGGCTAGCTAAATGGAACAAATGGGAAGGACTTTTAAAATGTTATACAAGAAACACAACACAATTAGAAAGTAAAAAAAGTAAGAAGTAAATCCACCTTTACAGCTCACCTCATAAAAAGAGTCACACGTGCACTGTAACGAAAACAGCCACGCACTCCTTCATACAACGAAGAAGAGACACTGTGTAGGGATTTTTGAAGAATTTGAACTCTGTGCCTACTTGGAAAAGAAAAAGGAGCAAAAGACGATCAACGAGCAATGCACACATAGAAACACCAGTTTCATGGACATCTGCCGTTGTTGTAACTTAGTTTCTCTTGCTCTGCGAGTTCGTAACAGTTTAGAGAAAATTGTGAACATACTTTGTAAGCAAACCCCGCTGCGTCCAAGCTACGCTAACGCCCACTATAGATCACTGTGGTTTGATTTTTGCTCGAAAGAGAACATAAACTTACACTCGATTTACATAGCCCATTCACTGCCACTATTTTGCGCTTTTACTAAATCTAAACATTATGTTCAGCAAGATAATGCCTGCCCACACACCTAGAGTGTTTCTACTTCTTGTCTTTGTGTTTGCCAAACCCTACGTTGGCCAGCAAGGTCACCGGATCTCTCTTCAACTGAAAAAGTGCGGAGCATTATGTGCAGGATCCTCCATCTAGCTCCAGATTTTGACAATCTAACGCGTCGGCTGGACAGAATTTGGCACGATATCTCTCTGGAGGCCATTCAACAACTGTATCAATGAATCCCAAGCCGAGCTGATGCTTGCATAAGGGCCAGAGGTAGACTAACGCCTTATTAGCTAAATCATTATGTGAAGCTCTTTCTCTAAGAAAAGGTCGTCTAGTTTTCCTCATATTGTAATCATTTGTTTATCTGTGCGTAACCGTATAGATCACATGTACCGATATCCATCCCATTCGGATAATTCCTTCGTGGCTTTTGTCTTAGAGTGGCTATCTCATTTATTAAGCATACATTTTGGAAATAAACTTAACGATGTGTTATAATTTTGTAGATATCTGATTGTCTTTATCGGCCACTTCAGTTACCAGCACTGCAGGTGTCATAGTGTGGAGTGGCATAATGTTGCACGGATATACTAGTCTCCACATCTATGAAGACGATACACCCGCCAGCGATCTTTATTGTGACCCTATAATTCTTGTGTGTCTTTTCAGGGATGTACTCAAGACTGTCTTCATTTTTATGGATGACAACTTGGGACCACAGTGAACAGCGCAGGTGGGGGCGCTCTTGGAGCGAAGGGTATTCGGCGAGTGGACTGGCCTACCGTTACCCCAACTCCAGTCCCATCGAGCACGTGCTGCATGTTGCACTGCAGCAGGTTCACATGCACCAAAGATAATAGATCAGTTATCAATGTCACTGGTGGAGGAATGGAAAGACCTGCCACAAAAACTCATTACCAACGTTATGGCCAACGTTGGAGCACGTAGCAGGGTATCTATCATCATCTGTGGTAATTACACATACCCTATTGAGACCTATGTCCCACCTTTTATAATATCCAGATGACCGTCATGAATCGCTGTGACTTAAATATAATTGTCTGGATAAAAGTGCCATTTCTGTTCGCCTCATTGCGTATTTATTTTGATTACCTTCTGCGCTACAATGTTGCAGTACTTCCAGTGTGGGATTTGTGCTTTTACCAGTAGGGGGGATGTCTTAGGGGGTTAGTATAACTATATATGTTACTAGCTTGGACCGTGGCGCTACCCATGGTTAAACAGTTATTTATAAATAGATTTTAATGCCGAAACTCACTATTCACGCGTATGCACTATCAGAAAAGCCATTCCTTATTTTATCTTTAAAAGTACATTACAGGTAACGCTTATTTACAAAATCATCTACATACAGGTATACGAGGGGAATTCAAGAAGGCACATATGTGAAAAGCTGTACTTATTCTGATGATAGGAAACTGAAACATGCGTTATTTTTCTACGTAACCTCTCTGGACTTCAATGCAGTTTTCCCGACGTTTTACGGTCTTTTTTTATTTCATCAGAAAATACGTTTATCGGTTGCATCTGTAACCAATTTTGTGCCGTAGCAATGACGTATTCATCACTTGCAAATCTTCTTCCCTGTAGTGCTTCCTTTAAGGGTCGAAAAATGTGAAAATCGCTTGGAGCCAGGTCTGGACTGTATGGTGGATGTTCCAGCAGCTCGAATCTCAACTCCTTTATTGCGTCGGCTGTCCGTTTGGAAGAATGTGGGCGAGCGTTATCTTGCTACAGGATGACACCTCTTCACAGTTTTCCACGACGTTTGGGTCAGATTGCAGGTTTCAGTTTCGTACGCAACACATCACATCCACCATACAATACAGACTTGGCTCTAAAGCCTCGTTTACGCTGGGGCGACGTCTTGCAACATTGTGGCATGCGACGGAAATATGGCGTGCGTCGTCTTTTCATTTAGTTCTAAATGTTTTGAAATACTTAACTACTACATAACACTTTTTCAAAATTAATAAGCAAACATATTAATAGTATTAATAGTAAACTTTCAGTATTCGGCTCCACAAATTTAAATTATATGTAAAGTTTTACTCCAGTGCGTAAGAAATAAACATCCCAGGTTGGGATGCATAAACTAAAACCAGAGGAGGGGATGGTCTGATGCAGAGGGGGGAAATCCCCCCCATCCCCCCCTGCAAATCGCACACTGAGTACTTCCTATGTATGATCCAAGTTTCATCGAACTGTTACTTGACGGTGACACGTTGTGCAAAAGTTACTTTCGTCCTTAATTAGTTAGTTAAATTCATGTTAATGAATCATTTTGCAAGACAGATCGTAATGATGTGGAATGAGTCATTTTACATACACATCGCAAATTAATTTGTACGTATTGTTACATTCTGAAGAAAAGTATATACAGATGTTATGAGTCATCCACCACATTACACACGTTACAGTAATAGAAATTATTCTACGGAATAGAAGAAATTGTCAAGGAGAAATATTCTCCGTTTGTTTTCAAATTTTCCTTTGCTGCCTGTCAGATATTTTATGTCACTGGGTAAGTGATCAAATATTTTTGTACCCAGCTATAACCAATTATACTTTCTCCAACGGCAGGTAAAGCAGATATCACTGTGCTGGTCATGGGGGGATACGTGGAAATGAACAGGCCGATCGGGTTGCCAAGGAGGCGTGCAGAGGGCAGGATGTGGCGCGGTGCCCTATTCCCCTGCAGGCTGTCTTCTCTGCACTACATAGCAAGCTCTTGCATTTGTGGGATGAGGAATGGCTGGCAGTAGCGGACAATGAGCTGCGGTTGGTTAAGTCAACTACCCGGCCGTGGCGTGCCTCCAGCCGGTTACTCAGGCGGTATGAAGTGACCCTCACACGTCTTCGAATTGGACACTGACCTTTTACAAACGGCTTTTTACTACGGCGAGAGGATTCCCCGTTCTGTGACGCTTGTGGCGTGCAAATCTCTGTACGCCATGTTTTAACAGAGTGCATTTTATACCGTGGTACAAGGGCGACAGCAAATATCGCTGGGGATCCGTCCTGTATTTTAGCTGATGATGAGACGATTGAGATTCAAGATTTAAAGTTTTGCGATGTATCTGGCCTAAGCTTTTAGGCTGGAGGTTCTAGTGTATTGCAGAGTGGCAGGCACACACTTTTTTATTCTTGCGGTCAGCCATCCACGTCCATCTCCTACATTGTTTTATCTCCTTCTAACACTTTCTCCCTGTTTAGTTAATGTTTTAATTTGGTGTGATACTTTGTTTCGTGCTTCCGTGTGGTACACATAGTTTTCCACATTTCTTTGTACTTTTACTTTCAGTGCTGTTTTATACTCCTTTTTAGTGTCTTTTACCCACACCCTTCTCAAACTGTTTTCGCGCGGGTGCTGAAGACATTTCCGTCGTGCACCCATACCAACCCATACCCATATCCACCCATCCACGCACCCAACCATCCATCAAAAAACTTTGTTGCGACGCTCTGCATTACCTTTTACTATAAATACAACCTAAATGTGGAGTAATGAATGTCACTTTTCCTTCTGGTATTGTGATCCTGTAAATTATTGTTCCTTTTGAGCTGTAGTGGATTATTCACAACAAACTTCGTAAGGGAATGAATATACTGTGAAGTAGTAATCAGAATGCCAAACTCATTACGGTAGGGTGACAATTATTGAACTATACGAAAAAAAAAAACGTAGATTAGTTACAAACTACGGCGTGCACACACTTTATTCAACATGTAAACATCGCTACAAATATTCGGAATTAGGTCATGACATGTTGGATGTGCCTGCCATCATTGGTGATGGCTCGCTGGAGTGTCGGAAAATGGCTCTGTCGATGACCCTCTGAATGGCTGTTTCCCACTGAATAGTTTTGGGGTTATCGCTGTATACCTCGTCTTTAATATAGCCCCACAAGAAGGAGTAGCACTTGTTCAGATCCGGAGAGTATGGCGCCAATCGAGACCCATGCCAGTGGCCTCTGGGTACCCTGGAGACAGAATGCGGTCCCCAAAGTGCTCCTCCAGGACATCAAACACTCTCCTGCCTCGATGGGCTCGGGTTCCATCTTGCATGAACCACACCTTGTCGAAATCAGGGTCACTTTGCATAATGGGGATGAAATCATCTTCCAAAACCTCCACATACCATTCGGTAGTCACTGTGCCATCAAGGAATATCGTACCTTTATTGTTTCCCGCCTGGGAGGCGGCGCGTGGGTAAGGAACAGGAAAAGCTAATACGAGTCACTAGAGCTAGAACGTGGTTTACTGGTCCTAAAACAAGGTGATAAACGATTGCATAACTTTGTACGTAGGTGCGATGCTGAAGCGAAGTGTCCTGGCTGGCTGCACCTGATCAAATGAGCTGAGGCAGTCGCGGACCTCGTAGACCTCGACAGCACCGGCTAGAGGGCGCTGTCGTCTGTGTCTCTCGTAGTGCCAACCTAAGCAGTGGCATCGTAGCTATCGATACCACAGTACCGATTATTCCGTGACTGTACATTGCGCAACACACAGTCACCCGTTGAGGGTGAAGAGACTTCTCGATCGCGAAACGCGGATTCTCAGTCCCCCTAACGCATCAATTTTGCTTATTCACGAACCCTCCAAATGGAATTTGGCTTCGTCGCTAAACCAAACCATATTCACATCAAAATCCGCACTATGCCCCGAGGCCAAGCGCCCAGTTTGAACGTCCTAACGCAAACAGTTCAGAACTTATGAGTATTTTAGTTCATTTAGTTCCATAATTGGTACCCTGTATAAGGACAAGAGTCAAACTGATCTCCCGCGAGGTCGGTTTCTTCCGGTTTGTACAATCTTGTTTAAATAACTGGTGGGCTGGGAAGAGCAGAGCGCCTGTTTCACTGTTCCGGCAGCACGGTTGGTGTTGGGGAGGCATCGCGCCGCAGCCGATCGATGCCGGCGCACACGGACCGCGGCCGGGCGTCGCGACCGCGTCTGTCCGGAGCGCGGACGCCTTTATTATCGGCGGTGCTGCGGGGCCCGCCTAATGCGTCTATTGTGGCGCTATTTACCGGCCCTGAGGACTCCATTAACCCTGAAAGAGTCGCTCCGAGGTGCGATAAGGGCGGCTGATTAATGCGGGGGCGGTGGCGGGGGTGGGGGGGGTGCTGCTGCCTCTGGCTGTGACGGCGCCCCCAGTGGTGGCAGGTGGGCGGCAGGGGGGCGGGGGCGGCCTCCCTCTACCTGCGGCACGCCTCCGGCACTGGACACGGGGCTGCTCGACCACCTCACAGCTCCAGCGCTGATAATGTCTTGCGCCTTTGCCTGTCTCGTATGTCCGGGTGTTATCAAAGGTCCCGCCAGGACGCCTGGCCGTTTAACATTCCAATCTATTCCACCTGCCCAAGCACATTGCTGCTGTGACGGATGTAATGCACGACCCTCTCCCGCCCCTCCCTTTTTACAAAAAATGTGCCTGGCTGATAACAGTAGGAGAGCGTGATGTCGTGACTGTAAGGTCGATATTCCAATCTACTCACTGTTTTTAGAATCACATGAAACAAAGCGCTCTAGAACACGACAAGCAGTTTGAAACATCCCCTTCGAAAAATCAGTGAATTACGGTGCTGATAAACCCCTTACATTATTTGATTTTCAAACAGCTGAGCAAAAGTGCACGTAGTCAGACATTTCTCTCTTTACTTATTTTGATGATCACTAAAGTGACACACAATATTTTTAGCGTAACGCAATCTGACTTTCAATAACCGCTACAAAAGAACTACTGCAATACAGCGAGCGCCAATACTGCCAGCTAGATAAAGGATTCTAACTACTGAAGGCACAAACTACTGATAGGCATAGTTAGCAAACGAAAGATTTTGATGAGGAACAAACAATGTATTTACCTTAATAGTGTTCAAAAGTCATAATATACACTCCTGGAAATGGAAAAAAGAACACATTGACACCGGTGTGTCAGACCCACCATACTTGCTCCGGACACTGCGAGAGGGCTGTACAAGCAATGATCACACGCACGGCACAGCGGACACACCAGGAACCGCGGTGTTAGCCGTCGAATGGCGCTAGCTGCGCAGCATTTGTGCACCGCCGCCGTCAGTGTCAGCCAGTTTGCCGTGGCATACGGAGCTCCATCGCAGTCTTTAACACTGGTAGCATGCCGCGACAGCGTGGACGTGAACCGTATGTGCAGTTGACGGACTTTGAGCGAGGGCGTATAGTGGGCATGCGGGAGGCCGGGTGGACGTACCGCCGAATTGCTCAACACGTGGGGCGTGAGGTCTCCACAGTACATCGATGTTGTCGCCAGTGGTCGGCGGAAGGTGCACGTGCCCGTCGACCTGGGACCGGACCGCAGCGACGCACGGATGCACGCCAACACCGTAGGATCCTACGCAGTGCCGTAGGGGACCGCACCGCCACTTCCCAGCAAATTAGGGACACTGTTGCTCCTGGGGTATCGGCGAGGACCATTCGCAACCGTCTCCATGAAGCTGGGCTACGGTCCCGCACACCGTTAGGCCGTCTTCCGCTCACACCCCAACATCGTGCAGCCCGCCTCCAGTGGTGTCGCGACAGGCGTGAATGGAGGGACGAATGGAGACGTGTCGTCTTCAGCGATGAGAGTCGCTTCTGCCTTGGTGCCAATGATGGTCGTATGCGTGTTTGGCGCCGTGCAGGTGAGCGCCACAATCAGGACTGCATACGACCGAGGCACACAGGGCCAACACCCGGCATCATGGTGTGGGGAGCGATCTCCTACACTGGCCGTACACCACTGGTGATCGTCGAGGGGACACTGAATAGTGCACGGTACATCCAAACCGTCATCGAACCCATCGTTCTACCATTCCTAGACCGGCAAGCGAACTTGCCGTTCCAACAGGACAATGCACGTCCGCATGTATCCCGTGCCACCCAACGTGCTCTAGAAGGTGTAAGTCAACTACCCTGGCCAGCAAGATCTCCGGATCTGTCCCCCATTGAGCATGTTTGGGACTGGATGAAGCGTCGTCTCACGCGGTCTGCACGTCCAGCACGAACGCTGGTCCAACTGAGGCGCCAGGTGGAAATGGCATGGCAAGCCGTTCCACAGGACTACATCCAGCATCTCTACGATCGTCTCCATGGGAGAATAGCAGCCTGCATTGCTGCGAAAGGTGGATATACACTGTACTAGTGCCGACATTGTGCATGCTCTGTTGCCTGTGTCTATGTGCCTGTGGTTCTATCAGTGTGATCATGTGATGTATCTGACCCCAGGAATGTGTCAATAAAGTTTCCCCTTCCTGGGACAATGAATTCACGGTGTTCTTATTTCAATGTCCAGGACTGTATATAACAGTTCATGACATCAAGTGTTACAAATTTACTGTCTCTGATGGACACACGTCCAGATCATCCGCTCTCAAAACTCCGCCATCTCTCTCCCCACATCCACCACTGCTGGCGGCTCACCTCCAACTGCGCAACGCTACGCGCTGTTCACATCCAACTGCCCAACACTACAATAGCGAATATTCCAACAATGCAAACGCAGCCACAGACTGCACACAGCACAGCCAGTGATTTTCATACAGAGCGCTACGTGGTGTTACCAATATAAAAACCTAAACGGCCTACTTACAAGTTTTTGGCATTTTATACTGTTGTTGTTGTTGTTGTTGTTGTTGTTGTTGTGAGACATGAGACTGGGTTTTGAGCAGCGTTTGTAAATGTTAAGAATACTGTATAATATACAATGAACAAAAGAATCGCTGTACCAAACAGGAATTATGCGATAAAAACGAAAATTGGTAGGCGTGTTTCTACATATGAAAGATTATGACTCCAATTTCGCAGCAGACGCGTAAGCCCGGCGATAGCTGCGCTACTACGAGGATGCGAATCAGGTTTACTTTAAGTACGCACTGTAACGGTCGTGAGCGTTAGTTACAGGACGTAGTGAGTTGATGCTAGTCGAGAATTCCTTTAAGGTGACAAATACAGCATTATCAACTACTTGCTGAGTTTGAGCGAGGTCGTGTTATAGGGATACGACAAGCTAGATGTTGCTTCTGCGATTATGCGATACTGCAGATACACTTTCCAGGAATGTGGCCACTCGACATGATTTTTGGCAGCGCAGACCACGAAAGCGTACGGTCGCAAGAAGACGGGGCGTCGTACAGTACGTCCATGCGGGAAGACCGTCGTACTCGGTGCATCGTACTGCATCTGTAGCAGACACTTGAGCAGCAGGACATTGGACACTACTTGTACGCAAAGCTTGCTAATTTTTCAAACCTTTCTACATTTGGATAACAATGTAATGTTGTAACATACTCATGAAAATCATTGAAGAATACATTCATTTGAGCCCAGCACCACTGGTATGCAGATAAAAACAAAGGACCAGCATATAGTAGGCTAGAAAAGTCGTAGGATAAAATACTGAAATATTGTTCTTTTTCATACAATGAAGGCTTTCACTACCGGATGTTTCAGCTGCTGAGAATTTTTCTGGGTTGTATGGCCGTAGTCCATGGAACTCTTCAATCCCTGACCTTTCGTCCAAGGCACAACCAGGAGCACCTCCGAAGATGTCCAACGTAGCCTTGGACGAAACGTCAAGGATTGAAGAGTTCCATGGACCATGGCCGTACAACCTGGAAAAACTGTTATTTCTGCAATGATTTTTGTGTATTTCATACCGCAGCAGTTTATTGCTTCAACTGTTAATAGAATTCGAAACCGATGTGTGATATGGAAAATCTAACCATGCCCCATGTTATCAGCAGGGTGGAATGGTGTGCCACACTCATTATTCATATGAATACTGAAACCATTTTATATTTTGTGGTTATTTAGTGTAATTCCGTAAATTTATAATAGAAGATTTTGGGACAGAAGTTTCATTCTTGAAATTATAAGTGACATATTTCAACTGGTGCGCGAAAGCGCACCTGACAATGTAATTTTGATCTCCTAGGTTAATATAATTAAATAATGATTTGCGTGCTAATATGCAGTGACATGGATCCATTTCCACGTAAAATACTGGTGGCACAGTTTTGGGCAGCCTATTAGAATGTAGATAGCGAGGCAACTGGTGGAACAGTGGGACTGGCGATGCACTAGTTGACGGATGTACAAAGTATCAATGGTTAAGCCGCCAGTTTTCCAATGTAGCCCCTTGTACCGAAAAAGAAGAGGAAGAGTTGTAATCATATGGTTAATAGTGAACAGTTTTCGTGTAGGAAGAATTGGGAACGTTTATGAGAGATTACTCAGACTTTTATCTAGCTAATGGGTTCTCTAATGATGGAATACTGATCGTAGCATGTTACTGCATTTAAAGCTAGCTGCTCTATACATACGAGGTGCGGCTAGAAAAAAACCGGACTGATGCTGGAAAAAACATTTATTTACAATTATTTACAATTTCATGTTATCTCCTTCAATGTACTCTCCTCCTCGGTCTCTACACCGCTCCATACGAATTTTCCACTGTTCATAGCAATGCTGCAGATCATTTTCGGTAAGTCCATACATTACTTCCGTCGCTTTTTCTTTTACTGCTTCAACAGTCTCAAATCTAGTTCCTTTCAAAGCTGACTTGACTTTAGGGAAAAGAAAAAAAGTCACAGGGGGCCAAATCAGGTGAGTAGGGTGGATGATCTAAGATGGGAATGTTGTGTTTTGCCAAAAACGTCTTCACTGACAACGCACTGTGAGCTGGGGCATTGTCTTGGTGAAGGATCCATGACTTTTTTCTCCACAAATCGTTCCGTTTTCTCCGTACTCGCTCACGTAGGGTAGCCAGGACGCTAATGTAGTAATGCTGATTCACTGTTTGTCCCTCTGGTACCCAATCAAAGTGCACAATCTCTTTGATGTCAAAAAAAAAAAACAATCATCATTGCCTTGAATTTCGATTTTGACATTCGTGCTTTTTTTTGTCGTGGAGAACCAGGAGTTTTCCAATGCATCGATTGGCGTTTAATTTCGGGATCGTAAGTAAAAAACCACGATTCATCGCAAGTAATAACATTTTGTAAGAAGGCGGGATCACTTTCAATGTTTTCCAGGATGTCAGAACAAATCATTCTTCGGCGTTCCTTTTGTTCAATTGTGAGACACTTTTTTAACCATTTTTGAACACACTTTGTTCATGTTGAAACTTTAATGAAGAATCTGCCTAACACTTTCATTGTCAACTCCTGTTAACTCAGACACTGCTCTGATTGTTAAACGGCGATCTTGTCGAACAAGTTTACCGATTTTTTCAATGTTTGCATCAGTTTTTGTGCGAGTGTCATCACTGGTGTCTTCGCGGCCATCTTTAAATCGTTTAAACCACTCAAACACTTGTGTTCGCGATAAACAATCATCGCCGTACACTTGTTGTAACATTACAAACGTTTCACTTGCAGATTTTCCTAGTTTGAAACAAAATTTGATGTTAACACGCTGTTCTTTCTGTACACTCAACATTTTCCGACGCACAGACAAAACGTCAACTACTTAAAACAGATGCCACGGGCAGACTGAGTGCAGGAGGCAGATGAAACTCGAGCAGTAGGCGGAGCGAGAGTCACGTGACAGGCCACGCGACTTTCAGCCTTATTGCATTCGTTTTATTGTTTCACCAGTACTAGTCCGGTTTTTTTCTAGCCACACCTCGTATATGCAGTGTTAACTGTAAAAATTAATTTGAGTATGTCACTAGCACCAAAGGGAGAGAATTGTAAATATTTCACCGATGCAAATTTAAGTATCATCATTTAAACACAAAATATTAGTTGTGTATGTCGTCTGTGTGTGGTTGACCATGAGACAGAGAGCGGACCCAAGTTTCCATAGTATTGTCTCCACGTCCACTGCACGTCATCCACAGTCTTATACTAAGATGCCCTAAGGTACGACGAATCAGAGAGGCTCATTTCAAATTAAAACGAAACCTATTTGATTTGCAGTTTACATAAAGATTTCAAATTGTGTTCATTCGAGGGGAGTGACGGATTATGTTGACAGTGAAAGAAACGCCTATTATGTTAAAGAATAAGATATGTTAAATGAGACTGCAAAATGAAAGCGATTTAGTTCCCAAAATATGGTACTGGTGATTTGTGTCAGAAGTAATCTTTTTAACTTTTACATATGTCAAATGGTCAGTATCCGGCAAGTAGAAATATTTGTACCGGTGAAATTTGTGGTAAGTTCCTATGGGACGAGTCCGCCCCTCGTGGTCTCGCGGTAGCGTTCTCGCTTCCCGAGCACGGGGTCCCGGGTTCGATTCCCGGCGGGGTCACGGATTTTTCCTGCCTCGAGATGACTGGGTGTTGTTGTGTCGTCTTCATCATCATCATTCATCCCCATCACGGAGGAAGGCAATGGCAAACCACCTCCACTAGGACCTTGCCTAGTAAGGCGGTGCGGGTCTCCCGCATCGTTCCCCTACGCTCTGTAAAGAAGCATGGGACTTCATTTCCATTTTCCTATGGGACGAAACTGCTAAGGCCATCGGTCCCTAGGCTTAGACACTACTTAAACTAACTTACGCTAAGGACAACACACACATCCATGCCCGAGGGAGGACTCGAACCTCCGACGGGGGTAGCCGCGCGAATCGTGTCAAGGCGCCCCAGACAGCACGGCTACCCCGCGCGGCTGTACCATTTGTTTAAGCATGGTATATGTTACAATCATTTAAGTCATCATGTGATGAAACTTGATTGTCTCGAATACCTTCTAGTCAAATCAACAACAATGTGAAAGCCAGAGGTGGAACATATGGGCCGTAGGCAGATTGTGAACTGTACTCAACAAAATCTCCTCGCCGGCCGGTGCGGCGGAGCGGTTCTAGGCGCTTCAGTCCAGAACCGCGCTGCTGCTACGGTCGCAGGTTCGAATCCTGCCTCGGGCATGGATGTGTGTGATGTCCTTAGGTTAGTTCAGTTTATGTAGTTCTGATGACCTCAGATGTTAATTGAACCTTCTTTAGCGGCACGAGACGCGCAGGAAGAGAGTCACTGAGGTTCTGGAAGGCATCAACAGGGATCTTGAGTCGCGCAAACTCCACCGACGTGACCAGCTACAACAGGTTTCTCGGTAGAAGATCCGTGGTGCAAACACCTGGTCGAGGTGGACCCACAGATCCTCGACTGGGGTTAGATGTGGGGAGTCTGGTGCCAGGGGAGAGCACGAAACTAATCCTGGTGCTCCTAGAACCGGGCATGTGCGCTGTGTGTTGTGTCTAACGTTCCATTTTCCTGTTGGTACATACCATGGGGCCGAGGAAAAATATGCTGCATCTAGAAGTGGAGATAGTCTCCAAGGATAAGTGCGTCCTTTTGCTGATCGATTGCGCCTTCCGCAATTACAAAATCACCCAGGGAATGCCACGGAAACATTTCGTAGACTGTAACGTTCCCTCCTTTGGCCTGGACGCTTCAGGCGATTGTTACAGGGACTTGCCACCTGTCCGATGGAGCAGAAAACGTGATTCATCTGAAAAGGCCACTTGTCGCCCCCCACTGGAGGTCCAGTTGTGTGTGGTACTGGAGTGCAAATAACACCCTTCGTCGTCGATGGACAGGAATAAGGGCGAGTCCATGAAACAGGCGCGTGCTGCGGAGGCTCATACACAGCATTGTTTGCTGAACGGTCTTTGAGGAGACTTCAGTTGTAGCGCGTTTGTTCATCTGGGCGGCCAGATTTTCAACAGTTGCACGACCTTTCGCCCGTACACGTTTCTGAAACTGTTGTGCTCGTATTTCATATTTGTAATCCCAGCATTCTGGTACTCGGTAAAATACACTCCTGGAAATGGAAAAAAGAACACATTGACGCCGGTGTGTCAGACCCACCATACTTGCTCCGGACACTGCGAGAGGGCTGTACAAGCAATGATCACACGCACGGCACAGCGGACACACCAGGAACCGCGGTGTTGGCCGTCGAATGGCGCTAGCTGCGCAGCATTTGTGCACCGCCGCCGTCAGTGTCAGCCAGTTTGCCGTGGCATACGGAGCTCCATCGCAGTCTTTAACACTGGTAGCATGCCGCGACAGCGTGGACGTGAACCGTATGTGCAGTTGACGGACTTTGAGCGAGGGCGTATAGTGGGCATGCGGGAGGCCGGGTGGACGTACCGCCGAATTGCTCAACACGTGGGGCGTGAGGTCTCCACAGTACACCGATGTTGTCGCCAGTGGTCGGCGGAAGGTGCACGTGCCCGTCGACCTGGGACCGGACCGCAGCGACGCACGGATGCACGCCAAGACCGTAGGATCCTACGCAGTGCCGTAGGGTACCGCACCGCCACTTCCCAGCAAATTAGGGACACTGTTGCTCCTGGGGTATCGGCGAGGACCATTCGCAACCGTCTCCATGAAGCTGGGCTACGGTCCCGCACACCGTTAGGCCGTCTTCCGCTCACGCCCCAACATCGTGCAGCCCACCTTCAGTGGTGTCGCGACAGGCGTGAATGGAGGGACGAATGGAGACGTGTCGTCTTCAGCGATGAGAGTCGCTTCTGACTTGGTGCCAATGATGGTCGTATGCGTGTTTGGCTCCGTGCAGGTGAGCGCCACAATCAGGACTGCATACGACCGAGGCACACAGGGCCAACACCCGGCATCATGGTGTGGGGAGCGATCTCCTACACTGGCCGTACACCACTGGTGATCGTCGACGGGACACTGAATAGTGCACGGTACATCCAAACCGTCATCGAACCCATCGTTCTACCATTCCTAGACCGGCAAGGGAACTTGCTGTTCCAACAGGACAATGCACGTCCGCATGTATCCCGTGCCACCCAACGTGCTCTAGAAGGTGTAAGTCAACTACCCTGGCCAGCAAGATCTCCGGATCTGTCCCCCATTGAGCATGTTTGGGACTGGATGAAGCGTCGTCTCACGCGGTCTGCACGTCCAGCACGAACGCTGGTCCAACTGAGGCGCCAGGTGGAAATGGCATGGCAAGCCGTTCCACAGGACTACATCCAGCATCTCTACGATCGTCTCCATGGGAGAATAGCAGCCTGCATTGCTGCGAAAGGTGGATATACACTGTACTAGTGCCGACATTGTGCATGCTCTGTTGCTTGTGTCTATGTGCCTGTGGTTCTGTCAGTGTGATCATGTGATGTATCTGACCCCAGGAATGTGTCAATAAAGTTTCCCCTTCCTGGGACAATGAATTCACGGTGTTCTTATTTCAATTTCCAGGAGTGTAATAATTCAGGTGATATTAATAATTTCTATGGGTTGCCTGATTTATTTGACGATGTTTACAGCTTGTCTCACACTTACCAGTGAGAGGAACTTGGCTCTTTTTTTTTATTTATGGGCGAGGGCAGCAGTCTTCCTAGCAGCCATGATGGCTTCCCGTTTCCCATCCCTTTTCCGATCGCCAGGGTAGCACGTGGTGTCGTTTGAACATTCAGTAGTGGCCAAAGTTTCTCCTGTTCTCAGTTCCTCAACCTGCCTTATTAACCTTGTAACTGATATTTCTTCTCGATTTTAACGTCGCGAGGTCGCCTCCCTGTGAAATTCCGGCCCTATGATTGGCCAGTTCAGGTGCGCGCCCGTTTTGCGCGGGCGGGCGCCAACCGCCCTCGGCCGGTGGATAGTGGACAAAGGGGCAGTAGTTCAGTTCTAGTGTGACCGTGCCAGAGGCCGGAGGTGCTGCTTCCAGGAGATGAAGTTCGGTAAGCATGAGCGCCGACGTGCACTGTAGATTCGCGCCCTGCGGCCCAGAGGGAACCTGATAGGTCATTGTGAATAGTTTGCGTCTTGCGGGTTTTATTCCTTCAGTACGGCAGGCTACCTAGCGATTCACGCACAGTAGCATCTTCTAAGTCTTTGGCTAATTCCTGGTGGTGGTCGTTGCACGCCTGCAACCCCTTCCTTTACTAAATGGGATTCTATTTGATAATACGGCGATCGTTACTAAAATTCCTTTCCTCCTGCTATCGTGGCGTGTTATGAACGTACGTTGGGGCAAGCTGCTGAACTCGAATCTTTCTTCCCACCACCCCCATTTGGTTGTATTATTGTTCGATTCTCAACTGTTTAATAAATGAGTGCGTTAATCTTACATTTTCTCTCTTTCTTTACGTGAACTCACCACTAGTGTAACAGAATTATGCGGAACTATAACGGTTGCTATAAGGTCGTGCAGATCTCGCGCCACTAAAGTATAGAGATTCAATATCGCGCGCCTGGCACGACCATTGCACGCATGGCACCGATAACAGTAGTAATCATGTTCAACTCTTCCCCACTGATAAACTGGGAAGTGGTCACGGCTCAGTGTGAGTAGGTGAACACTAAATCCACTTGATGTGGAAGTAGTGGCCTCTGTTTTGCCTTGCTGGTTTAGACAACAAAAAAAAAATATCAAAAATCACAGCCCCTACAGCAAGGAATAGTAACTTGTAAAATAAAATGAGCCACCGCTTTTACACTGTCATCCAGCCGTTTCATCCATGGCCCGTGGCGCGCCGCTCTTGCCTCGGTTCCGTTTTCGCATAATGCCATTTTGCCATGCACGGTATACTTTAATCATGGCGGAATGTGAACAGCTTACAAATTTAGCAGTTGCGGTAATACTTCCACCTCTGCCCGAAAGCCAATGATCATGCCCTTTTGGACGTCAGATAAATAGCTATGTTTCTGCATTACGACAATGACTGCGACTGGGCCGTGTATTTAAATATACTGAAGAACTGAAATCTCACGAAAAGTGGTTGGACGACCTGAAAATATTTCCTCTTCGTTGGTCGGATGTCTCAAACGATCTTCCCATACAGACCAACGCGCAGCGCTCCAGTTTGGGAGACAGCGAGAGGGTCAGTCCAGGATCCAACCTACGCGGCGAATCAACACCCGTCGGGCTAGTACACTCGCCACCATTAGTATGGTTTTCTGGCGGTTTTCCACACCCTTTTACGCAAATGCTGGGCTAATTCCCAAACTCCGCCTCAGAAAATGAGATACACTAACATCTGACACACAGATGGCATACGTGACGTTCTCTCCCTTATTATATCTGACGATTGTGCCAAAAGGAAATGCATCTGGCCACAAAGTTAAAGTAAGATAAATCTGCCAAATCATATCATACAGCTGACCATGTAAGACAGGATAAACGTTAGACAAGATAGAGAGAGATATCTTAGTTGTTATGACACAGTTTCCACACCACAGAGTACACAATAGGTATAGTATTCTATCCATCTTAAGCAACTGTACTTGTATACATAGAAATAATCAGCAACCAACTGCATAAGGGAAATTCAATTTTCAATCGGTTTCAGGCACTTAGTGCCATTCTTCAGAAGGTTATAACTATCACATTATTTGCGAGTGTTAGCAATAGGATGCATGCAGCATACTGCTGTGGTCATAATGCCTCTACAAATATTGTATAAAGAAGCCAAACAACAAGTGTAGACATCATGTACGATTCGGAGCTAATCAGGTGATTAGCTTAGATCTGTTCATTTAATAAGAGAACTACTTGTACCTAATTCGTTTGTTAGATAGCATTTGTAAAAATAATAAGCAATGAGGCCTTCGAATGACTAGCTGATTTTATTAAATAATTGTTACTTCAATACAATTAAAGACAGATACTTTTGAAATAGGTTCGCGAGCGTTGCTTAAAACGCCCACTGGAGCCTTGGAATAGTAACAACAATTAGTGAAGACAACAAACGATGCAGAACTATCATACAGAGACAGAAACAATTAAAAAGAGCATTCACATCGGCAGAAAACCATTTTAACAACTAGTAAGATTTGGTTATGAAAAAACTAGGAAGATGCAAATTATACCTGATTAAATAACTCAAAGCTTAATATTCCAGACATATTCTGAAAACATTTAAGAGGTCAGAATAGAATATAAATAACAGCTAGCTGTGCTTAAGTGCTGCTAAAACTGTGTTCTGCTTTGGCTCCCCCCTATATTATTACAATAACCCAAAATAATAAAAAAAACCTTGGTCATATAAGACCCTAAGCTGAGGTAAAACACACACACACACACACACACACATACACACATTAAAGAGGGCACTCAACAGTTACAACCGACTCAGATGAAGATCAGGCGTATACTGGCAACATCGGTAACTATCTTCACTCACACTAACGTTCAGATGATGCTGATAAACACACAAGTAAAATATTAACAAAAGCAAGCAAGAATGGTGAAAAAGTTTCGGGTGAGCCGGAAGCTATGACAGCAACAAGTTTAACGTAAAATTCTCACTGCATTATATCCCTCTGAGATCGTTCTGGATAACTAATTCGTGAACTTCGATGTCGTGTGCCAGATTTAGCAGACTTAAGGCTAGCTTCCTCTCGAAGAGTTTCAGCAAGTTAATAGCCAGCCCTGGACTGCAGGAAACGGACCGAGAGTAGAAAGGCGCCAAGAAGAATTTCCTCGCTCGGCCACAACACAGAGTAATGTGGCGCTGCTCCACGCCTAGTCCATCACCGATGATAGCATCAGAAGCCACTCCAGCACACGACTAACTCGGCAAGCTACACCGGTGCGCATTAGGCGGCGTTGCGCCTGCTCCCTCGGTGGTTATGCAAGGTAAACACGTTCTCGGCAGTTAAGAAAACATACACTGATGCACAGGGTGTTTCCGTAAGAGCGTGTAAAACTGTAACAAGAATAGAGATTGCTCCACTGCACAATTTGAGGTAGGAACCAGGGTCGGAGAAGCCAGATTATGCAGATATGGAAGTAAACTTGTCTACCGCTTTGTCTAGCACTATTGTTTCCAGCTTATTTGCAACGAACATGCGTACAACTTAATACGTACTGTGCTGTTTATTTACATGTACATTCTTTATTTCCTGCAAGGAAACAGAGAGCACGAGCCTGACTACCAGGAAGTCATGATGCAAGGCTTGTTTACTTTACTTGTCCATAAGGTGGTTCTGTTGTATCGTATTTACATTGTCCCATGACAGACCGTGCTATGAATAAAATCAGACTCAGTCATTACTCACAAGGGAATGGTCAGACTTGTCATGTCGAAACCTGTGTTGCTTTTTTTACCACTGTGAGTTAACATTGCAAGAAGTCTGCATGCAGAATTTTAGCTGCTGACACGATCTGGGAGTCTGTAAACAATTTTATGAAGTAAGACATTATCGTCGCATGGTTTCCGCGCTTATAACTGCCTCTTGTACAACCCTGACCTCTCTCGCTACGTTATACGAACGCCATCTAGGGACAAGGTGGCGTTAGCTACACGCCGCTGTCTTGCCACAGCAGCGAGAGAGCTGATTCCCCCAGTGAAAGCGATCGTACGATAATTAAAAATTCGTTGACAAATATGGCTGATGTGCTATCTACAACATTCTTTCCAAATACCTATGAAATAGACACAAATAAATATACGGTTTAGAACAGGTCCAAATTTTATTTCTTGTAATTACCACAAAAATGCGAAATATTGATACAATGTTCAAAACATTGGTTTTTTGTGCACCAAGGACATACAAGCAAAGACGACGTATGACAACCCTGCGAATCACAGACGTTGTTAGATGTCCGTAGACAAAACTGGGCTGGTGTTACGAATGAATCAGGCATAGTATCAGTATATTTCGAGGAGTGCCACGCATATTTAATCAAATTCTGAAACCGTGGGGAGGAAAATTGATAATGTATTACTGATTGCAGCTTGAGAATATTGTCACGGTGACAGACAGGAAATTGCAGTGATCTGCACACAATAATTTTCGCGTGACTGCTACGGTCGCAGGTTCGAATCCTGCCTCGGGCATGGATGTGTGTGATGTCCTTAGGTTAGTTAGGTTTAAGTAGTTCTAAGTTCTAGGGGACTGATGACCTCAGATGTTAAGTCCCATAGTGCTCAGAGCCATTTGAACCATTTGAACAATAATTTTCTCTGTTAGTTTTCTGTAACATGCCTTCCACTGACGGAAAAATTCTCTGTCTAAAGATTGAATTACGTTCGTCGTGCCGGGTGGAATCTGAAGTATCTCTACTTCTATGTCAGGGTGGGCTGGAAATACAGTTTTTAATTAATCACACCTTTTATGACCTGACCACGAATCTAGAAGGAGAAGAGATTTGTTACCGCAGAACGGAAGAAAATCATGACTCATGGAAAGTGTAACGTTTTCATTTCCCATTTTTCCAGACTTCGATGTGTCTACCACAAGATTGTTTGCGTAGAACATTGTTCTTTTGACACGTGGTGCAAAACGTCCAGCTGGTTGTTGAAGACACACAAATAGTTTAGGCAGCAATGAACCATCCAGACTAATTATGGGCATTATAGTGTGTGAATGAGTTAGTGCAGTCGCGGACTGCGCAATCACCTCAATATGTTTTTCCGCTTTGAATGCCAGCGTTCTTTCCGCACGCATTTCTTTTTGAAAACCTGACTGATCTGCATTGTACACGTACGATTCACTAAAACTAGCGATCTTATTTTTTGCATTCGTAAGAAAAGCTTCTATCATTTCGATTTGTGTCACTTCATTTTACGATCTGTTTCTCGATACAAATTTTATTTTTCTTGCCACAATTTTATGTGATCTTTTGAAGCGACTAATCCAACTTTGAGAAGCTGTAAATTCTCTAGCGCCTATCGCGTTGGCAATCTCTAACGCCCGATCACGCAAAGTTGTATCGCTGACACTAAATGACTGTTGTCTGGTATCGGTAAATAGCTCAAAAATTCGCGCATTTATCTCCGTCGCAATTTCCAGTCGACTCTTTCGTCGTCCAGCGACTTCCTTTTCCTTCTATATAATTCACATTCAGAACGGACAAAGCGATACTTATTTTGAATAGTACTGACACGTAGGCGTTTCTTACCACTTTCGTTCATCCAATACGTCACCGCTTTTTCTTTGTCTGATAAGGTAATTGCAGTTGCTGGTGTTACTCTCGGAGACAATTGATGATGGTACGTGGCACTATCACTCGAAGAGTCTCCATAAGTGCAACTTTCGTCGGAATCTTCGCCGTCTGTAGATTCACAGACTGCAATATAGAGTGTTTCAGTTGTTTCTAGCCACATGTCTGCGCCATTTACATGCTCGTCTAGAAGTTTAACAACCACGTCGCACAACACATAGTCTTCACGCGTGTTTTCTGTTCATTGCTTCATTTGGCGTCTGTGGTATATCTCCATGGCAAGCAGCAAAACATTTACGGGGTTCGCCATCACCTGTGAGGGGAGATTGAATGTGCACCGTGAAGTGGCTTGCGGAGTATAGTTGAACATGTACAGAACATCTTTCACATCTCTAACCAGTTTCAGGACGGTATGTTTCGAAATACGTACCAGAAATTAAAAGGAGATGCATGCCAGCGATATTCCTCTTTAGTGAACGCCGCGACAAGACGGCCCCACGTGCCGCGCACGCGCACAACGCTCGCGACTCGCCATTTCCAGGGGCGGCCAGCCGTCACTGCAAGCGCCAAGCACGAAACACAGCCATGTTCGTGACCTTTTTTCTAGGTGACTTCCAGTTCATATCAGCAGCTACAATTTTGCATACGGACCTTTTGCACAGTTAAATAACAGTGCTAAAAAAAGCAATACATGTTTTGGCATGACAAGTCTGACCATTCCCTTGTCAGTGTTATTCAGAGACGAACAGTACTGTACGATGGAATAGTATCGCCACAGTATTTCCTGCTCGCCGTATTTGAAGGGGGAGGGGGGAGCTCCTACTCCATGGCCTGCGAGGTCACCTAACGTGAATCCCCTTGATTATTTCCTATGAGGATATCTAAAGTCACTTGTGTATGGGACACCAGTGGATAGGGAGATGGAATTAGTTGCCGGAATTGTACAGGGTGTTTCAAAAATGACCGGTATATTTGAAACGGCAATAAAAACTAAACGTGCAGCGATAGAAATACACCGTTTGTTGCAATATGCTTGGGACAACAGTACATTTTCAGGCAGACGAACTTTCGAAATTACGGTAGTTACAATTTTCAACAACAGATGGCGCTGCGGTCTGGGAAACTCTATAGTACGATATTTTCCACATATCCACCATGCGTAGCAATAATATGGCGTAGTCTCTGAATGAAATTACCCGAAACCTTTGACAACGTGTCTGGCGGAATGGCTTCACATGCAGATGAGATGCACTGCTTCAGCTGTTCAATTGTTTCTGGATTCTGGCGGTACACCTGGTCTTTCAAGTGTCCCCACAGAAAGAAGTCACAGGGGTTCATGTCTGGCGAATAGGGAGGCCAATCCACGCCGCCTCCTGTATGTTTCAGATAGCCCAAAGCAATCACACGATCATCGAAATATTCATTCAGGAAATTAAAGACGTCGGCCGTGCGATATGGCCGGGCACCATCTTGCATAAACCACGAGGTGTTCGCAGTGTCGTCTAAGGCAGTTTGTACCGCCACAAATTCACGAAGAATGTCCAGATAGCGTGATGCAGTAATCGTTTCGGATCTGAAAAATGGGCCAATGATTCCTTTGGAAGAAATGGCGGCCCAGACCAGTACTTTTTGAGGATGCAGGGACGATGCGACTGCAACATGGGGCTTTTCGGTTCCCCATATGCGCCAGTTCTGTTTATTGAAGAAGCCGTCCAGGTAAAAATAAGCTTCGTCAGTAAACCAAATGCTGCCCACATGCATATCGCCGTCATCAATCCTGTGCACTATATCGTTAGCGAATGTCTCTCGTGCAGCAATGGTAGCAGCGCTGAGGGGTTGCCGCGTTTGAATTTTGTATGGATAGAGGTGTAAACTCTGGCGCATGAGACGATACGTGGACGTTGGCGTCATTTGGACCGCAGCTGCAACACGGCGAACGGAAACCCGAGGCCGCTGTTGGATCACCTGCTGCACTAGCTGCGCGTTGCCCTCTGTGGTTGCCGTACGCGGTCGCCCTACCTTTCCAGCACGTTCATCCGTCACGTTCCCAGTCCGTTGAATTTTTCAAACAGATCCTTTATTGTATCGCTTTTCGGTCCTTTGGTTACATTAAACCTCCGTTGAAAACTTCGTCTTGTTGCAACAATACTGTGTTCTAGGCGGTGGAATTCCAACACCAGAAAAATCCTCTGTTCTAAGGAATAAACCATGTTGTCTACAGCACACTTGCACGTTGTGAACAGCACACGCTTACAGCAGAAAGACGACGTACAGAATGGCGCGCCCACAGACTGCGTTGTCTTCTATATCGTTCACATCACTTGCAGCACCATCTGTTGTTGAAAATTGTAACTACTGTAATTTCGAAAGTTTGTCCGCCTGAAAATGTACTGTTGTCCCAAGCATATTGCAACAAACGGTGTATTTCTATCGCTGCTCGTTTAGTTTTTATTGCCGTTTCAAATATACCGGTCATTTTTGAAACACCCTGTAGCTGCCTGTGATGTGATTCGATACACACCTGGGATATGTGTCAGGGTGCGTCAGAATCTTGTCCACTGATGTCATGCTTGCATTGAGGTTGATGGCCGTCATTTCGAGCACATTCGTAAGATACAGTACAAGCGGTACGTTCATTGTGTCAGTGATAGTATTTGCTGTTAACTATTGTAAATAAAAAGTACACAGTAACTTGATTTTATTCCTATTATCTGCCTAAGCTGGTTTCGCCGACCCCAGGTTTCCTACCTCAAATTGTTCAGCGAGGCTCTCTCTATGTCCTCTTAAAAGTTTTGCACGCTGTTACGGAAACATGCTGTATACTATCGATCCGCGCATTCGCGTGAGTCACTGGACATCGTAATCGGGGAACACGGAGTAGACGATGTTGATACCTTGGAAGCAAAATAACACGCGGCGGACGAAGCAAGAAACACATAAAAAGCAGACTGTCACAGACAATGAAGGTATTCGTGGCCAAGAGAGGCCTGTTAGTATCGTACATCGACCTCAATCTGACGAAGAAATTGCTGAGAATGTAAGTTTGGAACACGTCGTTGTATAGTAGGGAATCATCGACTGCAGGAAAATCGCAAGAAAACTTCGAAGCGTTTGAGATGCGGTGTCGTAGAAGAATATTGACAATTAAGTGGACAAATATGAAACAGAATGAAGAGGTTCTCCGTAGAATCGGGGAAAAAAAAGGACTATGAAAAATAGTGAGAAGAAGAGGGGACAGGATGATAGGACATTCTAACGACATCAGGAATAGTCCCACGGTACTAGAGAGAGCTTAGAAATAAATAAATAAAAACATGCGAGTCGCCTACTACAGATCCGCAAGCCAGACTGAGTACTGCGTTTGAGATGCTGTGATCTCCAGCTGTGCCAAAATTAACGTATGTGGGGCACTAATAGAACTCGACGATAAATGCACACACACACACACACACACACACTTAGAGAGAGAGAGAGAGATGTGGTGGAAAGAAGAGGGAAAGAAGTGTTTGGATGTAGTGGGTGGGTAAATCCCTGATTTCCCAGGTGACTTAGAGAGCAGGAAATGGAAAACTGGAAAACAATGGAGAGAAAAGAAATGCCCATACTACGATGTACACAGTAACAGGGAGAGAGGGGATTCTTGCAACTGATTTAGCATGGTACCTCCTCTGGGAAATACAAGAGATTGGATTACAATCGAAATTTCTCCCCACATGATTTTCGTAAACGACAAGACGAAAAAAAAAAAAAAAAAAACATTCTGGCTCTGTTTTGAATGTCAGTTATAAGGAGGCATGAGAATAAAGATAGAAAAGACACAGCGTTTCTCGCCGAAAATTGCATTTCCACCTGCGGCATAATAAGTGGGAAGAGCAACGTCGTAGTAGAATGATAACGACGCCTGATCCCTTCTCGCGTACGCCACACGCATTTAAATATCGGGTAACACTTCCTTACACGCAACCGTGTTATCTGCGATTTCTCTCTGTAACTGTAATTAACGTCCGCTATCTCATAAAAAAGTAACACGAAAGACTGATGGCCGTACCACACTTCCATATGTCACCTAGCAGATTTGGTCTTTCGATTTCATATTTATTGAGCAAGTGCAAAACTTTAACTAAAGACAGTCACAAAGAAGGCCACACGGTCCCAACATTTGTATTTTCTTTAGCAGGCTCAGCCATCTCCGCTGCCGAAGGCAACTCGTAAGTAGCCAGTTGCTATCCGAGTGCCACAAGAAATTTTCGCCAGTACCGTTCGGCCAGCAAGGGGACGAAAGCTGACAGCTTGAAGCTCCTGGTCAACAGAATTTGAACAGTTACCTGAGTCAAATCGCAGTTCAGTCCGCAGTGCTTAATGGAGTGAAGGTGTGTTGCAAGGTTTATCACGATACATCGGGCGGGAACGCTAGGCTCTATGGCTCCCTTGATACTATTTGAGAGCAGACGGCTACATACTGGCATAATGTTTCAGTATTTCCCCTCATCTTCATCATCAACAGCACCGCAGACACTACACTTAGCATGCATTCATCACATTCACCTACACTAATCAGTCATATTTAACACACCTCAATTATGGTTTGCAAGCACAGAGTTCAGTAGGCGCAAATAAGAGAGCTGAATCCTACAAACTGACGTGGCTTGTGTGAGGAAAGCCTTAGTGCATATACTTACATCTAGGCTCTGCACGACACACTATTGCCTACAAGCAAACACATAAACTGGACTGAAAGTATGCCAGTTACAGCAAAATTCGTCTTATGAACGGATCAACAGGAATGTTAACGCTCCGATACAACTAGTGATCAGATGCATCCAAATTAATTACATTTTTAGAAAAGTATTAGTAGATCGTTCTAGAAATCAGCACGTCAGGTATGGTGATGGTTTTAAGGAATAACTCACAGTGAATCTATTCATTTAAATATCCCAATTTATTTTCTCTAAACATAGCTACAAAGCGTACATGTAGTTAGAGAACAGCATCACGGAACGACCAAAAGCTGCAGTAATGTCTATTTATTTGCATACGCACAGTTTCGTTAAGTGACCATTTCAAGTCACAGCAACTATAATGGAACAGCATTACTATTCATTTATGTAGTGTGTTGTCGATATCTGAACAGACTGATCAATTCCTATGTAATGGTGATTGTATACAGAGAGGTAGGAACAAACCATTACGGCAGCACAATCGCGTACACAAGGTATAAAAGCCCAGTGCACCGGCGGAGTAGTCATTTGCACTCAGGTGATTCACGAGAAAAGGTTTCCGACGTCATTATGAGCGCACGTCGGAAATTGATAGACCCTGGACATGCAATAGTAGTTGGGGCTATACGTATGGGACGTTCCATTTCGGAAATCAATAGGGAATTCAATATTCCGAGATCCACAACGGCAAGGGTGTGCCGAGATTACCAGATTTCAGGCATTGCCTCTCACCACACATAGCGCAGTGGCCGATGGTCTTCACCTGACGACCTACAGCAATAGCATTTGCTCAGAGTTGTCAGTGCTAACAGACAATAACCGCATATATCATTGTGGGACGTACGACGAACGTATTGGTTAGGACAATGGGGCGAAATTTGGTGCTAATGGGCTGCGGCAGAAGACGACCGACGCGAGTGCTTTGCTAACAGCACATCACCTGTGGCGCCTATCCTGTCATCGTGACGATATCGGTTGGACCCTAGACGACTAGAAAACCGTGGAATGATCAGATGAGTCTCGATTTCGGTCGCTGAGAGCTGATGGTAGGGCTCGAATGACGCCCCATAAAGTCGTGGATTCAACTTTTATAGTCCTGTCTTCCTCAGTTGCGTGTAATATTACGGTATATTAATAATTTTTACTTGTGGACCGTCTGACAGCAACTGAATAAAACACAATTTTAGTGCCATACGCGTTTCGCCTTTATTTTCTGCAAGGCATCATCAGTGGCCTGGAATATGTACATATGTTAGCTATTTTATTTACATTTTTGTCATTGTACCTATAGGTTATAAACAGTTCTGGTGGTTGGTATTTCCTATTAAGTAGTAATGTTTTGAACTGTACTTACAGGTTGCCTGGACAATTTCCTACATATTACGCTCCTGTTGCATTTTTAGTGTTGTTCTTCTTCTTATGAACGCCAATTTGCGGTTTTTTCCCCATTCCACAACACTATGCACTGAACGCTTGTTTTAAAGCAATGTTTTGGTTTCTGTTGCCGACTGTCAAATGTTTTTGCCAAAGATCGAATGTTATTGCCCAACTTATGAGTGTAACTATTGAAGTATCTGTGGTCTGTTCGTGTATGCATTTGTGTGTGTGTGTGTGTGTGTGTGTGTGTGTGTTTTGGTGTGATATATATTTTTTGTGCTGTGCTGTGTGTGTGTGTGTGTGTGTGTGTGTGTGTGTGTGTGTGTGTGTGTGTGTGCAAGAAAACTTCCACATCCAGAAAGCCATAGCAGAAAACAAACATGTGATAAATGAACAAACACACATCAGCACAGGCCCCCTACTACACTTAGTAAAGGAAATGATAACATAAAACAAAAAATAATAAAAAAAAAGAAAACTCTTCCCCACATCATCTGGAGACACACACACACACACACACAGCAATATATAAACACCAAAATACACACACACACACACACACACACACACACACACACACACACACACAGCACAAAAAATATATATCACACCAAAACACACACACACACACACACACACACACACACACACACACACAAAAGCATACACGAACAGACCACAGATACTTCAATAGTTACACTCATAAGTTGGGCAATAACATTCGATCTTTGGCAAAAACATTTGACAGTCGGCAACAGAAACCAAAACATTGCTTTAAAACAAGCGTTCAGTGCATAGTGTTGTGGAATGGGGAAAAAAACCGCAAATTGGCGTTCATAAGAAGAAGAACAACACTAAAAATGCAACAGGAGCGTAATATGTAGGAAATTGTCCAGGCAACCTGTAAGTACAGTTCAAAACATTACTACTTAATAGGAAATACCAACCACCAGAACTGTTTATAACCTATAGGTACAATGACAAAAATGTAAATAAAATAGCTAACATATGTACATATTCCAGGCCACTGATGATGCCTTGCAGAAAATAAAGGCGAAACGCGTATGGCACTAAAATTGTGTTTTATTCAGTTGCTGTCAGACGGTCCATAGGTAAAAATTATTAATATATCGTGGATTCAAGTTGTCGACAAGGCACGAGCAAGCTGGTGGTTGCTCTATAACGGCGTGGGTTGTGTTTACATGCAATGAACAGGGTCCTCTGGTCCAACTGTACAGATCATTGACTAGAAATAGTTGTGATAGACTACTAGGAGACCATTTTCAGCCATTCATGTACTTCATGTTTCCAAACAACGGTGGAATTCTTATGGATGGCAATGCACCATGTCACGGACACTCTGAACATTTTGAACGAATGATCTGGCCACCCAAGTCACTCGAGACGGATCCCGTCGAACATTTATGGGACATTGTCGAGAGACCAGTTCCTGCACAGTATCTGCATCAGCAACACATTCGCAATTACGTACGGCTATAGAGGCAGCAGGGCTCAATGTTTCTGCAGGAGTCTTCCAATGACTTGTTGAGTCCATGCTCAGTCAAGATGTTGCATTACGCGAGGAAAAAGGTTTGGTTCAAATGGCTCTGAGCACTAAGGGACTTAACTTCTGAGGTCATCAGTCCCCTACAACTTAGAACTACTTAAACCTAACTAACCTAAGGACATCACACACGTCCATGCCCGAGGCAGAATTCGAACCTGCGACCGTAGCGATCGCGCGCTTTCAGACTGTAGCACCTAGAACCGCTCGGCCACCCCAGCCGGCAAGAAAAAGGGTATCTGACACAATATAAGGAGGTATCCCCTGACTTTTGTTACCTCGGTGTACAGTTAGATTTGGAACTGCCCATTTACTCTATTGCTCTATAATTAAGTATATATAAGAAACCAGCAAGTCAAGTATGAGCTGTTCCGTAGTAACTGAAAATTTGTTATTAGAAAAACTATTGTATTTTACCAAACATATGAGGAAGCCATTAGCCTGATGATCGCCAAGCTTTTGCCCCTGTCGTTCCTGTTATGACTTGTGGGTTTTTTGATTGCTCTGGGAGATGATTCGTAGGAACTTTAACGTACGAAATCTTATTTCAATTTTTTACAATAATGATAAAAAGATTTACTTAGCTTTATACAGTTCATTGCCACAGAAATGTGCCGAATTAATACAATGCCCTTTAATATCATCACTTAATGCACACATTTACTAAGCTTTTCTCTATGGGGGCCCCCCTACACACATGCATACCAAATGGCCGAAATCCCGCCCTCCACTGATGCGCTGGTTTGCCGCGATCTGTTCGCAGTCGGGTCCACGGTGCGGATGCGCCTGTTTCACGGCGAGCTATTACCTGCTAGCACCGACCGCTACCTGTCAGTCCACACTCTGTCACTGCGGGCAGATAGGGTCGGCCAAGCGGTCACTGTTGCCCACACACAGTGGCTGTGAAAGGGTGGCTTTACTCTCGAGACTGAGCAGAATTCACTTCTCCACCACGGAGCACCGATTACAGACTTTTTCTTTGAGAGTTGCCAAGGAGGAACCCATGGGAACTGGCGCAAGCAGGCTCCTTCCAGAAGCACTTAAAAACAGTCATGGCTTCTGCTCATCGACCTTCAGAGTTTGGTGAGGTTACACAAGTTTAGACAAACGGATGGAGAGACTCAGACGTTATGTGTATGCATGACAGGAGCGAGTAGATACTTATAATCTTGTTATTTCAAGGAGAGTTCGAGTGCACATTCATTTCATTTTCTGATATACTATACGTGACTTAGTTGATCATATTGAATTGTATTCAGGTCTTTGACATGACTTTAGCATCATTCAAATCAATTAACCATTCAGCCTGTCCAGTTGCCACCACTGGGTCTCAATCAGATCTTATGGTTAAGTTCATGTTAATGTTTTGCAACTGCAAATTGTAATAAATTCCATTAATATGGGACACGATTTCGTTCTGTAATCATATGATCTCCTTGCCTTAACTATATACACACTGACACGCCAAAGAAACTGGCATAGACATGTGTATTCAAATACATAGATATGTAAACAGGCAGAATACGGCGCTGCGGTCGGCAACGCCTGTATAAGACAACTAGTGTCTGGCGCAGTTGTCAGATCGGTTACTGCTGCCACAATGACAGGTTATCAAGATTTTAAGTGAGTTTGAACGTGATGTTATATTCGCCGCACGAACCAGTCAACGAAACATCATCGATATGGGTTTTTGGAGTCGAAGGTCCACTCGTGTACCCTTGATGACTGCGCGAGGGAAAGCTTTACGCCTCGCCTGGACGCGTCAACATCGACAAGGGACTGTTGATGACTGGATACATGTTGCCTGGTCGGACGAGTCTCATTTCAAATTGAATCCAGCGGACGGGTGTGTACGGGTATGGAGACAACCTCATGAATCCGTAGACCCTACATGTCAGCAGGGGGCTGTTCAACCTGGTGGAGCTCCGTAATGGTGTGGGGCGTGTGCAGTTGGAGTGATATGGGACCCCTGATACGTCTAGATACGACTCCGACAGGTGACACGTACGTAAGCATCCTGTCTGATCACCTGCATCCGTTCATGTCCATTGTGTATTCCGATGGACTTAGGCAATTCCAGCAGGGCAATGCGACATCCCGCATGTCAATAAATGCTCCAGGAACACTCTTCTGAGATTAAACACTTCCGCTGGCCACCATAATCGCCAGACATGAACATTATTGAGCATAACTGCGATGCCTTGCAACGTGCTGCTCAAAAGAGATCTCCACTCCCTCGTACTCTTACGGATTTAGGGACAGCCCTGTAGAATTAATGGTGTCAATTCGCTCCAGCAGTACTTCAGACATTAGTCGAGTCCGTGCCACGTCGTGTTGAGGCACTTCTGCGTGCTCGCGTGGGCTCTACACTATATTAGGCAGATGTTGCAGTTTGTTTGGCTCTTCAGTGTATAACCCTCATTTTCTGAGACTCTGAATTGGCAGTTTAATTTAATATATTATATCCTGCTATTCTTCAATGTATTTCTCGCCAACTCGTTTTTCCTATTTACTTTATTATGCCAGTATTTAAATTCGTCTGGATGCTGACTATCTAAAGATAAATTCGGACTACAGAAATATATATACCGTTTAAAACCATAAGCATGTAACACTATTACAGCTAGGACTAGGGATCCGACTGTTTGTTGGTAGGTTCGTGGATGTACGTGGCATTAGATGTCTACACATAGGTCACGTAATTCGCTTAAATAACTGGGCTGCTGATTTACGTACGCAATGATGGCGTTCGATACCGATCCAGATGGGTTCCATAAGACTTACATCAGGCAAATTGGTCGCCAAGACATCAACGTGAGTTTGCTATAATGCCCCTTAAACCACTGTAGCAAGGCTCTGGCTCAGAGATACGGACAGTTATACTGCTGAAGGATGACATAGCTGTCGGGGAAGACATCAAACATGAAGGGACGCAGGTGGCTCATAGCAGTCATCGTATCTTCTATTACTTCCAAAGGTCCCATGCAAGGTCAGGAAAGTGTCTGCCATAGCATAATACTGTTCCCACCAGCCTGTTCCCGTGGCGTCCAGCACGTTTCGAGGCGCTGTTTACTCTGTGCCGGAGTTTCGACCTGGTGCAGTAAAAACGTGATTCAGCTGAAGAGCCGATACGTTTCCATTGATCGACTGTCGAATCCCGATGGTCCCGCGCCCACTGCAATCGGAATTGACGATTTCTTTGTGTCAACATGTGAACACGTGGGGGTGGTCTGCTGCAGGGCTCAACGTTCAACAATGTACGATCAACGGTATGTTCCGAAACACATCTACGTGCATCAGCATTGTGCTCTTCCGGTAGAGATGTCACTGGTCACCATCTATCCTACTTAACAGAGCAGACAAGCCTCCGAACAGGAGTCGTGTGAAGAGTCGTGGACGTCCAACCACTTAGCGTCTAGTGGTAGTTCCACTGTCCTCCTACCTCTTTCCGTAGGTGCTCACGGCAGTAGCACGTGAACATTCGACCTGCTTCGCCGTTTTCGAGATACTCGTTCACAGGCTCTGCTTAATAATAATTTCCCCTTTGTCAAAGACACTTGTCTCAGTTGATTTCCCCGTCTGCAGCCCATACCTTCGTTAGAGTGATCCCCCGTACATGTATGCTCCACTTACAAAGTTTTGTTGCCACGTCACGTGCCCGAAACGCTACCAGAAGCCGTCCATTGTCGCTGTGGGCAATGCTCATAATGTTGTGGCTTATCGGTGCGATTTTCTGAATAAAAGTCCACCTGCTTGGCTGGGTGGTAACGTGCTCGCGTCTAATGTAAGCGGGCCCGGGTTCGATTCCCAGCCGCGTTGGAGATTTTCTCCGCACGGGGTCTGGGCGTTGTGTTATCCTCATCAGCGGCGCGCAAGTCGTCTTATGTGGCGTCGACTAAAATAAGACTTCACACGCTCATTTCATTTATTTCTGAATAAAAATACTTTTATGGGAAAGACGAAGGTGCTCAGAAGGGCCTTTCTAAGTTTACTTTGAAACTGTTGCTACCTGTCAGACATTTAATAACGAGTAAACGAACAAAGATTACTCATCCCTTTCAGAGAAGAAGAACATTTTAGTTATTGAATCTGAAACCAAGGGTTTACTCGAGTAAGATGTTAGCATAGTGACTTTCCTCTTACATACAAAGGAGTTCGAGAAGCCACGGCTACAGTGCTGTCCGGTTTCCTGACAAAGATAGCGATGCTAATTAAGTTTAATTTAAATTTACAATCCCAGATTGGGATTGCTTGTGAAATTACGAATCCACTGATATCAGCCACGGTTTGGTCAAATTATTAATTCGAAAGTCGATAAAATTAATTAATGAATAAATGATATTAAATCACTTTTCCCCCGGCAATCTGAGACCACCGATGGCTTGACCGAACAGAGCTCTCCACTGGTTAGGGACAGAGAAACTTTCAGGTCCGCGGACTAATCATTGCTAATAATTTGCAAAATGGTGAAATTCTGTAGAGGTTCAGAGCCGTTACTTTGAATTTAAAGCTATCACTACCCGGGCGCGCAAGGATACCAGGCCTCCCGCCATCGCATAGTTGGCGCCACTTCAGTCTAACTCAAGAGCTAGAAGGCTCGGATGTCACTAGTCGTTACCACTGTCGTAGATGTGGAGAGGAAGATGGGTGAGGAGGTCCAGACCCCCCTTTCCTCCAGAGCTATGAAGTTAGGATCTTTTTCTAATTTTTTTCCAGCGAGAAGTGGCACAACTTCTATAAGTTGCTTAGTTCAGTAGAGCCTCGCCTCTCTACTTGTTACTGATATATCCTGGTACACTACAATTCGAATGTCTTCTGTCTTACGTTTACAACTGCTGCCAACTCTAGTGATCCAACTAGCGCTGCGAACTCGTGTTGTGTGTATCTACTGAAAAATAAATAGCGTAACGAGTGTGTTGGAACATGAACAACTGTAATATGCTTTCACATAATCTTGCTACTTTCCTGTGTAATTTATACCAAAGCTGCTGACTGTCTGCGCGTGCATGCCTAAAATGGAATCATTGTATGGCAGAGAGATAACATTCCCACTCGTAAGTCTCTCCTCAACGGTGAAGAGAGGTGAAGAGAGGGGGGGGGGGGGAGAATTTCCATCCTGCTTTCCCCGAATCTCACACTCCGATGAGGTCGAGGCTCAACTTAACACCAACAACTTAACGTCTGACGATGTCTATGGAGCGTAACTATGGCGCCTGAGGTCACTAACCTGTAAAACTTAAAATAAAAGAAACATGACTCGGACAAGACAATGATTACCAAAAACTTGAACACTTTTAATGCTTTAGACTTCAGAGTATCTCAGAGTTCAATTTGTGGTGACGTAAAAACAGTATACACGTAGCCCCCAGTAAGAGGAGGCAATAAAGTTCTTTAACTCTTTCACCCCGTCCCTGTAAAATGGAATACAGAATGGATAACCGTCAGTTCTCTGTGATATAATATGTTTCTTATGTCACTCATTCAATTTAGTCCTTACAGCACGACATGTTTCGAAACTGACCAACTCATTCATATAAAAAAATCGTAAGTCTAGAGTCTTGACCCTCACTCCTGGAAAAATTTATGTAAACGACAATGTGTGTATCATACATAAGTTGGAAGTATTTCCAGTTTCATAACAATATCCGGTGGCCGTGTCCTAGGGTCACTGACTTATCACCGAACGTGCGTTTACTTATTTGAGGGTTAAATGCCTGAGAGTTTGTCGAACATTTCTAAACATTGCGTTGCACTGAAAGCAAGTATGGAGTTGCAATACTTACCATGGCTGAGAATGTGTTGCTTATCCAGTTCACCTGAGGTGATACTTCACAGTAAGTATTTTTATTTATGTTTTCGAGGATTGATGTTTTCATAAACAATTGTGTTAATCTAATCATGTTAACCTTACATGACAATAAACATAACTATTGCTAGCTGTCTTCCATTCAGTATTAAGTATGGGGTTACCAAACATTTAAATAAACATCAAATAGTCTGTTTCTAGAGGCCTTTTAAATGCATTACAAAGGAGGATGATGCTACAGAAGACAGACCCGCTGGGGAAAATAACACTTTAAGATCGGAAATGTGACTTTATTTGCACTTAATGTACAGCGTAACGTTAGTAAACAAATGGAATATTTGTCATCACTCAGTTAATTATAGGAACAGAGTTAGCATGCCCACAGGGCCAGCAGTATGAGGAAAGGTGGAGGCCACAGGAAGCCATCCTGTAGTTTGGTACACCAAAATACATAATTTTGCTTTCGGTCATATTTAATTTGGGTAACTGTTCCAAAGGGCTGTTGATCCTTTCCCTGATATGCCACACTTACAAATTACGCCTTATAACAAGCAGTTTTGAGAGTATTTGCTAATTATCTTCATCCAGAAAACAGCAAAAACTTACAGTATAGTGAAGGAACCTGAAAACTGTCGAATACGACGAAATCACGTCAATCCAGTAAGTTTACCTGTCATAATCCAGTAGCAATACAGCTTGGAATGGTAAATGGAATGATATTGGGGGGGGGGGGGGGGGCATTTCCCGCATTGCTTATAATACTTGCAGCTCACGTTACGATCTGACCACTTGCTGTGATGGAAATGAGGCAAGGAAGTAACAAGGTTCTGTGAAACGCGTGACAGCTATGTTCATGCTCACATCTGGTACTCACAAGGTGACTATTATTGAACTACAAGAAATAAAATCGTAATAACTTCTGAACGGTTTGCGTTAGGACGTTGAAACTGGAGGGTTGGCCGTGGGGCAATATGGGAATTAGTATGCACATGCATTATTGGTTTAGCGACAAAGCCCACTTTCATTTGGATGGATTGGTCAATACGCAAAATTGGCGCACTTGGGGGACTGAGAATCTGCATTTCGCGATGAGAGAAGTCTCTTCACTCTCAACAGGTGGCTGTGTGGTATGCAATGTCTAGTCACGGAATAATCGGTGTGTTAAGCTTTTGGAAGATGATTTTTTTATGTTATTTAGACATCAAGTTCCGAAGAACCAAACTGAGGAGCAAATCTCCAAGGTCATAGAACTGTCAGTACATGAAATTACAACGTAAAAGTAAAAACAGACAAAAACAAAATCTTTATGAACCCGAAAAAAGTCAAGCCATAAGTTTAAGCAAGCGCAATTAACAATACAACAAAAATCATCTTAATTTTTCAACGAAATCCTCCACAGAATACAACGAGTGACCCGTGAGGAAACTATTCAGTTTCAATTTGAAAGCGCGTGAATTACTGCTAAGATTTCTGAATTCTTGTGATAGCATATTGAAAATGGATGCAGCAGTATACTGCACACCTTCCTGTACAAGAGTTAAGGAAGTCCAATCCAAATCCCGGTTTGGTTTCTGCTGAGTATTAACTGAGTAAAAACTGCTTATGGGAATAAGTTGCTATTGTCAACAGGAAATGGTACTAAGGAATATATATATATATATATATATATATATATATATATATATATATATATATATATATATATATTGAGAGGCCAATGTCAAAATACCCAGACTCGTGAACAGGGGGTCGACAAGAAGTTCGCGAACTCACACCACTTATTGCCCGAACCGCCCGTTTCTCAGTCAAAAATATCCTTTTAAAATGGGAAGAGTTACCCCAAAATATAATACCATACGACACAAGCGAATGAAAATAAGCATAGTAGATTAATTTTCGTGTCGAACGATCACTTACTTCAGATACCGTTCGAATAGTAAAAATGGCAGCATGAACAATATCCTGAACGTGGGCTTTCCACGACAGTTTACTATCTATTTAAACACCTAGAAATGTGAACTGTTCAGTTTTACTGATCATATACACATTCTGCGAAATTAAAACGTCAGGTTTTGTTGAATTGTCTGTTAGAAACTGTAAAACTGAGTCTTACTGTGATTTAGCGTTAGTTTATGGTCTAAAAACCATGAACTTATGTCATGGACTGCATTATTTGAAACCGAGCCATTGTTGCACACAACATCCTTTCCTACCAAGCTAGTGAATCAGCAAACAGAAATAGTTTAGAGTTACTCGTAATGCTAGAGGGCCATCATATATATAAATAAGGAGCAGGAGTGGTCCCAACACTGATCCCTGACGCATCCCCCATTTGACTGTAACCCACGCAGGCACCACACCAAAATTGTCTTTCGCTGTCTGTTGCTGAAGTGTGAGGTGAACCAATTGTGAGCTACTCCCCATATTCCGTTGTCGTCCAACTCCTGGAGCAATATTTTGTGATGAACACAGTCAGACGCCTTGTTAAATAAAAAAAAATACCCCTAGTTTTCGGGAATTTTTGTTTAACCCATCCAGTAGCTCACAGAGAAAAGAGAATTTTCAGTTGTTAAGCGACTTCTAAAGTCGAAATGTACATTTGATAGCAAATCGTGTGATATGAAATGATCAATTTTCTTTAGATACAAAGCCTTTTCAGTTACTTTAGCAAACACTGATCGCATAGAAACAGGTTTAAAATTGTCTACATTATCCCTTTCTCCCTTTTTATAAAACGATTTACTACTGACTATTCTAATAGTTCAGGTAACTGGACAGTTTTAAAGGAAAAATTACAAATATGACTATATACAGGGCCAACATGTGCATATTCTGCTAGGCACTCCGTCATATCCATGAGAGTCCTTAGTTTTTAGTCATTTAATTACTGACTCACTCTCTCCCTTGTCTGTATCACACAGGAGTATTTCAGATATCAATCTCGGAAAGGTATGATTCACCTTGGACTGGATGAGTTGTTCTTATTTCATTTCCTACGTTCAATGCAATTTTAGTTTTTCATGTGTATTATGTTGAATACACCTGAATTATTTATTATATCTGTCAGTTTGCTAGTACGTGTTATTCCCTTTGGCCCTCTATCAATAAGTCTTTATCAACAATTGAAACACCTGCTAGACGAGAATAAAACTGATGCCACCATGGTCGAGGGAACAGAAGATCCAGCTAATTGGGGATCAGCGGTAGACAGTTCATTAATTCTGTTACACATCAAATTTGATCCAATGTCAATAGATAAAAGCTACAAAGTTAGGAAATCTTGTAAATGCGAAGGTGTTTTAGATATCTTTGGATATCTCATGAACCATCAGATTACCTTACATTAGGAACGTAGGTGCGCTCAACGATCGTTTTATTACTTTCAAATGATAGAATTTGAAAATATCTCAGGAACCTTTCTTTATGAACTTGAAATATTATAAATTCAGTTTTCAATACAGACTTTATGATTTCAAGAGACCATTCTCATGAAGTTTATGCTTCACTGACTTGATTACTTCGAATAGAGAGAAGAGGAGTTTGATATTTCCCGTATCATTTAGGGGCACAGTTAGAAATTTTGTTACCACGATACGTATCCATTAGGACTAAGCTACCGATCCATGCTGTCAAAATAAAGTCTCGTGACAAGCCTTTATGGCAGCACTGCAAACAAGCCAGTGTAAAAGTAGCAAAATGTAATTAAAAAGAATGGATGGAGTTTTACAACTTTAACTGGAACAGTGTTTCTAGTAACAATCCCCATTGGAAACTAATGTTTTGAATCCATCGGCTTTTCTAGATCGATAATTTAAAAAAAAAAATGTACACTGCGCTCAGGCAATATTTTGGTACTTGAAATAAGCAATCTGGTGACCATATTTTAACATACAAAGTTATACTGAATAGAATTCTATCGTTCCTGCAAGTTGTGCTCATCAGCTGCACCCTGAAATTAAGAATCGTCGTGGCTATTAAAGTACGTAGTTCACACTTTTGAAGTGAAGTATTAAATCACAGTTTGCCTCAATGCTAAGATTAATTAACATTATCCTGTCAGATAGTTTTTGTTTTATTTATATACTCTTGTGTTTAGTGCGGACTGTCATTAATATACATACTTACAGGACGCTCATACTTTGCATTCAAACTTTACTTAACGCATGCTAACAGCTCAATAAATTGTATACTATATTTGCAGTATACGCTGTGCGTGTGAGTGCAGCGAGGTTATGCTTACAGTGGCACATTCTGTATACAACTGTATCTTGCTTGTTTTTGCTGGACTCCTGGGTGATCTGCAACAGTAGGTCTCCAAAGCAATCGAGTGGTTGACAAACTTGAGCACTGAAATTTAATTTTTCTTTTTGTTTACCTTATTAGTTGTTTGTATTTTTTATTTGTTGATGTTACTGTACCAGACCTCTATCTTTATTGGTAACAGTCCAGCTATATAACAAAAAAAGTACGATCTCGAAAAAGTTAACAATGTTACTTACGCCTAGCACTTAACCGTGATTTCCTGTATCATTCTATGTGTATTTTTTATATTTGTAATACAGATTCGTTGTTGCTTAAGATAACGCTGGTACGCTATGGCCTATCGGAAGGGTAGGCATTGACATTTGCTTCAATAATGTTTTTTTTTCGGTCCAAGTATGATTATGCTTGTAGTGCTTCGAGAATTTCGAGGTATATTCTAGAAACACTTGGCTCTCCACCGTCTCGAACACCCGATATTTTAATGACGAGGGTGAGAGAGCCTTTTTACTGCGCCACACATGTCTGTGTGAGCACGAGTAACAGATGTCACGAAAAGCCAGGAGCTGCGTCAGAAGAGCGGCCCGGACAATGGTTACCAGCAGCGCCTTGGAATTTATACCAAAAAGTCAAAGAGTGTTTGTATAATACTCCGTTGTTTGTGGTGTCATGAGGATTGTTACAGAGACAGATGAAGCGTGCATTGTATAGAGACTCTTACTTCAAGTCTTGGCTCTGCATGAGGCATCACGTATGTAACTGTATGGGTACCCTCCACCATTTATCTTGGAACCAGTTGGCTTGCTGGAGCTTGTACAGAATAATTGTTTCTTTGGGGATGAGAGATGAAAATATATTGTTGAACTGAAAAGATTCTACGAGTGCATGATTTACTTCAAGAATAGAGAATTGGTTAACCTGATACAGTCTTCGGAGAAGATTTAAACGGTGAAGGCGACGTAGCTGATGACTGAAAGAAGAGGATCGGCTGCACGCACAACGTATGTGTCAACTGGAGGAGACATGTGAGTCGGGCAACCCAACACAGCGCTGTCTCTTGTCGCCCAAGAAAGCGTTGGATGCTGTCGAATCAGCATTACCGCATAGACCGTTTGTTTGTTTGTACCTAGAATTTTGTAGCCTCATTTGTGTTGCCAATATAACGGCATGGTCTTGACAATCAATGAAGGTGCAGTTTAATGAAACTGAGAAACACTCAGGTTCACATGTATAATGGATCATTTTATGACAAAAAACCACGAAGCGTATTATATATTATTACCGATTGGCAGACTTTTTCACCTTCATTACAACGACTCCCGTTATATTTTGAGTTATGTTAGTTTCCTTCGTTTTCTCTGTTATTTTAGACCACGTAATAAGAGCGACAATATCTAGGCTCACTTCCAATGCTCTAAAATATGGCTGTAGTCTACGTACATCTTACCGCTTGGTATTGCGTATGAAAATTTGACACATATTTTTGTGTTGAATGAACAAATGGACTTTGTGAAGTCCTCAAAGAATCGCCCTTCAAACAGTTACAGTGTCTATAAGAAATGGTGTCCTGAAATTCACACCCAGTAAAATTCGCACCCAGAAAAGGTTGAGGGAAGTTCCCATAATCTCTCCGTCCGATCTCCACCCGGCAGGTGGAATCAGGTAGGAGAGTCGTTCCTGTGGTCTTCAGTCCAGAGACTGGTTTGATGCAGCTCTCTGTCCTGCTCTATCCTGTGCAAGCTTCTTCATCTCCCAGTACCTTCTGCAACCTACATCCTTCTGAATCTATTTAGTTTACTCATCCCTTGGTCTCCCTCTACGATTTTTACCCTCCACGCTGCCCTCCAGTACTAAATTGGTGATCCCTTGATGCCTCAGAATATGTGTAACGTTGTTGCTTTAATTTTCTATGAAAGCGGTGCTGATAGACAATAAAAGCGGTTTAAAAGCTGTGAGCTGTCTGGGGAAGTTAACCTTGCATTACTGAGCAACTGTTTCACCAGGTATTCAGTCTAGCTTACCAAATTCCCAACCAGACTAACATTAATTACAATCTTTTAATCGTCATAGGACAACCGGTGATATATATAAAAGAGAATTTAAATAAAAAGAAATAAATCAGTTTATATTTTGAAATTTATTTTAACATCCATCATTGAAATTTCAGTATATTGAACTTGTCATAACTAAGCTGGTGCCTTATTTAGGACTGTGAAAATTTGAGTTTGTAATCTTACGGAACACATGAAATAGGGAGCCAAGATTGGGAGACTGCATACAACACTGCATTCATAAAACAACACACGAAGAACGTTGAAACGTATGCAAGAGGAAATTAACCACAACCAACCGATTCAATTTTCACCCAAAGAAGTTACGTTTGTAGCACAATCCTGTCCGTCATGTAATTACCACACACTGGTATACTAAATTCATACTAACTCTCTGTGAAATCTTCCCGAAAAGAATAGCTGAGGGCTACTTTGATGATTACACAACATGCTACACGTGATCAACTTGGTTTACACAAAGAGCGGACAGACTGACCTGGTCCCTTCCTGAGGGGTGGCTCACAAATACAAACGGAAGTGACCAGAGAGGCAGCTTCCTATACCAACATGACAAGGGATGGACAGGACCATACTAAGGATAGAAACCTCTTTGCTTTTAGAAAGCGTAGCTACCTGTTCCGACGTTGGTCCTACTGTTCTCTAGCAGACAGGCTTGTCTGCTACCATCCAGCATGCAACTAGAAATACATTTGCTCATTCATTCTTTCACACAGAAGGGAAGGGGGATGACAGTATTTGATCATATACAGTACATGAAAGAAAGCGGATGTAGGTTCCGTATGAGACTGTGTGACATGAATAACATATAAACTGTGTTTTAAAGTGTAGTAGTGTGACAGATCGTTCTTGTTTATGTGTAAAAGTAACACGTTCCACTACTCAGTCTCCACCCAGATAGTCAGAAAAGCCACAGTAAATTTAGACGAGGAATTTATGCCGTAAATGACAACAGATTTAAGAAATCAACATGAAAGGAATCCAACAGAGACCTTTCATATGCCCTACCAACCGATGCCTTCTTCTAGTCAAGTTGTACCACAAACTCCTCTTCTCTCCAATCCTATTCAATATCTCCTCATTAGTTATGTGGTCTACCCATCTAATCTTCAGCATTCTGTAGCACCACATTTCGAAAGCTTCTATTCTCTTCTTGTTCAAACTATTGTCGTCCATGTTTCACTTCCATACAAGGCTACACTCCATGCAAATACTTTCAGAAACGACTTCCTGACATTTAAATCTATACTCGATGTTAACAAATTTCTCTTCTTCAGAAACGCTTTCTTTGCCATTGCCAGTCTACATTGTATATCCTCTCAACTTCGACCATCATCAGTTATTTTTCTCCCCAAATAGCAAAACTCATTTACTACTTTAAGCGTCTCATTTCCTAATCTAATTCCTGCAGCATCACCCGATTTAATTCGACTACATTCCATTATCCACGTTTTGCTTTTGTTGATGTTCATCTTATATCCTCCTTTCAAGACGTCCATTCCATTCAACTGCCCTTCCAGGTCCTTTGCTGTCTCTGACAGAATTACAATGTCATCAGCGAACCTTGAGGGACATGAAAGGGAAGCAGTGGTTGGGAAGGGAGTGAGACAGGGTTGTAGCCTCTCCCCAATGTTATTCAATCTGTATATTGAGCAAGCAGTAAAGGAAACAAAAGAAAAATTCGGAGTTGGTATTAAAATTCATGGAGAAGAAATAAAAACTTTGAGGTTCACCGATGACATTGTAATTCTGTCAGAGACAGCAAAGGACTTGGAAGAACAGTTGAACGGAATGGACAGTGTCTTGAAAGGAGGATATAAGATGAACATCAACAAAAGCAAAACGAGGATAATGGAATGTAGTCGAATTAAATCGGGTGATGCTGCAGGAATTAGATTAGGAAATGAGACACTTAAAGTAGTATAGGAGTTTTGCTATTTGGGGAGAAAAATAACTGATGATGGTCGAAGTAGATAGGATATAAAATGTAGACTGGCAATGGCAAGGAAAGCGTTTCCGAAGAAGAGAAATTTGTTAACATCGAGTATAGATTTAAGTTTCAGGAAGTCGTTTCTGAAAGTATTTGCATGGAGTGTAGCCTTGTATGGAAGTGAAACATGGACGATAAATAGTTTGGACAAGAAGAGAATAGAAGCTTTTGAAATGTGGTGCTACAGAAGAATGCTGAAGTTTAGATGGGTAGATCACATAACTAATGAGGAGGTATTGAACAGAATTGGGGAGAAGAGAAGTTTATGGCACAACTTGAGAAGAAGAAGGGATCGGTTGGTAGGACATGTTCTGAGGCATCTGGGGATCACAAATTTAGCATTGGAGGGCAGCGTGGAGGGTAAAAATCGTAGAGGGAGACCAAGGGATGCATACACTAAGCAGATTCATAAGGATGTAGGTTGCAGTAAGTACTGGGAGATGAAGGAGCTTGCATGGAGATCTGCATCAAACCAGTCTCAGGACTGAAGACCACAACAACAACAACACTTGAGCATATGAACTAGTTATTTTCAAAATGACAGAACAATTGAAATTGGAATAACCTATTTATTTCACAAACAATGAGAGCCTGATTGTGCAAGGTGCCGGGGCTAGCAGTGTACTTAACACTAAATTCTTCTAGAATCTTCATAGGGATATGATGCTCTAAGCCCCCCCCCCCCTTTTCTAATTCCGGCTTTTGCTGTTGCACATGCTCCGATACAGTCAACTTTAGCCAAAACTGCTCAATTGCCAACTGTACTCGGAAAGTTACGTTGAAGTGGAAACATCAGCAACTTCGTCAAACAGTTTCAATTAAATGAAAGTATATTAGACAGCCAACGGAAGGCAGGCTGGCCAGAGCAGCGAGAGCTCAGTCTTGTAACCTACCCTGACCGAAAGGCGAGAGCCGACCCTCTCAAAAGCACCCGTACAAGCCAAACACAGAACATTCCCACCCCCACGACAGTGGTCGTGATTAAACGTTCCAATCAGCAACTCGAAAACCGGCGGAAAATTCCACTCTATTGCCGACGCACTACTATTCCACCAATAGAGATACTTGGCGCCAATTTCTGCGCCGATTTTGCTATGTCACGGAGCTATCCCCTGAGCAAGCCAATCACAGATATGATTTTGCAGAAAAAGCGGGAATTTGCCCGCCAAGACTGCCTGGGACACAAGTCGTTCCCACGTCCCGCTGGTAGCCCGCCAGAAAGTGTTTTCACTAAGTTTCTGCGAAGTAACGGAATCTCTAGCCTAGCCACACCATCAGGCCACTGTGGGCATGTCACCCCCACTCCTATGACGATTTCGGCGCCTGGAAAGCATCCTCTCGACTTCCTCACACCCGTCGTGTTAACCCTTTCAAGATCAGCAGTTCCCACCTGTCACCGGACCACGCGAGTGGCGAGAGACGTTGCGTGGGAAGTCCGCATTGTAGGAATAGCAACTTTTCAATGCATGCAATTAGAGAGGAAGATCGAATTACTCAGAGTAATGAGATGGGGCTCATGCCACCTCTCAATTGAAAGAAATGGATTTTAAATTTTCAAAGAACGACTGCTGTTACTGTGGCCGACCAAGTTAGTAAGAAAGCAGTTTTACTTATTTATTTCTTTTATTTATGCTAGCTGAAATGCCGACTGGTTGATGGAAACAGGAATCCTATTAGTCGTGTTTGTTCGTCCAAGGTTTTTAGTTTGAGCTATATATTAATCCACAATGTAGCAAATAAATTAATTTAAATAATAGTTTACATAAATTCAGTTATTGTGGTAATATGCTGCCTCACGCCTTTCCAGGAAGAGCTGAAGTTGCAGTACAGATTTACAATGCAGAAGGACGAGGAAGAGGCGACAAGAGAGACAGAAGTATTTGTTCCAACATTGTTCGCGATGCTTTAAGAGTCAGACGTTGTACGGTAAGAAAGAGGAAAAGTTATTTTCAGAAACGAGTCGCAGCTCCGGCCACTTGAATTTTAACAGGAAAAGCGGAATTTATGGCGCTATATGATACCCCGCTGGCTGGCTCTATCCCGCCACAAATGCGGCGAAAATTCTTCGTGCTGTCTCAAGAAGCTAAGCTACACACACACACACACACACACACACACACACACACACACACACGGTACAAGAGTTTGGGGGCCTACGGGTTTTTTCGCATCAACTTTCACGACAGAACGTTTCCTTGAGAGATGAAATATGAGGTCGCGAAATAAAAGAGGGAAAATATCTTCGCTTCGCAGAGCACTGCTTCTTGCCCGTCTGGCAGAGTACCGACTTACGCCACCACAAACTGAAAGGAGAGAATATAAAATCACACGACTTGAATGAGGCTGCAGATGCTCCCCTGGACTCTTTTCGAAACGGTGGCACAAGTGCCAGTTGCAAACACAAATAACAACAGCTGTACGTGATGTAACGATGTATAACAACTATTTCCAAAATGTTTCTATGGTTCTCAGATATGACGCAATGGTTCTTACGCTTAATATTTATCCAATTTGAGCAAAAAGTTCAAAACCATGTTGCCTTTTATTGATAATTAACTAATTTAGAGACAGCTTGTAAGGGGTTCATTTTGAAAGAGGTTTACTGTCCACTACCCTACTGGAGCAAATGTAATTTCGATGTATTGCTCACGCGCTGCCTGCGATATAAACCATCTCTGCTGCAATAGAATCGCAGGTCAGAGCAGTGTCGGCAGCAGTAAAAATCGCTCGTTCCTGCAGAGCAGTCGCAATAGTTCGTTGTTATGGAGCTGTCGCAATAGCTAGCTGTTATGGAGAAGTCGTAATAGCTCACTGCTACAGTACAGCTGCTACCCATGTAAGAGCAATAGCTGTCCCCGCTGGTGCAGCGCAGTTCATTACCATGTAGTTAAGGTGAACTTTATTATTCTTCATCGCCATGTGCGTACTTAAATTTGTTGTCTGTGATGTTAATGAATTTGTTTCAATCTTTTTGTGATTTGTAAGCACTAATTAAGTCAGACTTGTAATGGTTTGCAGAAATGTTGTCAGTAATAGGGTTTTTCAGAACGTAATTTTTTACCAGTCATTTACTTGATTTTAAATATTTTACATATTTTCCCAGATCATAGTCATGTGTTGTTTAATAATCAGAGGACCAGTTATGCAGCTGTGTCAACAAGCAAAGTCAGTTTTGTTTCTGATAATTCAAATCTCAGACAAATGTTGTTCAGTAGTAGTAGATAGGCCAGCATTGCACTAAGCTGTGCCATTTAGGGTCAGATGTATAGACAGCGTTGTATGGCGACACCATTATGAGGTAAGAATTTTTTAGTTTATTCAGGAAGATTTCACAGGGCCATGACGTAGCGCTTCTTACGTCCAAAATTTGTCAGGTTCAACCCTCAGTCAATTTTGTGCAGGAAATTTTTATATACAGGAAGGTTACACTTTGCAACCCTGCCAGGATCGTATTTTTGAGAATTTTCTGAGAACTAGTCAGCTATATATATGCTCCTACTTATCTAGTGTTAAGTGTAATTTGAATGTGGAGCAACACATTTGCTAATTTGTTATTTTTTCACAGATCATTGGCAACTTATTACTCTTTGTTATCATTGTACTTGCTCCATTTTGTGTACGCTTTGTCTTTGTTTGATTTTGTGCCCACCTTTGACTTATGAAAATGCCGCGAAAAACTGCAACAGTACATCGCGAAGTCCAATGAATGAAAACGCCGATTTGAGTAGTTTAAGTAATAATACTAGAGATATTCAGTCTCACAGTTCTAATTCTTGAACCTTAGACAATCAGTGCGTGTCAACCACCAGTAATATTTCAAATTCAAACGATGGCCCAATAGGTTTGATTATGTCCACATTAAATGTAACAACAATTGATGACATGGTGCGTTCCACTAAAAAGAACGCTGCCCAGTTTCACACATCGGAAGTGCAAAATTTACACAGTGAGCAGCTAAATGTTATTAGTGAAAACGAGCAATTTACTCAAAATACGTCAGGTTTATTTAGTTCCGATTTAGTGATCAACAGTGCACAACCAATCAGGAAACCTTTTCACGGATCAGACAATGACCAAATGGCTACAGAACACGTACTAAATGCAGATACACTATCACATAGCACAATAAACAGAGTCGCTAATTCTGAGATTAATCAAGTTATGGCAGTATTGCTACAAATTAATGAATTTCAAACAATGCAATGAAAATTTCAAACAGTCGAATGAAAAACTAGACAACAATTATAAACAAGTTAACAAGCGCCTTGATCAGTCGGATGAAAAACATGAGAGGCCGATCAAACAAACCAATGAAATTTTCAAACAGATTAATGAAAAACTAGACACCTCTATTGAACAGCTTACTGAACAGATTACAGCCGTTGCCGAGCAATGTAATGAACCTAAAAAACAATTATGTGAGGAAATTAAGGCCTGTGCCAGGAATAGTGGTGAAGAAATCAGATCTGGTGCACAAGAAATACGCAACACACACGAAGCCACAACAGAATTACTTAGAGATGAAATCAACACAGTCACTAAACAATGTTCAGAAAACACAACACGGTTACACGATGAGCTTAAAGGAATATCAGCAAAGCTTTCTCGCGCTTTTGATGCGAAAGTTGAAGAGAAATTTGAACAATAGAACACCCAAATTGATGTACGATTTAATTACCACCTACAAAACAGCAAAACGCGTTACCGCAAATTCATACAAGAACAGAACAAAGTAAACAATTACTATACAGAGACAGGGAGAATGCAAAACATAAGTAGACACCAACATTTCTGTAGTATCGGATGAAATTAACACAGTCAAACAATCGAACACAAAATTACAAGATGAACTTACCGATCTCAAATTAAATAAAACTACACGTAAAATGCAAAAACAAACTGATGCTTGTGACGCCAGAAATGACAATCAGGTAAAAGCACTAACTGAAAAATTTGATGAATTTTCCAGTAGAGCTGTCGTTATCGAGAACAATAATGACACTAAATCAGACAATACGTCACCAGTTTCCATCAATCATACACCCTAATTTCAAAATATGCAGCAAACAATCAGTGAGTTAGGTACATCCAGTACATCCAGTACATCCAGTACATCAAGAAGGGTCGTCGAGCAGATGCGCAAAACTATAGACCTATATCTCTGACGTCGATCTGTTGTAGAATTTTAGAACATGTTTTTTGCTCGAGTATCATGTCGTTTTTGGAAACCCAGAATCTACTATGTAGGAATCAACATGGATTCCGGAAACAGCGATCGTGTGAGACCCAACTCGCGTTATTTGTTCATGAGACCCAGAAAATATTAGATACAGGCTCCCAGGTAGATGCTATTTGTCTTGACTTCCGGAAGGCGTTCGATACAGTTCCACACTGTCGCCTGATAAACAAAGTAAGAGCTTACAGAATATCAGACCAGCTGTGTGGCTGGATTGAAGAGTTTTTAGCAAACAGAACACAGCATGTTGTTATCAATGGAGAGACATCTACAGACGTTAAGGTAACCTCTGGCGTGCCACAGGGGAGTGTTATGGGACCATTGCTTTTCACAATATATATAAATGACCTAGTAGATAGTGTCGGAAGTTCCATTCGGCTTTTCGCGGATGATGCTGTAGTATACAGAGAAGTTGCAGCATTAGAAAATTGTAGCGAAATGCAGGAAGATCTGCAGCGGATAGGCACTTGGTGCAGGGAGTGGCAACTGTCCCTTAACATAGACAAATGTAATGTATTGCGAATACATAGAAAGAAGGATCCTTTACTGTATGATTATATGATAGCGGAACAAACACTGGTAGCAGTTAGTTCTGTAAAATATCTGGGAGTATGCGTGCGGAACGATTTGAAGTGGAATGATCATACAAAATTAACTGTTGGCAAGGCAGGTGCCAGGTTGAGATTCATTGGGAGAGTGCTTAGAAAATGTAGTCCATCAACAAAGCAGGTGGCTTACAAAACACTCGTTCGACCTATACTTCAGTATTGCTCATCAGTGTGGGATCCGTACCAGATCGGGTTGACGGAGGAGATAGAGAAGATCCAAAGAAGAGCGGCGCGTTTCGTCACAGGGTTATTTGGTAACCGTGATAGCGTTACGGAGATGTTTAGCAAACTCAAGTGGCAGACTCTGCAAGAGAGGCGCTCTGCATCGCGGTGTAGCTTGCTCGCCAGGTTTCGAGAGGGTGCGTTTCTGGATGAGGTATCGAGTATATTGCTTCCCCCTACTTATACCTCCCGAGGAGATCACGAATGTAAAATTAGAGAGATTAGAGCGCGCACGGAGGCTTTCAGACAGTCGTTCTTCCCGCGAACCATACGCGACTGGAACAGGAAAGGGAGGTAATGACAGTGGCACGTAAAGTGCCCTCCGCCACACACCGTTGGGTGGCTTGCGGAGTATGAATGTAGATGTAGATGTAGAACATGCTACATCAAAGAATATCATCTTTACAGCGTGGGGTGAGCGAAATGAAAAATATTTCAGCCTCTAACATCTCACAGCATACGCCACATTCTGAACTTTTGTCACACTCCCACAGCCAACACAACTTAGGTAGATTGCAGAGAGTACGTGACTTAGATTGTGAACAGACACAGACAAACAGATTCTTATACAACACTGATCTTGCTCAAACATCTAGAGACGATAATTTTGAATACAAGAACTTTTTATCCGTTAGGAAATTTAAGACATTTAAGAATGACAGAACACAAATTCACCCCTTGGACTGGATACAATAATTTACTTTTGCATTTCCACCATCTTGGCCTGTAACACACAAGATAGAATTTATTTGCAGCTTTTTGGAAGGCGAACCGGCAACTCGAATGAGACCAAGCGCAACACAATGTTACTCAGTAGAAGAATTTCAAAATGCCTTTCTGTCAGCGTACTGGTCGAAAAAGACACAATGCGTTATGAAGGGTCAGTTAATTATCCTACCTAATTATGAAAACTCAAATTTTTCCACTGTCACGCAATTTTGAGAACATATGGTACAGCAAAACCAAAATTTATGCGAACCATACTACGAGTCAGCACTAATTCAGTTACGTATTTCGAAATTACCATGATCGTTGAGTGTATCGCTCATAACTGGAAAACAGAAAGAAAATATTTCGGCTTTTAGAGATTTATTACAGCTTTTGGAAGTCCAGCAGTCCGATTATTCAATCATAAATAAAAATCTTCCACAACATAAACAAGGCCAACAGGTATATGGTAATTATGGTCAGCCACGCTATTTTAATAGCAACGGAGATAGACGTTCCCGAGATGACTCGAACTACCAGCACAACTTTAATGACAGACACTATTTTAATCATCAGTATGTACAAAATTATCAGCAACCGCAGACACATTTTGGCAACAATCGAAGCTTTTCCCCACAACAGCAACAAAACCATCCGGTTAGCATACCTAACAAACAATACAATTTCCAAGGTCAGACAAACTTTGATGTTACGCCGCCTGCACATATAGCATCGGCTCCACCGAGTAGTAACGCTCAGCAACAAGGTAACCAGTACGTACAGAAAACCCATTATTTCAACTCGTATACGCCGTATAGTAGTAACTATCACGAAAAACGTAAATGCAATGAGCACAGTCTTCAACGCACATTTAATAACAGTAGATTTTGTCAGCAGCAGAATCACAGATTATCATGAATGAACCAGACAGTCGATATCATCCTCAACCTAATACGTCAGAACGAAGTATCAGAACAGTACAGATAGTTGAAATGCCAAAGCATCCTCAGGCAAACAACAGCACGTCAGTAGGAATTTGAATAGATACAGTACAGGTTGCATCTTCCAGCAACGTGAGTAACACGTTTGATACACAAGATTTTGTTCACGAAAATGTTATTACTTTTGACCATATCCGAGATACGCTTTTACATGAAAAACCATGTTATACAAAAAACCATTTCCCACCCTGTACTGTCTGTAAATTCTCTGTTTGCAACTTGTAAGTAGATTTCACTTTGCTACTTTAAATTATAGTTCAACTATTTATTAGTTTTATGAGAAGTCACCATCCGCATATATTTCAGCCCTTGTTATGTATTAAACTTATGGTCAAAAGTTTAAAAAATCTCCTAGCAGACAAGGTGTTTATCCTGTGGGATCGCTCTCATACATTTACCCTTAATTTTGTTTATCTATTTGTTTATTTATTTATTACTTTGTTTCTGTTGTCGGGCTAGAACAAGCAGGGCTACACTATTATTTAGCCCCTCTATTTGCGCTTAAAAGAAACAGTGTACGACCAACCTCTACTGATTCAGCGAGTCATACTGAAGTATTAAGTATCAGTATTTTTCTGGTGCTACTAGACGAAAACTGTAACAGACATGCAAGGTGCACATATGGCACACTCTCTAAAAGCTTTTATGCTGAACAGTAGCAAGCTCTTTATCCAGCCACTATTGATTTCCGTCTAGTGCCAAACAGCCAGTTAAGTTTCACGCTCCGGTCAACGCCGGTATGTTCATAGTCACCAGGAATGCCGGACATTTGCCACTCCGGACATTTGCCACACTTGCCCCTTCGCTAGGTAGCGATCCCTCACGTAAGGGACGCCCTTCCTCGTACTTCTTCTGTCCGCTTTCAAACCGCCGTCTCCACATCTTACTCGATACAACCAGTACGTAAGGGGCCTTCTTCTTCGACATCTTGGCCAAATACTGAGCTTCTTTTCCGAAATCGAAATATTTATATCTTTTGGGAAACGAAAGCAATTCCGACGATTATGTAAGTATGTAATTAGTTCTGCCAAGTATAAATATAGATCCCTCTGTCTGTACGGTAGCTTCCTTTCACGCTTACTGATCGCGATAGAAACAGTCCATCAGCATGGGAGCAACAAGAAAGGAACGATGAAACGAGAGTGCAAATGTACGCTAATCATTTCTTTTTGATCGTTGCATTTGTGCCTACTTTAACTACTACAGCTGCATGCCCAAAAGACAATAAGGAAAGAAGAAATGGGTATGTGAATGTTTGAAAAGAAGAACGACATACTCCATATTAATTTACTCTCTAAAATCCGATATCCCTTCCGGCGAAACATTAGTTAATAAAGTGTAGCGGGACAATGTTCAAAACATGATTGAAATTTCTTTCATAAACAGACATAAGAACATCTATGATTGACGTCATCTAAAATCGACGTACAATTTTAAAATGTTAGAAATAAGGAAATGAAGTAATACAGAATGCTATGCTTGTAACGTACGTTGTTGTTCTACATTGTTTAGCTCTGGTATTAACAGGGTCACAGAGAAAGCATCCTAGGTGTTGGAGGGAAAAGGCATAATTGTAATGATCTCCATTACAACAGAAACAAGAAGCACAACTTAAGGAAAAATAATGTAATGTGTGTTCCAGCTCACAAGCGACATTGAAGCAGGTAGTTCCTGTGACTTAGTATGGACAGAGGTTAATTCGACAAACAGAATAAATTAATAACTTGCTCCTTTTACCAACCCCCGGTCTCAGATGAAACAGTTGCTGAACATTTCAAAGAAAACTCGAGTGTCATCACAAATAGGTACCCTACTCATACAATTATAGTTGGCAGTGACTTCAGTCTACCTTCAGTATGTTGACAAAAATACATTTTCAGACCCTACTGTAGATAGAAAACAACTTCCATAATTGTTCCAAATACTTTTTTAAAATTTATTTTGAACAATTAGTTCACGAGGCCATTCAAATTGTAAATGGTTACGAAAACACACTTGACCTCTTAGCCACAAATAATCCTGAGCATCACGACGGGCACAGGAATTACTGAACACACAGTCGTAGCGAGGCTCAATTCCGTAACAAAGAAATTCACCAAAACTAAACGCGAAATATATATATTTATAAAAAATTCGGTTGACGTCTTTTTACGAGACAGTCTCCAATCCTTCCAAACTATGTAAGTGAAGACCATATGTGGCTTAAGTTCAAAGAAACAGTATCAACTGCACTCGAGAGATTCATACCAAATAAATTAGTATCAGACGGAACTGATCCCACATGGTACACAAAACACGACAGAAAGCTGCTGCAGGAGGACCGAAAAAGGCAAGTATAATTTAGACGAGCTCAAAATCTCCATGATTGGCGAAGTTTTCCTGTGGATCGAAATTTGGTGCGGATTTCAGTGCGAGATGCATTTAATAGTTTCCACAACGAAACTCTCTCTAGAAATGTGGCGAAAAACCCGTAGAGATTCTGGTCCTATGTTAAGAAAACCAGCGGAAAGGCTCAGTAAGTACCTTTACTGCGGGTCGGGCGGCGAGTGAGGAGGAGGAGGAGGAGGAGGAGGAGGTGGAGGGGGGGGGGGGAACAAGGGACCCAGCCCCTCGGAGCAGGTAAAATCGTGGCAAATGTTCGCTGTGGCAAATGTCCGGCGTGGCAAATGTCCGCACACCAGTCACCAGACGCAACGCTGGCGGCAGTAATGAAACGATCCGTGAAGGTTGCTAGGAAAGAAAGAGAGATCTTTCAGCAGATGTGCACTGGAGATTTTCCCCTGTTTGAGTTTTTCTCGTCACCCTGTGCCTTTCTTAAGGCGGCTTTAGTGGTCGTGCTGTGCATTCTCCGAGGCCCCTCCGCCACTGTGCAGTGCCGACACTCGCCACCCGCCTACACCTTGCCCTGCCGCGACAAAGGCCGGCCCTGCAGTCTGCAGTTCGTGTTGTTCCGCCTGGAATAACACGGAGCGTGTCCGCGCCCGCCAGGCGGTGGGACTACCCCGGGGGATTCGCTACACGCCCTCACACGGCGAGTCCGTGTCGCCGGAAGGTCAGAGGTCGCCGCGGGTTTCAGCTCAATTTGTCCGTCCCCGGTGTGTCCGTTACAAGTGCGCGCCGTGTTCACTCGGACCTTCACCGAGAGGCTCGCACCTGCTTTACGGACTGCTTCAAATTTAGGCTGGATTTTCTGGTGCGTTTACAGGTGAGTTTGAGAGACGAGAATTTCACACTTTCCAGTGGTACATTCATGCAGCGCTTCCAGGAATTCAGCATAAGAGATGTACCGTGATAAACAATATTTTACGGCAATTCCTCTTCATGAAAGACTAGGGCTGACGTATCCGGGAGACTTGCTTTTGGAAGTTTATGCTTAGCAATTCCCTGGTCACGTCCACAATCTGTAAGAAATTGGAACACTGCTACTCATAACATCCGAACCTACAAATTCTGGACTTCCGAAAATTTAGTCAAAAATAATTTGCCTGATCTGTATTATATATTACTAACGTCCAAAAGCGTTCCTTAGACTGTTAAGAACATTGTACAACTTACTATAGAAAGTCACCCGATATTGTGCAAATTTCATGTCAAATCTCGGATGTGCAAACATGGTGAATATCGACACCTGTTGCTTTTCCGGCCTTTGGAAAGAAAAAGAGGAAACGTGAATAGATGAAGGAGTGGTAAAAGAAGAGATGAGGACTGTGCCACGTGGAAATTTACTAGGGAACTTGAGCACAAGCGAGCCAAATGACCATTGGAACTTTCTGAGGCGGATAATCGCTCATTTGATGTAGTTTCGAAATGGTTATACCTCTAATTAGGAAAAGGACATCCGTCTCCCAGACGCTGTTTCTATAACTCACTGCGTCTCTGCTACTGTACGTTGTATAGATGCGTTCTGAAATAATGATTCAAAGTTATATTTTAGGCTTTTATTTAGTAAATATATTACTTCAGTTGTGAGCGATATATTGGTATTTTTATTCGTATCTTGAATTAAAATGGTGAAATAATTTCCAGCTCTGGTCCACGTGTGCACAATCGTTCTTTCATTAACTTATCTAATTTCTTTTCGTGAATTGTACATATGTATCTTCTGATATGTCAGATATCTATCCATGAATTTAGTAACGTAGTCAAACGTTAAAGGAGTTGGGATTTCATTTAACTTTAGATGAGCTTTGCGTTGATCTTGGTTCAGTTTGTCTTTATGATTTAGTTTTTCATTAATTTCTTGTTTTGCCCATTATTAGCTCCAATGTCTCCTATGCGCTTAAAAAGTTCAAATTTTGCTTTCACATTTAAGCACGTCTGTGTCGTGATGATTTTGCACGTTAGACACTGTTTGTTGTAACGAATGCTTTCAATTAGTTTTCACCATTTTAACTTCCAGACGTAGATATTGCAAAATCTTCACCATAGTTTCTCTTGACGTTATATTAAATAACTTCTTGCTATTTAGGCCTGCACCTTACATGAGATCATTTACACTTTTACAAGATTAGCTGCAAATATTTTATTTCTTGTTTTTTTCAAAGATACACGACAATCTTGTTTCGGCATTTGTGCCATTCTCAACTGTTCGTTCTGATGCGCTACAGTAACAGGCCATCATAATTCGTTAAAGTAGCTGTCTATCTGTAGGTGTTATTGTGTTTAATATCGATGGAATATTTTAAAATTAGTAAATTTCTTGGTGATGATACTAGACTTAATCTTGTATATCTGTCTGTAAAGATATAAACTGGATTTATTCTGATACCGTGTAGGGTGACTGTGACTGAGAGACACAATCACGTCTATATGAAACTCATGGTTTAAGGATAATTCCCTGTAGTTTGTATAATCAAAGCAAACACAAACTGCTCCTGACTCAATAAACGATAGGTACTACGTTTATAAAGCATTTTTTTCTACATCTGTGTAGCAGTACTATGAAAGTTATACCTTATATTATAGTTACGTCTCGATAGAGTACGTCCATAAAACATCTTGGAACGTTATTTATTATTATAGGCACGTATTTATTAATATAGGTCACGTATTCAAAATGTATAGAAATTTCGTGCTACTTTTTGTCATCAATTATTCAAAATGACAATCACAATCGCATTATTTATTTTGCCGCCAACCGGTTTCAACCCGGAAATTTCGTGCTACTTTTTGTCATCAATTATTCAAAATGACAATCACAATCGCATTATTTATTTTGCCGCCAACCGGTTTCAACCCGGGATGGGGTCATCTTCAGGGCAATTTACTCCATTTGGTCGCTCGCTGGAGTCGTCAGCCTGCCTGTGCACGGTTGGACTTAGATCATTCAGTACTCTATCAAGTTGTTCTCGTTTTCTACTGTATTTAAGAAATGATTATTTAATATACTTGCTACGTGTCAGTCATCATTTATAACTCTGCATTCAGTTCAGTGGTGCTGTTATCCTGTTCTTTTCTGGCTGTCCTGTTTCTTGTTTCATGCCGCGCGGGTAGCCGCGTCGTCTGAGGTCACGGCTCCCCGTGTGTGAGGTTGGAGTCCTCCCTCGGGAATGGGTGTGACTGTTGCCCTTAGCATGTGTTAGGTTAAGTGAGATTACGTAGTGTGTAAACCTAGGGATGAAATGGTTCAAATGGCTCTGAGTACTACGGGACTTAAACATCTGAGGTCATCAGGCCCCTAGAACTTAGAACTACTTAAACCCAACTAACCTAAGGACATCACACACATCCATGCCCGAGGCAGGATTCGAACCTGCGACTTTTTTTTTTTTTTAACCAAGTCAGGAATAAATACAGATTGACTTTCGTTATCAGTTGAAGCTATTACAAAGTTACCAGTGCATAAAAGTCAATTAGAAGTTTTTTTGTAACACTGTAGTCACTGTGCATTACGTAATACAAAAATCGGTCAAAATTATTATCTGATTATATTTTGTTGTGTGGCTGCGTGAGAATGATGAGAAAGTGTATGTGGACCATAAGTTAAAACTCAATGTGTCATTTTTCGTAAAACCTTGTACAAACAGACCGTGGGAAAGTTATGGTGCAGCCATAATTCAGATAACGTACGTCGGTATGAGCTGGCTTTTGTATAAAAGCAGCTAGAATGGAAGTTAGAGACGGAATAAGTGTAATTATCAATTTGTGGAATAATTCATACTTCGCTTATTTTGATTAAACAATATACTAGAAATTGAAGTTTTAATGACGTTAATTACTAACAGATTATTGATTGGATTAGGCAAGTTTTGCCACGAGAATAATCTGGAAGGAACATTCTGATTGGTCGTTTAGATCAGCAGCCAATCAGAATTAAGGTGTTCCCGCGCGAATGTAGTGGAGTGGGCAATGAGTAGAACAGTTCGAGATAGACGCTTGCTAACCGGCCTACAGATAACACCGTTTTAGACAGCTCCGTAAAAATACTCTGAAAAATGAAATAGTGAGTTACCTGAGGTTCGAATAGTGACTGGAGTTACGAATATTTTAGTGAAAGTTACTTGTTTCTAAATTAAATAGTTTGAAAGCTATGAGCGTTTGAACTTTCTGGTCATAGTAACAATTAGGCGTGGCATGTTTCGTGCTCTGAACGGAATTCTTCGGCGAGCACTTCTTTCGAAGAAGACCACTGAAACGACCGAACGTTTAGTAGTTGTGAGTCGGTACCTGGTAGAACGTGAAAATTAGTCGGGTCGGACTTGCAAAAATTCTGGCTGCTTTTCGAGTGAAACTATGTTGTACAGACAGTGAACTTTGAATAATAGAGCATTACCCTATTAAATACGGACTTGATAGCCATTTCATGTGTTTCCATATGAATAAAGAACAGATTCAATCTAGAATGAGATTTTCACTCTGCAGCGGAGTGTGCGCTGATACGAAACTTCCTGGCAGATTAAAACTGTGTGCCCGACCGAGACTCGAACTCGGGACCTTTGCCTTTCATTCTCGAAACATCCCCCAGGCTGTGGCTAAGCCATGTCTCCGCAGTATCCTTTCTTTCAGGAGTGCCAGTTCTGCATGGTTCGCAGGAGAGCTTCTGTAAAGTTTGGAAGGTAGGAGACGAGGTACTGGCAGAAGTAAAGCTGAGAGGACTGGGCGTGAGTCGTACTTCGGTAGCTCAGATGGTAGAGCACTTGCCCGCGAAAGGCAAAGGTCCCGAGTTCGAGTCTCGGTCGGGCACACAGTTTTAATCTGCCAGGAAGTTTCAGATTCAATCTAATTTTAAATGCTTCTGCAAATAGACCGCATCCTCCGAGCGCTCGATTTTTTAGAAATGAACTTTCAGGAGCAGACTTTCAACTCGAGTTACGCGGCCTGTGTTTGGTAGGTATTAAGTAGTGGTTTCATCAACGCTGGTTTACACTGCTTAGCACGTATCTGCTACTACAGAGTGAAGGGACGTAACAAAAAAAAAAAAAAAAAAAAAAAAAAAAAAAAAAAATTGTGTGAGATATTATGAGAATTAATTGCTAAGGTCATCAGTCCCTAAGCTTTCACAATACTTAACCTAAATTATCCTAAGGACAAACACACACACCCATGCCCGAGGGAGGACTCGAGCCTCCGCCGGGACCAGCCGCACAGTCCATGACTGCAGCGCCTTAAGACCGCTCGGCTAATCCAGCGCGGCGAAGTGACGTCGGAAAGAAGCATATTGAGGTAGGTGGACTTTCAACTGAGTGAAAGAGAGAATGTAGACCACCGACCCCGCTCCGCCGCAGTAATCCTCAAGAGCATCTTAAAACCATAGCATTGTTTCCAGTATATGTTCTTTTATTCTCGATCTGAAATGAAGACAAGGAAACAACTGTTTGTTATCAGAATGAGATTTTCACTCTGCAGCGGAGTGTGCGCTGATATGGAACTTCCTGGCAGATTAAAACTGTGTGCCCGACCGAGACTCGAACTCGGGACCTTTGCCTTTCGCGGGCAAGTGCTCTACCAACTGAGCTACCGAAGCACGACTCACGCCCGCTACTCACAGCTTTACTTCTGCCAGTACCTCGTCCCCTACCTTCCAAACTTTACAGAAGCTCTCCTGCAAGTTTGAACTGTTTGTTATATTTGACTTTTAAAGAAACTACCCATATTTAGTTATTGAGAATGAAAGCTTTAAGAACCTAATGAAGACAGTTGCTCCTCAATATAAAATCATGAGTAGAACTACTCAGTCGCTCGCTGGACGAATTGTTAGCCTGACAAAATCTGTTGTAGACAAATGTTGTTGTTATTAAGGTACATGCACAGCAGTGGTCGACCAATCCCTATGACTGATCAGACATAATTGGTCGTCAGCGTCGTTTACCAGGAAGAACTCCAATAAATTCTAGAACTACTACGACAACTTTGATTTTATCTGTGACGTGTACTTGGTCGTGGCTGTTAAAATCGGTGTTTAAATGTACGCCCAACCACCTTGCACAGCGCAAAAATGAAGAGACTTATTCAGTATCGACTGGCCATCATAAATTATTACGAAGAGTAGTAAGCCTGAAGTCATCCTTTCTGACGAACTTCCAATTTAACAGAGAACTATTGAAGACGAAATTAACAGAAATCCTTGTAAATTTGAGAAGAATATATGCAACTTCTAAAATTCTGTAAAATCGCAATTAAGTATTCAATGGTAGGAATATTTGCTCCATCTGAGAGATTATTTTAACAGGTTGCGTAAGTTCTGAATGAACGAACTGATTTAAAGGTATGAGATTCAGCAAAATTTTGATTTTGCAAATCATGGAAAAGAAATATTGCGACTTTTGTACAACTGTGTTTTTGTTGTAGCTGTCTTTGTTCAAATGGTTCAAATGGCTCTAAGCACTATAGGACTTAACATCGGAGGTCATCGGTCCCCTAGACTTAGAACTACGTAAATCTAACTAATCTAAAGACACCACACACATCCATACCCGAGGCAGGATTCGAACCTGCGACCGGAGCAGCCGCGTGGTTCCGGACTTAAGCACCTAGAACCGCTTGGCCGGCGCTGTCTTTGTAATTTATAACATGTTTTGGTCCCGATGAAAGTAAGTGCTATCTCTCAGTTTCGGGCTTATGCAAACCACATTCGTAAACAGTTGCAAACAGGAGGGATTTTTTGGAAATACTAATGTGTTTTTCTACGGACCGCCATAACATCGATGCGACTGTACGACGTATTACATCTAAAAATAATCGACGTGTTTCCCTAGATGATACTCAAGACGCCATCGGACTGTCCTTGTGGATACTTGTCTTGCTGTATACGCACCCATTTTCTGACTGAAAGTATGTGACGGGGCTGTATGACCCTGTACGGCCGAGCGAAATTCACATGGGGTCGTTGACGTCCTGTATGGCGTTGAGTATGGCCTTCCTGAGCCCCTGGTTCCATGTTCGCATGACACTTCGTGGGATCCTGACCAAGGTGAACAGCGATATTGACGGAACGAGAAAACTCAGGTCTCGTCAGGGCACCAACCTGCCGGTGTCCAAGTCCGATTAGGTGATAGTAAATGTTTCTCTTACTTATACGAGCTCAACACGACCTTCTCACGATGAGTCAACATTCAGTAAGGATTTCTGATTAGGAAGCTTGCTGTGAAATCTTTTCTTATTTACAGAGTGTGGATTGCGTCGCCTCCTATCTGTGCGGTTGAGCTGAAATGCTATTCATTTGCATATCCAAGCACGTTGTACAATTGTTACCACTTTCATGTTTCTGCATGTTGCCCTTACGGTATTGCAATTAAAATGGCTAGCGATGTGTGTAAGAGGAAGTAATATATTGACCGACACTTTTTGGCAAGTGAACTTCCGTAATTCTTACACGCGATGCTCAACGTCGCTCTCTTATCTCCTGGTAGTAGGGAAAGTTGTTGAACTTCAATTACGCTTTCGCTCTAATATTTAGAGATACGTTTCTTAGAAAACGTATGCTACCAATTTCCTTCCCTATCACTCCCATTTCCAAGCTTATGTTACCGGCCATCCTCGTTGTTCGGATGTTACACGATAATATTTCTTTTGTTCGATCGCACATCAACATGTCTTGGTTGCTTCTTCAAAAAAAATCCAACAACAAACACTTTTTCAAGAACGATCAGATGAATCAAGAACAAAAAAATATTGGTTATTCCTTCTATAAAGATTACGGATGTAGCTGTTGCTTTTAGTCTGCAGTTTTTCAGGTAACAGGAACAAGCCGTAAGCAAAATTACTCAAGCCCTACAGCGTTTTCACACTGTTATCACATCATTGGCCTCTACTGTTTCTAGAACTATTTAAGAATGTAATAGGGAAACTTTGCTACGAGTAAAAACAAGTATTGTCTCCTGCCCAACTGAAGTTTTATGGTTGCGCGAAAGTGGGCGTGTGAAAATGTGTATTTTTCTTCCTCGCACATCACTTCACGAGATCTTTCACAAGCAGTTTACTTTTCTGGTAAGAATTGCTACAAAACTCCAACAAGACCTTAGTCATTTCGTAAATTACAAGTCGGAGTTCTCGTTTCCAAATGCTCTTATTTGGAAACTTCCTGAAATGTTTCCCTTCTCTGAGAAAGTTTTATTAGGAACAAAGTTTTCTTCGGCCCTTCGTGATCCCCCCTTACAATAACGCAGAATGTTGCCGTACACACAAAGTTCCCTCGCCTTCAACTGCGTACTGGCGGAGTTTCAGCAGAAAGAAAGGGGACGACGCAGGTGGAAAATTTCACTGGGACTCTACTTCGCCGATCTAAGTTGTTCCGCTGGCGAGCAACCAAGTAGGTTGCGAATTGGTTAGCTATCTACAATAAGCGACTATAAGTTGTTCGATAGATAGATACATGTATGACTTTATACTTTTACTGAAACTCGTCCTTTTGTAGTCATTTCTCACATATTAAGTCATCCTTCATTTCTGTACTCAGCTGTACTAATCACAAGACAATATTTCGTGTGACAACAGCTAACAACTTTTTAAACGCACATCATTCTGCGGGCGTGAATCTTTGCATGTGCCATTCCAGAAAATAATCGAATCTGAGCAGTAGAAAATACTTTAAACATTTAACTGTGATATTCAAATAACTGCATCTCTGAACTCCACCAATAATTTACCGAAATGTGTATATAAAATATATCCTATCACAGGGGTAATAAAGGATTTAGATTCTCGTCGTTTCACGTCTCTTAAATCTGCTTCTCATTTAGACTATTATTGCGATTCTAAAATATCATTGCGAATAGATTTTTTGTCGTTTTGTGTCTCGGTTTTCATAGTGCTCCAACAGGACGAAGTTGGTAAGCAAAAGTAGAAGTAAGTATAGGAAATCCGTTAGTTAAGCTGCTTAACCTGTCACGAAATTCGCATTAATCAATTTTTGCCGCAATATTAATAGATAACACTGTGTGTGTAGGAATCAGCGATATAAACGTTCTAGAAGTTTTTATTCACTGATGTCCCAAGGGACAATATTCTATTGTAGCTCTCACCGCCTCCACCCATCTTGGCAAAAAGTATTCATTGCACAAATGAAAATAATTAGAATTATATGTGAGGATCACATACTTTCATCTTCCGGGCACCGGTTTAAGCAGTTGGAAATATGAATCATAGTCCCGAAGTACATTCATTCACTGATGAAATTTGTTGTTAAGTGTATATTGCAGATCGTGAGCAACAGAGATATTCACAAACAACGGCCGGCCGCGGTGGCCGTGCGGTTCCTGCGCTGCAGTCCGGAACCGCGGGACTGCTACGGTCGCAGGTTCGAATCCTGCCTCGGGCATGGGTGTGTGTGATGTCCTTAGGTTGGTTAGGTTTAAGTAGTTCTAAGTTCTAGGGGACTTACGACCTAAGATTTTGAGTCCCATAGTGCTCAGAGCCATTTGAACCATTTGAACAAAAAACGATACTTGTGGGTTAAATGATGTGCGCTTCCCTCTTGCGTATCTAAAATTGGCATAGAAAGGAGCGACAACCACAGCTATAAAACTTTTTGACAGTCCTCCCATTGGAAGAAAAAGTATAACTGAAAGCACATATGGTTTAACCATCTTTCTCCTTAAAAAATCCGTCTGAACTACAGAGAAATTCTTGCATAGGAATAAGAAGTCAGTTACAAGTCTGTAACGGAAACTGTGTAACCGAGCTTTTAACTGTCTCTGATATGAAATGATAATTAAATGGACACCCTAGCTGCAAACAGGCGTTGGTGTACTTCATTGGGGACATGTTGAAAATGTGTACCCCGACCGGGACTCGAACCCGGGATCTCCTGCTTCCATGGCAGACGCTCTATCCATCACCGTGGGCACAGAGGATAGTGCGTCTGCAGGGACTTATCCCTTGTCCCCAATGAAGTACACCAACGCCTGTTTGCAGCTAGGGTGTCCATTTAATTATCATTTCATTTCTAGCAAAGCTGCATGGTCATCCACGGTAACTGTTCTTTCGGGAACAGATACTACCGTCATATATAGTTAAAATATGGCTTCCCGGCCATTGACCTTCTTGTGCGAACGCACACGCTATGCCCGAACTCGTACGGGACTTGGTAGATTAATCTGCCACGAGTAATGAGTATGATGGGCAAACATCTATTAGGCGCACTACGAATGTAGTGGTGTGGACATGTTGGGAATGTGGATCTCACGGGGAGCGTGCAAGGGACAAGTCCCTGCAGACGCACTATCCTCTGTGCCCACGGTGGCTCAGATGGATAGAGCGTCTGCCATGTAAGCAGGAGATCCCGGGTTCGAGTGCCGGTCGGGGCACACATTTTCAACATGTCCCCAATGAAGTACACCAACGCCTGTTTGCAGCTAGGGTGTCCATTTAATTATCATTTCATTTCCAGCAAGGCTGCATGGTCATCCACGGTAACTGTTCTTTCGGGAACAGATACTACCGTCATATATATATATATATATATATATATATATATATATATATATATATATATATATATATATATGTCTCTGATATCTTTTGTTCAATTAACACAGTTCAAACCACAACGTTTATCTTGAATATGACATACGAAACATGAAGCTAACTTTGAACAGTATACACTATGCTTCACAGTTAAAGATACATTTTATGATCATATCTTAGATGACTGCTGGACCAGCTTCTGCAATATTCCTTCTTTGAGAAATAAAATGGATTTAGGATAATTTTTGGCCGGGAAACCCCAACTGGTGAATGACCTCTTGATGCAGGCCTTTTTATTTAACGCCACTTCGTTGAATTTTGCCTCGATGATGGCGAATGTATGATGGCAACCCACTTGCGAGACGAGAAAATTCCCGACCGTTCCGGGAATCAAACCGGGGACCACGTGATGGAGAGACAGCAACGCTGACTACAAGACCACGAGATACTGAGTTTCTTCCAGTGAAACTTTTCTAGCACGGAATTTAAGAAGACCTCTTCGTAGTTCGTAAACAAGCAAAATAAACTGTCCGCTTGAAGCTGAGAGACAGTTCGGCAGTCTTTCCTCGATATCAGGAATACCTGTGAAAGCCACCGCTTTAACTAATATCTTTCTCTAATCTTTCTCTATACAATAAACACCAAAATTTCCTTGGTACTGACATCCATGTTTCTTGATCTGTTCTCGAATACCTGTTGTGAATCGGAAGATCTGAGATCACATTAAGCCCTGTACTTTATGTCTATTGTGCAAAACAGGATAAACTCTAATACAAAGAATGCCTTACCAACATTTCGAAGCTACACGTTGTGGCTAATTTACATGGATGTTCATCGGATAAAAAAGTTAACGTATGAGACCAGTTTTTGTCCTGCGCAGTGGTAAAGCTCTGAGCACTATGGGACTCAACATATGGGGTCATCAGTCCCCTAGAACTTAGAACTACTTAAACCTAACTAACCTAAGGACATCACACACATCCATGCCCGAGGCAGGATTCGAACCTGCGACCGTAGCGGTCTCGCGGTTCCAGACTGAAGCGCCTAGAACCACTCGGCCACACTGGCCGGCCTTTCTCTCGGTCATGACACTTCTTTTGAAATCTCTTCATCACGTAAGTTCTGTCAAATTCCTCGTTTTTTCTCCTGTCCCATGCCTTCACCCACGTCGACTACTACCAATTGTAATGAAACTGGTCAGTGATACGAACTCAGTCAGCAATGAAGAACGCGATACACTGCATTAGTAAACACCACGTTCCAACAAAACTCTTCTTTAGCGAAATTTTTACATCTATATTTATAATGTGGATATTATTTACATAACAGTCCCATTTGTATCACTGTAAAATGAATTATCAAAATGTCTTTGCAGTCAAGTCATTTTAACTCAGAATTGTGGTGCATATCTTTTTGTTTCTTTTTTAAATTATTTGTATCTGAAAATAATGTTTGACAATAATGATTGATTATTGAAACCATTAGAAACGGTAAATTAAAAATGAATTATAAGTGACACTGCTAACGTTGAAATCTCTGGAATAACTGTATAATAATATCTTTAAAGCCATGTGGGTTGGAAGTAGGAAGTGAAGTATCTCAGACAAGTGCTTGCACAAGTAATAACTTTGACCTCATGACTTTTTATGTAGTCTGAGAAGAACAGTGTGTAGAGTGTTACAATATTTCACTAACTGGTGTACATACACATACTCGTATTTAAAAAGCTGCATCCAGTTTTGCAAGGAGGACTATCATCCCTTCATAAAAACTATGATAACAACGACAACAAGAAGTAGTGGACATGAGCGGATGATAGAAAAAAATCTTTTTAACAGCCTCACTGTGCGTTCGTAGACATTCTAACACTTTCCTGTTATTTATTGTGGAGGTATGCCAAAACATACTGAGGTGGTAATAGTCAAGGGACACATCCTAATACTGTCACGGACCTCGTTTGCCCGACGTAGTGCGGCAACTTGCCGTGATGTAGACAAGTTTTTGGAAGTCCCCTGCAGAGATTCTGACCTATGGTATCCCTACAGACGTTCGTAACTTCTAAACTGTTGCCACTGCATAATTTTGCGAACGACCTGACGTCTCAGTCATGTCCCATAAATGTTCAATAGGATTCATGTCGGGCAATCTGTGCGCCAACTAATTCGCTCAAATTGCCCAGAGTGTTCTTCAAATCAATCGCGAACAATTGTGGCCAGTTCATATGGCGTATTGTTATCCATAAAAATTACATCGTTGTTTGACAAAATGAAGTCCACGAATGGCTACAAATAGTCACCCACTACCAAATATAACCATTTCCAGTCAATGACCGGTTCAGTTCGAGCATGGGACCTAACCCATTCCGTGTAAACACAGCGCACATCAATATGGAGCGCCTCCAGCCTGCACAGCGCCGTGTTGACATCTTGGGTCCATGGCTTCGTGGAGTGTGCACCTCATTCGAACCCTACCACCACTTCTTACCAACTGAAACTGGGACTCATCTGACCAGTCCATGGTTTTGCTGTCGTCTAGAATCCAACAGAAGTATTCAGGAGCCAAGTAGAGTCGCTGCAGGCGATGTCGAGCGGTATTAAAGGCACTCGCGTCGCTCGTCCGCTGCCGTAGCCCGTTAATTTCGCCGAACTGTCCTAGCGGATACGTTCGTCGTACGTCCCAGATTTATTTAGGCCGTTATTTCACAAAGTGCTGCTTGTCTCTTAGCACTGACAACTCTACACAGACTTAAATACTGCTTCCATGTAAGAGAATAGGTGTGCAAAATTTCATTTAAACCCTTCCAATAGTTTCTGATATATGAGTTCCTAAAAGGAGAAAACCTTAAATTGCAGGAAAATGGTTTTAAATTTTAGATGAAATGTTTTAAGATTTTTACCTTAGCTAAAATTGCCCATATCCGTATTCCAGTTCTCCCTCATCATCCTCTGGAGCTCTGTTAGCTCCTCTGTTCCTTTGCTTAGCAATTTTTTCCATATTCTCTACTGAAGTTGCAACAACAACGACTCTGTACTATTGAACATATAAGTAATTCTTTTCATCTGATTTTAGAATAAACTTGTGTAATTGATGTTCTGATTTCATTTCTTTTTGTTTCATGCCATTATTTTAAGAAAACTGTAAATAAGTTTCACTGTGAAGATTAATGTTTATGTCAAATGTCAAGTAATATTGTAATAGAATTTAAATGTAACACATGTTGTAAGATGTTTAAAATTGTAACTGTGCGTCTGGTCCATACGTAGGCAATGTGTTAGGATATGTAGAATGCAAAACCTCGGGTGAATACCCTGTCTGTAAGGGAGAGGTAAAAGGTGGATGGCAGGCGAGCGCGGGAAAATGCACGCGGGCACTACACGGCACAACGGGCTCAGCAGTAGTTGGAGTTTGGCACTGGTTTGAGCAACACCTTCTGGAGCGAGGAGGCTCTCCTGGAAGACATAGTTTCACTGAGCCTCGGGTATGCCGTTCCAACGCCCACACAGCATGGCAAAATTCCATAGGCACTAAATGGAAAACTATTGCGACGCTAAGAAGAATTAAAGTGCCGATACGACAAGAGCCATAGCTGTGGTTGTATGTGTGCTCTGTGCCTCGCCGTCTTGCCGCCCGCCAACCGCCGCATCGATACTAGCAGGCTGAAACTTTTAGTACTGTATTCGTATGGATCAGAGAGTGAACTGTGTTTGCTTGGTGCAATAATAACCTAAATTTTACCAGAACTTTTCCATCATTTAATTATCCTCACAACTAACCTAGGCAGGGTCCTTTCCAAAGGTTGTGCAATGCGAGTGTCCCGAAATGAAAATTAAAAATTGTGTTAGTAATAATTATTTGCAGAACTAGCTATATTAGAATGGTGTTTAAAGAAATGTTATGTTAATGAACCAGTAAATGAATAGCGAAGATCTAACGCAGTCGAAAGATAACATTAGTATTGATATAGTAATGAAGTTTAATTATTTCGAGACAGATATAAAGGTATTTAAATGAGCAGTAAATAAGATGAAAAGAGTACTAACTTATATACTGTAAATCTTGAACGCATAATAAATTCAGTAATCAATTTTTTTAATACAGTGATCTCAACAGTTTCAGGGTCCCCCCCCCCCCCCTTTTTATTCATTTGAATTCTGAAGTGTTCTAAATTGGTTTGACCAGCAAAAGTTAAAGTCAACGTAAAAGTCATAATTTATCAGTGTTTTATCTTTATCAAAATTGACATTTTGTGTGTGGCATGAAAGTACTATTTCTAGGGCAACCTATGGCCGATTTTAATCAGATTAATAGACAGTATAGAGTTTTGTAGTAAACATTATAGTGTAGTGTTATGTATTCATGATTTTCCATATCAGTATAGAACGTGAAACTATCAGTTCGATAGATGTTCTGGTTCTAAAATTCTACTATATTATGCAGTGTTACAACTTGTTGTTTTGCATGAATATATACCAACTTGTACAGGGAAGAAACTCAGTTTATGCCTAATTAGGCTGGCGACCGTATTATTGTCACATTGGTAGCATCTTCTGGTTTGATTTTGATCCATCCTGACATGTGATTGCATTTCGAACTTACTTGACGGATCATTGTTATTACAGAGTGGATGTAAGTCTGATTTGCCACCATTCAGCTACACGCGGTCGATATCTATGCGAAAATCCTTTCTTATAAGGTGAATTCCGCTCTCTTACCATAGCACAGACTTTAACGAGTGCTGTGTCAGGGGTTACAAAGTGTCGGCCTTCGCGATTCGTTGCACATGAATGATTCGCAGTATCTGCTCAGTGATGACACCAGGTGTAAAGTTCAACTTGCTGAGGATGTGAAGTCTTGCCACATACCCATCACTAAATTCCACTGCAGCTTCCAAAGCAGAAATTTTCACTACCAAATTGGAAACAAAAATTCAAAAGGCTCTAAGCACTATGGGACTTAACATCTGAGGTCATCAGTCCCCTAGAACTTACAAGTACTTAAACCTAACTAACCTAAGGACATCACACACATCCATGCCCAAGGCAAGATTCGAACCTGCGACCGTAGCAGCTGCGTGGTTCCGGACTGAAGCGCCTAGAACTACTCGGTCACAGCGGCCGGCAAATTGGAAACAAACACAGCCTTTGGACATCTCTTAGAAATAAGAGCATTTGATTTGGGTTCAGCATTTTGCCATGCACCCATATCAAGAGCAGTTCAGGTGAAGCCAGAGCTCGAAAATTTGGTTTAATGACCACTGAAACCTCATAGGAAAGGTTATTTTTATGGCTGTAAGTTTCTCCACTTTCCTTGCTTTTAGAAATTTGCACCATTCATTAGAATGTAGGCCATGTTGAGGTGTAGTGTCTGTCGACAAGTAATGAAACTAAATGGCCCATACCGCCTTCCTCAAATTGTCCTAATCTGTGACGTTATTTACAATTGCAGCACCATAATAGATTTGCAGGCTGTCAATTCTCTTCTTTGTTAGTCTGTTTTCGCCTCCCAGTGGCTTCCCAACCTCCAGTAGCTTTATTGTCTGCAACAACTCTTCTGAGTCGTCCACCCATCCTCTTCTGAATGTGGCCTAAGCGTTCCAGTTTTTCAATACTGCAGTCTTTTCCGAAGGGCTGATTTACAACTACATTCTTGAAAGCACTAGAGTTTCCATCTCCTAAATACTGTGTGTATCTTACTCCATAGTTTGGCAAAGGCCTATGGAAAATGAGTTTCATACCAGCAGCTTCTATCCCGCCACTGGAGCCTACGTAATAGCTTTGTCAGCTTCTTGCCATTCTAATTCTTTACATGCATCATTATACACATATAAAAAAAAGTTTCGCATCACCCCGATACCCAGAACTCCTGAACATAGACGTTGACTGTGGATATTGTATGACAAACACAGTCCGTTTGACTGTTCAGAGATGTCACTCAACCTGCCCAAAGATGTAAACAACCATACATGAGCAGCGCCTATTAGACGGGAGGGGAGGGGGGGGGAGGAGAGGGGCGACAGCCGATCAGTTCCAGTCTTTCCACCAGGAAAGAGGTAGAACACGGCTCGTGTTGTCTGTAGTTCAACCATGACTACTAGACCGTCAATACCACGGTTCTATCGCATCCGCATTTTTACTTTGTGCCAGGAAGGGCTCTCATCAAGGGATGCGTCCAGGCGTTTCGGAGTGAACCAAAGCAATGTTGTACGGACATGGAGGATATACACAGAGACAGCCCAAAGGTTACTACTGTAGTGGATGACTGATACCTACGGAGTATGGCTCGGAGGAATCCTGACAGCAACGGCACCATGTTGAATAATGCTTTTCGTGCAGCCACAGGGCGTCGTGTGCAATAGGCTGCATGATGCGCAACTTCACTCACCACGTCCATACGAGGTCCATCTTTGCAACCACAACACCACGCAGTGCGGTACAGATGGGCCCAACAACATGGCGAATGGATCGTTCAGGATTGGCATCACGTTCTCTTCACTGATGAGTGTCACATCTGCCTTGAACCAGACAATCGTCGGAGTGGTGTTTGGAGGGAACCCGGTCAGGCTGAACGCATTAGATACACTGTCCAGCGAGTGCAGCAAGGTGGAAATTCCCTGGTTATTTGGGGTGGCATCATGTGGGGCCAACGTACGCCGCTGGTGGTCATGGAAGGCGCCGAAACGACTGTACGACACGTGAATGCCATCCTCCGACCGATAGTGCAACCATATCAGCAGGATAATGGCGAGGCACTCGTCTTCATGGACGACAATTCGCGCCCCCATCGTACACATCTTGTGAACGACTGCCTTCAGGATAACGACATCGGTCGACTAGAGTGGCCAGCATGTTGTCCAGACATGCCTGGCATAGATTGAAAAGGGCTGCTTATGGACGACCTGACGCACCAACCACTCTGAGGGATCTACGCCGAATTGCCTTTGAGGAGTGGGACAATCTGGACCAACAGTGCCTTGATGAACTTGTGGACAGTATGCCACGACGAATACTGGCATGAATCAATGCAATAGGACGTGCTACTGGGTATTAGAGGTACCGGTGTGTAGAGAAATCTGGACCACCACCTCTGCAGGTCTCGCTGTATGGTGGTACAACATTCAATGTGTGGTTTCCATGAGCAATAAAAAGGGCGGAAATAACATTTATCTTGATCTCTATTCCAAGTTCCGGGACTCTCGGAAACGAGGTGATGCAAAACTTCTTTTGTATTTCTGGTGCAACAAGACATGAAAATATTTGTGTACCAGTTTGGTAGCGTCCACTCAAGGTGTTCATGGCGTAACACTTTCCATTTCCTTCAATGTATGCCGCACAGTGAAATCGCACTCTTCGCCTTGACCGCTCAGACGATGAAAGCTGGCGCTCCTCCGCGACAAGAAGAGGACAGGCGCGCCGCTGCTCGCATCGGCCTGCTGCTGACTTAATGGAGGCGGCCGTCGAAGACTGCGCCCCGCTCTCCAGCCTGCCGGCGAGGACGGGCCGAGCCCACGCGCTGGAGAGGGTCATCTGGAGCCGCGGCGCGCCCAGGAATGCGATCGGCGGGCGGCGCCGCTTGCGTAAGCCCGGTGGACGCAGCCACCGGCTTCTCTCCGGCATGCAGATAGGCATCAAAACCAGACCCAGCACTGCTTCACTCTGCCCGTCTCCCTCTCTGCAGGATCACACGTTCTGCCCGATGGTTTGCCAGTCCGTATGAGGAACTAAAGTACAACATTCTTCCAGTGTAAGAGTCTCTACAAAGTCGATGAATGTTCGGGTAGTATGCTGCCATCGATGTACGGAAAATTCACCTTATTGCTGTTTCTCGTTGCGACTGATACCGCCCTGACATATTTACCGAGTCGTGGAACGTACACTACTGGCCATTAAAATTGCTACACCAAGATGAAATGTAGATGATAAACGGGTATTCATTGGACAAATATATTATACTAGAACTGACGTGTGACTACATTTTCACGCAATTTGGGTGCATAGATCCTGAGAAATCAGTACCCAGAACAACCACCTCTGGCCGTAATAACGGCCTTGATACGCCTGGGCATTGAGTCAGAGCTCGGATGCCGTGTACAGGTATAGGTTCCCATGCAGCTTCAACACGATACCACAGTTGGTCAAGAGCAGTGGCTGGCGTATTGTGACGAGCCAGTTGCTCGGTCACCATTGACCAGACGTTTTCAATTGGTGAGGGATCTACAGAATGTGTTGGCCAGGGCAGCAGTCGAACATTTTCTGTATCCAGAAAGGCCCGCACAGGAACTGCAACATGCTGTCGCGTATTATCCTGCTGAAATGTAGGGTTTCGCAGGGATCGAATGAAGGGTAGAGCCACGGGTCGTAACACATCTGAAATGTAACGTTGTAACGTTGTAGCTTTAATTTGGTATGCTGAAAGCGGTACTGATGGACTATGAAAGCGGGTTGAAAGGTGTGAGCTGTCTGGGGAAGTTAACCGTGGATTACTGGGCAACTGTTTCATCAGGTATCTAGTCCAGGTTTACAAAATTCCCAAACAGACTAACATTAATGATAATCTTTTAATAGTCATACAAAAACCGGTAATGTATATACACTCCTGGAAATTGAAATAAGAACACCGTGAATTCATTGTCCCAGGAAGGGGAAACTTTATTGACACATTCCTGGGGTCAGATACATCACATGATCACACTGACAGAACCACAGGCACATAGACACAGGCAACAGAGCATGCACAATGTCGGCACTAGTACAGTGTATATCCACCTTTCGCAGCAATGCAGGCTGCTATTCTCCCATGGAGACGATCGTAGAGATGCTGGATGTAGTCCTGTGGAACGGCTTGCCATGCCATTTCCACCTGGCGCCTAAGTTGGACCAGCGTTCGTGCTGGACGTGCAGACCGCGTGAGACGACGCTTCATCCAGTCCCAAACATGCTCAATGGGGGACAGATCCGGAGATCTTGCTGGCCAGGGTAGTTGACTTACACCTTCTAGAGCACGTTGTGTGGCACGGGATACATGCGGACGTGCATTGTCCTGTTGGAACAGCAAGTTCCCTTGCCAGTCTAGGAATGGTAGAACGATGGGTTCGATGACAGTTTGGATGTACCGTGCACTATTCAGTGTCCCCTCGACGATCACCAGTGGTGTACGGCCAGTGTAGGAGATCGCTCCCCACACCATGATGCCGGGTGTTGGCCCTGTGTGCCTCGGTCGTATGCAGTCCTGATTGTGGCGCTCACCTGCACGGCGCCAAACACGCATACAACCATCATTGGCACCAAGGCAGAAGCGAGTCTCATCGCTGAAGACGACACGTCTCCATTCGTCCCTCCATTCACGCCTGTCGCGACACCACTGGAGGCGGGCTGCACGATGTTGGGGCGTGAGCGGAAGACGGCCTAACGGTGTGCGGGACCGTAGCCCAGCTTCATGGAGACGGTTGCGAATGGTCCTCGCCGATACCCCAGGAGCAACAGTGTCCCTAATTTGCTGGGAAGTGGCGGTGCGGTCCCCTACGGCACTGCGTAGGATCCTACGGTCTTGGCGTGCATCCGTGCGTCGCTGTGGTCCGGTCCCAGGTCGACGGGCACGTGCACCTTCCGCCGACCACTGGCGACAACATCGATGTACTGTGGAGACCTCACGCCCCACGTGTTGAGCAATTCGGCGGTACGTCCACCCGGCCTCCCGCATGCCCACTATACGCCCTCGCTCAAAGTCCGTCAACTGCACATACGGTTCACGTCCACGCTGTCGCGGCATGCTACCAGTGTTAAAGACTGCGATGGAGCTCCGTATGCCACGGCAAACTGGCTGACACTGACGGCGGCGGTGCACAAATGCTGCGCAGCTAGCGCCATTCGACGGCCAACACCGCGGTTCCTGGTGTGTCCGCTGTGCCGTGCGTGTGATCATTGCTTGTACAGCCGTCTCGCAGTGTCCGGAGCAAGTATGGTGGGTCTGACACACCGGTGTCAATGTGTTCTTTTTTCCATTTCCAGGAGTGTATAAAAAGGAGAATTGAAATAAAAAGAAAGAAATCAGTTTATATTTGGAAATTTATTTTTAAGATTGATCATGAAATTTCAGCATATTAAATTTTATTCGTAACAAGCTGGTGCCTTATTTAGGATGGTGAAAATCTTACGGAACACATCAAATATGGAGCCAAGATTCGGAGTCTGCATACATCACTGCATTCATAAAACAACACACAAAGAACGTTGAAATGCATGCAAGAGAAAGTTAACCACTACAAACAGATTCAAATTTTTACCCAAAGAAATTACGTTCGTAGCACAATCCTGTCCGTCATGTAATTACCACACACTGGTATACTAAATTCATATTGACTCTTTGTGAAATCATCGCGAAAAGAATAGCTGAGGGCTACTTTGATGATTACACCACATGCTTCACGTGGTCAACTTGGTTTACACAAAGCGTATAACTCCACAATAATTTCGATAATTAAAATAAATTAGATCACAAAGCAATTTACAAAAGGAAAACCTCGAACTGGTTACTAACGTCTTACTGTTAACCTGACGGGTCAAACAGTTATATAAGCACGTGGTACTGGTCTCGCAAAGTACACCCCACGTGGGTTGAACATAAAGAAAAGTTGCTATATTGAAAATATTGTCAAGACGAGACGTTATAATCACACAAGCATTCGGATTTAAGATTGATCTTAGTTAGAGTTACTGACCAACACGTGGTTCCACTTTACTCATAAAGTAGTAACAAAGCAACTACCGGAAAATAATCTGAACTTCACACGAGAATTATACTGCGCTGCAATTTAAGATAACATTAGATATTTTAGAGCTAAACCCGAAATAAAGGTGTTTAAATTCTCAGTTAGGCTGAACTTAACAAATCCATTGTCCTCCGGACTTAGCAGACACGCGCTTAGCCGGAGATCTTACCATTTCAGACGCTCGCCACCGCCAGACTGCAACTGCCTACTACCGAGCGTGCTTCCTGAGGGTGCTCACAAAGACAAACGGAAGGGCCCAGAGGGGCAGCTTCCTATACCAACATGACAACAGACGGACAGGACCATACTAAGGATAGAAACCTCTCTGCTTTAAGAAAGCGTAGCTACCTGTTCCGACGTTGGTCCTACTGTTCTCTAGCAGACAGCGTTGTCTGCTACCCTCAAGCATGCAACTACAAACACATTTGATCATTCATCCTCTCACACAGAAGGGAAGGGGGATGACAGTATCTTATCATATACAGTATATAACAGAAAGCGGATGTAGGTTCCGTATGAGACTGTGTGACATGAATTACATATAAACTGTGTTTTAATGTGTAGTAGTGTGACAGATCGTTCTTGTTTACGTGTAAAAGTAACACGTTCCACTACTCAGTCTCCTCCCAGATATTCAGAAACGCCACAGTAAATTTAGAAGAGGAATTTATGCCGTAAAAGACAACAAATTTGAGAAATTAAACATGAAAGGAATCCAACAGAGACCTTTCAACGTCCACTCTTCAAAGTGCCGTCAGTGCGAACAATAGGTGACCGAGACGTGTAAGCAATGGCACCCCATACCGTCACGCCGGGTGATACGCCAGTATGGTGATGACGAATACACTCTTCCAATGTGCCTTCACCACGATGTCGCCAAACGGATGCGACCATCATGATGCTGTAAACAGAACCTGGATTCATCCGAAAAAATGACGTTTTGGCATTCGTGCACCCAGGTTCGTCGTTGAGTACACCATCGCAGTCGCTCCTGTCTGTGACGCAGCATCAAGGGTAACCGCAGCCACGATCTCCGAGCTGATAGTCCATGCTACTGCAAACGACGTCGATCTGTCCGTCAGATGGTCGTTGTCTTGCAAACGTCCCCATCTGTTGTCTCAGGGATCGAGACGTGGCTACACGATCCGTTACACTCATGCGGATAAGATGCCTGCCATCTCGACTGGTAGTGATACGAGGCCGTTGGGATCCAGCACGGCGTTCCGTATTACCCCACCGATTCCATATTCTGCTAACAGTCATTGGATCTCGACCAACGCGAGCAGGAATGTCGCGATACAATAAACCGCAATCGCGATAGGCTACAATCCGACCTTTATCAAAGTCGGAAACGTGACGGTACGCATTTCTCCTCCTTACATGAGGTATCACAACAACGTTTCACCAGGCAACGCCGGTGAATTGCTGTTTGTGTATGAGAAATCGGTTGGAAAGTTTCCTCATGTCAGCACGTTGTAGGTGTCGCCACCGGCGCCAACCTTGTGTGAACGCTCTGAAAAGCTAATCATTTGCCTATTACAGCATCCTCTTTTGTCGGTTAAATTGCGCGTCTGTAGCACATCATCTTCGTGGTGTAGCAATTTTAATGGCCAGTAGTGTATATCGGAAAGACAGATTAGGGACCATAGGAGGGTGAGTGTTCATTGCAGTTGACAACAGTATTGTCCCCAGTGAGGTCGAATTTGAGTATGACAGTGAAGTTATCTGTTTGCTTATAACAGGTCTGGGTGAATCCAAGTTAACTGTCGCATATTTTTACAGGCCACCCGATTCTGCTGTGACAGTTCTAGAGTCATTCAAAGAAAGTCTACCGTCAATAGCGCGTAAATAACCAGACCATGCAATACTAATGGGAGAATTTTTAAACCTACCGAGTACAGACTGCGATATCTATGGATTCATTGCTGGGGCTACAGACAACAGTCATGCGAAATACTTATGAAGGCGTTTTCTGAGAACTGTCTTGATCAGCTAGCTCGGCAGCCCATATGTAATGGAAATATCTTAGACATTGTAGCTACAAATAGGCCAAACCTTATCGACAATGTCAGTATAGAAACGGGGATTACCGCTCATGATGTCATTATGGCCACTACGATTACACAAGTTAATAAATCAGGCAAGAAGGATAGGAGAGTGTTTCTCCTAGACAGAGCAGATAAGCAGTTATTAGTATTTCACTTACAAGGGAACCTCCCCATCGCTCCCCCCTCAGATTTAGTTATAAGTTGGCACAGTGGATAGGCCTTGAAAAACTGAACACAGATCAATCGAGAAATCAGGAAGAAGTTGTGTGGAACTATGAAAAAATAAGCAAAATAAACAAACTGAATTGTCGATGCGTAACATATGCAACATCAAGGAGACAGTGAGCTTTGGAGAACGGTGGTCCCGTGGTTAGCGTGAGCAGCTGTAGAACGAGAGGTCCTCGGTTCAAGTCTTCCTGGGAGTGAAAATTTTATTTTCTTTATTTTCCCTTAGTTATGATCTGTCCGTTCGTTCATTGACGTCTCTGTTCACTGTAATAAGTTTAGTGTCTGTGTTTTGCGACCGCACCGCAAAACCGTGCGATTAGTAGACGAAAGGACGTGCCTCTTCAATGGGAACCGAAAACATTTGATCGCAAGGTCACAGGTCAACCGATTCCTCCACAGGAAAACACGTCTGATATATTCTATACGACACAGGTGACGGCATGTGCGTTACATGACAGGAATATGTTGTCGACCCACCTAACCTGTACACTTGGCGAATGGGTAAAAAGATTCTTCTACCTTGCCCGATTTAGGTTTTCTTGTGGATGTGATAATCACTCCCAAAAAAGTGATGAAAACATAAAGAGTATGTGACATAAATTGTAAATAAAAAATTAAATGTTCTCACTCGAGGGAAGACTTGAACCAAGGACCTCTCGTTCTGCAGCTGCTCACGATAACCACGGGACCACCGCTCTCCAGAGCTCACTATCACCTTATTGTTGCATATGTTGCGCATGGGCTACTCAGTTTGTATATTTTGCTAATTTTTTCATAGTTCCACACAACTTCTTCCTGTTTTCTCGATTGATCTGTGTTCAGTTTTCAAGGCCTATCCACTGTGCCAACTTATAATTAAATCTGAGGGGGGTGCGATGGGGAGGTTCCCTTGTTAGACAGAGAATTGGTATCATTTAGTTCCAATAAGATGGATGTAGAGGACTTATGGGCAAAGTTTAAGCAGATTGTAAATCGTAGTCTGGTCAGTTATGTGCATAGTAAGTGGATGAAATATGGAAAAGAACCACCATGGTTTAATAACGAAATTCGGAGGGTGCTGAGGAAGCATCGGCAGTTGCACACTCGGTTCAAAAGGGAACGCACAATTGACAACAAGCAAAGCTTAGTAGAGATTCAAACGTCTGTTGAACGATCTACGGTGAAGCATACACCAACTACCAGCGGCAGACCTTAGCAAAATATCTGGCAGAAAATTGGAAGAAATTCTGTCCTTGTGTAAGATCGCTATGCAGATCTAAGGCTTCCATGAGTCACTTTTTGACCAGTCTGGTGTGCCCGTTGAAGATAGCAAAACGAAAGCCGAACTTTTAAATTTCACGTGCAGCAAATCGTTCACACAGGAGAATTGTGCAAAAATGTCATTTGAACATCGGACAGGCTCCCATATGAACGACATAGTAATAAGCATCCCTGGCTCAGAGAAACAACTGAAAGATTTGAAAGTAAATAAATCACCAGGTTCTGAAGAAAACCCAGTTCCATTTTAAAAAGGAAACTCGACGGCGAATGTTCATCAGAGAAAAGGGGACCGTGACGAGTGCCTCAGGGAAGTGCGATAGGATCGCTGTTGTCCTCTACATAAATAGATGATTAGGCGAACAGGATGGGCACCAATCTGCAGTTGTATGTCGATGATGCCTAGGTTACAAATGGACAAAACATCTGAACTGTCTTCTCATTCTATATAAATATGGCCCTGTAAGGCAGCTAAAATCATGTGTGGATCGTAAAAAAACTCATTAGAAATGCTGCTGTCACGTAAGTAGAATGCATGAATTAACAAAAGTGAAAGTTTGGGGTCTATTCTAGAAAGACAAAACAGCTATTCCCTTTTTTATTCTACATATACTTTGTCAACTATGCTTTCAGGGGTGAAGGTACATAAATGGAAAAAAATGAATAACATCAATAATCGGGTTTCGAACACGGGACACGAAAGTGAAAGGCCGTGACACTTACCACTGTGCCGCCATTCCAACTGAGACCATCACCCGTAAAAATTCATCTAAATTATGTCGAAAACTTTGACTTTCGTTTCTTTAGAAGCGATCGACTATCTATGTATAAGCCGAGACACATATTCGCTTATTTTCACTGCTGTTACACTGAGCTAAGTTTCTGGGAAATCGGGCTATGGCACTGTCCGTGTTCTCCACGTAAGCAGAACCTTACCGTAGAGAATGGTGAGATCTCGTACTGTGCTTATAATAAACAAAATTTTTAATTACATTTCTAATGGATTGACATACAACTAGCATCGTACGAAACTAAGTTTGAACTTAGATTCACATTTTCCAGTGGAAGTGATAGCCGCCAAGAGCAGCTAAAGAAATAACTATTTTACTGTGTGTTTAATTTTGTGATTGAAAATTATATTCATTCAAAAAAACGGATGGACATTAAAGTAACATTTAAATCGATGAGCAGATAAGATTAATACATCTTCTGAGTTGAGAAGAAATTCTTTAATAGATGCAGTCCTGTCTTCCCCTTAGGAACTGTACGCCGTCTTATCTTAAAATCTGGTATTTCTGGCGCTGTTCGTTATGTACAAACTGTAAAAGAACCGAGGATGCGCAGTCTGCAGCACAGTAAATTCTCGATGTGAAAATTAAAAACGATTTTAGGAGTTCTTTTCCAATCCAATTCCCTTGAAATGAGAAATATTGTTATCTCTCTGACTCGATCGTTAAAACTGTGCTATAACTAAGCACCGGGCATTTTCGGAAATTAAAATTGCCTACGTGGCCTTTTATCGCTTCTCTTCTACCTTTATCGGCTAATCTCATTTAGCTATCCGTTCGTTCCCTTGTACACTCTTCGTGATCGCTCCGATGGGAATTACGGAAACATGCGGTAGGGAGCACTTCTAACGCAAAGTGGAGCTTAATTAAAAAGAAATAATTTCTGCAGAATAATTATCTAGATCGGTCAAATATCATTTCATAAAAAAAAACACTGCCTCTGAAGCGTGCGTGCTGTATTATTACGTCTGCACATTAGCATGGCCTTCCTAATACTCACTTCTTTGGAACTGAGGTCGCAGTATGTTGGTACTTTTCTTAAAGACCATTTAAAATGTCCACTCATTCAGAATGCAATGAAACTGATTTATTTCTCATTACGTGATTTTGTTTTATTGCCTTCTGAATCGGAACGCAACACCCCTTAACTCACACTTGACACACATCGCCCTTGAACACATTTCAATGCACGTTGTAGCTTATCCCATATTGGGATTTCATATTTAAAACCAACTACCATACCAGAGATGGGGTTCCGAATTAACAGTGGTGTCCTTTCACTTGTCGTTGGTACTCCTTGGCACGTGCTGAGGGTACAACTGACGTTTCATGCCTTGCATCATTTACTACGGAATAAATCACTAACATTAACTGCAACTCATGTAAGCTGTCTCATACAACGGGCTACCGCCGATATTTCAAGGTATATCAACAATATTTGCGACAAATGTTTGTACGCAAAGAATCGAATATGTTTTCTATAGGAAATATTCGTAATCATTTTAACAAGAAGTGTATTGCTGCAGTTATCTTTTATGTTCAAAGTATCTCCATTTCTAAAGGCATTCCATAGCTTCCGACAGAAAAAGGGAAAGACCGTGACATGTTTCGTGAAACTTATTAGGAAAGCAGCCGGATAACTTGCAGAAATTGAAGGAGAAGGCAGCCAGCACAGCACCGTATCACCTCACGTGTGAGGTAGAAATCATACGGTGTGATTGAACCTGCGATTTCAAGTAGGCTGATCATGTCTCATCCCACCCACCTACGAAAGAACGAGGGTTTCCCGGAAAGTAATACACAGCATTTTTTTCTTCAACAATTGTTTATTGAACATAATGAGAATTACACACACGAAAGAATGGTGTTTTATCTACACACCCTATTTTTCCACCAAATCTCCATCCCGTTCTATGGCCTTCCTCCAGTGAGAAAAATGGCGTGTATCTCCTGTCGGTAGAAATCCTTGTCCTGGTGGCGGAGCACCACCTCATCGTCCTCAAAATGTCTTCCTCGAATGGCTTCCTTTACTGGCTCAAACAAAAGGAAGTCCGAGGGGGCTACGTCAGATGTGTCAGGTGTAACAGCCGTGGATGGTCTCCCCGACTGCTGAAAATCGTGGTGCTCCGCCGAACCGCCTTCTCATGACATCACCCTCCGTGCCCAGTGACTAACTGTACTGCTGTCGACAGCAGATGCTCCATACACTTTACACAAGCGTTTGTGAATATTCCCCACAGTTTCTTTCTCTGGATAAGAGCTAGAGCTAGATATACAATGACGGCATGTTGCCTGTGACGTACATCACCATTTTTGAACTGTGCTGCAGCTACGCTATCTGTCGGAACTAACGGAAACTTGGCATTCACTCAGGCGACTTCAAATAATACATAGGTAATGTTTCACGTTCGTAGCATTGTTTTCATCTAAGAAAGGAAAATGCGGTACATTACTTTCTGGGCAACCCTCGTAACTGCACTCATTCCTGGTCGTACAATCGTATGTCTTTTTTTTTATACTGTGTACGATAGAGTTTACAAATAAAGTTGCAGAGCCTCTATTATTTCGGTACGTATAAATGGTAGTTAATATTAACCACACCGTAAAATACTTGCGGCATACAAGTGTTCTATATCAACAAACTTTTAGGTGCGACCATGTTATGTCATTGATACCACACAGAAGCGCCAAAGAAAATGGTATACGCATGCGTGTCCAGATACAGAGAGACGTAAAAAGGCAGAATACGGCGCTGCTGTGGGAAACGCCTGTATAAGACAACAAGTGTCTGGTGCAGTTGTGTTACTGCTGATACAATGACAGGTTATGAAGATTTAAGTGAGTTTGAACGGGGTGTTATAGTCGGTGCACGAGGGAGGGGACAAAGCGTCTCCGAGGTAGGGATGACAAGGGAATATTCCCGTACGACCATTTCACGAGTGTACCGTGAGTATTAGGAATCCGATGAAACGTCAAAAGTCCGGCATCTCTACGGCTGGAAGAAGATCCTGCCGGAACGGGACCAACGACGACTGAAGAGGATCGTTCAACGTAAGAGAAGTGCAACCCTTCCGAAAATTGCTGCTGATTTCAGTGCTGGGCCATCAACAAGTGTCAGCGTGCGAATCATTCAACCGAACATCACCGATATGGGCTCTCGGAGCCGAAGGCTCACTCGTGTATCTTTGATGACTGCATGACACAAAGCTTTACGCCTCGTCTGGGCCCATGAACACCCACATTGGACTGTTGATGGCTGCAAACATGTTGTCTAGTCGGACGAGTCTCGTTTCAAATTGTACCGATCGGATGCACATGTACGGGTATGGAGACAACCTCACGAATCCATGGACGCTGTATGTCAGCAGGGGACTGTTCAAGCTGGTGGAGGCTCTGCAATGGTGTGGCGTGTGCAGCTGGAGTGATATGGGACACCTGGTACGTCTAGATACGACTCTGACAGGTGACACGTACGTAAGCATCCTGTCTGGTCCTCCTGCATCCATTCGTGTCCATTGTGCATTCCGATGGACTTCTGCAATTTTAGCAGGACAAGGAGACACCCCACAGGTCCAGAATTGGTACAGAGTGGCTCCAGGAACACTCTTATGAACTTGAACACTTCCGCTGGCCACCAAACTGCCCAGCCGTGAACATTACTGGGCATATCTGTGATGCCTTGCAACGTGCTGTTCAGAAGAGGTCTCCACACCCTCGTACTCTTACGGATTTATGGACAGCCCTGCAGCATTCATGGTGTCAGTTCCCTCCAGCACTACTTCAGACGTTAGTCGAGTCCATGCCACGTCGTACTGCGGGACTTCTGCGTGCTCGTCGGACTCCTACACGATATTAGGCAGGTGGATCAGTTTCTTTGGCTCTTCAGTGTTTATTCCAGAAGATTCACTGGACGGAACCGTCTGTTATGACCACGCTCTTGGCTGTTGACGGTGTGTTTAACGCTGAATTACTTATTGACGCATCTGAATATTAGCTGTTATTGAGCAACAGCCACACTATTATCCACGGTGTAAGTGATCAGCATTAAAGTTTTCCTATTTCGTTTTCGTTACGTTTCTGTCAATACGTGGAATTAACCGCAACAGACATATTCTGGAAAAATACGAAACCGAAAGAATGTTTACTACGCTCTGTTCCACGAGCAAGCGCTGTAATTTCATTACTTCATTTGAATTTTATATTCAGAGTTATTTCTTCGTGGATGTTGAAGGTATTCAGTCTCTCAACGAAAACCCTGCATTCACTAATCCCTGTATCTGTTTTGATGCTCGTTATTAGCTCAGAATTATTTGTTGGTAAGAGGTCAAGCGTGTTTTCACAATCGTTTACTATTCGAGTGGGCTCATGAACTAACTGCTCGAAATAATTTTCAGAGGAAGTGTTTAGCAGTTTTGGGTGATGTTTTATGCGTACCTCCGGATTTAAAAATATATTTTCGTAAACATATCGAGGCTAAATTGAAGTCACCACCAACTATAATTGTATGAGTTGGATACATGTTTGAAATTAGACTCAAGTTTTCTTTGAAACATTCAGGAATTATAACGTCTGAGTTGGGAGGTCAGTAAAAGGATGCACTTGTTTTATTCCAGTTGCCAAGAATGACTTCTACCCATACTAACTCACAGGAACTATCTACTTCAATTTCACTACAAGACAAACTACTTCTGCCAGCAACAAACACACCACCGCCAACTCTATTGAGTCTATCCTTTCCGAAAACCGTTAGGTCATTCGTAAAAATTTCGGCTGAGCTTCAGCTAGCTTTCAGTGTCTATAACGGTTTGAGTATCAGTGTTTTTTATTACCGTTTGGAGCTCTGGTATTTTCCCAACACAGCTGTTATAAAGGTGGTTCCTAGATCTACGTTCTTCCTGTGTTCAATCACCACCATCCGAGGATGAAGCCCTTTTTGTGTTTTCATGAGACCCTGTAACCTAAAGAAGTGCCCTGTCCACGCCACACAGCCCCGCTACCGGCGTAGCCACCTCCTGCATGTAAAGGACTGCTGACCTATTTATCGGAACCCGAAACCCCACCACCTCATGGTGCAAGTCGAGGAATCTGCAATCTGCATGATCGGAGAACCGTCTGAGCCTCTGACTTGGACCCTCCACTCGGCTCAATACCAGAAGTCCGCAATCGGTGCTGTCGACTAAGCTGCAAATAGAGAGCTCTTCTTTCGTCTCGAAAGCACGACTGGTACCCTTTACCACTTCAGATAGCCGCTGGAAACCAGAGGAGAGAAACTCTTCCGATCCAAAGCGACACACATCTTTGTTACCGGTGTGAGCCATCACCTGCAGCTAGCTGGATCCGTGCTCTTCGTGGCATCCGGAAGGACCCTTTCCACGTGTAGAACGACTCTTCCCAGTATGCAAACGGAGTCCATACTGGCTTTCTCCGCCTCCTTGGCAGCCTTGTCCGTATGGGGCACCATAACGTGCGTAACAAATTGAGCTATCAACTATCAATAAACCCCCACTCTGTGACAGCGCAGATATTGCAGGCTTAGAGGTTTCCTCCGAAACAGGACAAGCGAGTGCACTTCGCTGAGGGACACTGTCAGCCACAGATAGCACCTGGAACCTGCCTGTCTGAATTACCGGAGACGCCTCCAGTTTAGCCCCCCATGAAGTCCTCCGCAGCCTGCGACGTCCTGAGGCTACCTCCCACTCGACCACAGGTGAGGGGTCAACTTCAGTGCGAGCAGTATCCGGGCTGGCCGCCTGTGCGGACCGATCGGCAAACTCGTGGGTCGTACTGGACGTCCGTTGGATCCCCACGGCCGGCCCACAGCAGTAATGCCCGTCAACTCCAGCCTCGAGCTGTGTAACCGAAGCCAACACAGCCTGGAGCTGAGAGCGAAGTGTCACCAACTCAGCTCGCATCCGCACACGGCAATCACAGTCCCTATCTTTAAAAAAGACGGTGGATAACTACGGTACACAGACGAACAATCGACTGCTGACTCAGGCTGCGGAGCTCTGCTGTGAGGGAAACCCAAGAACTGAGTCTGGAAAATCAGATTAACACGCAGAGTTTCAAAAACTAAACTACCGAAGCACACAGGTCAGACTAAATGATTCACTCTTGGTTAGGAACTTGTAAAATGTCACAAAATCGATTACTTTTCGACAAAAAAGAAAACGTAAGGACTGCGCCTGGTAAGTATTAAAATTAACACGCAGAAATCCCAAAACTAAACTGTCAAAGCACACAGATGAAACTATATAATTCACTACCAATTAGGAGCTCGTAAAGTGTCACAAAATCAGTTACTCCCCTGTAACTGCTTTTGCTCGGCTGGCGGCTGCTGCCTGAATGACATAGATACGTAGCTTGTAACGATATTAATCAATCTCTACATTGAGCAAGCTGTGAAAGAAACGGAGGAGAAACTTGGATTAAAAATTGAAGTGGAGAGCAAAGAAATGAAAATATGAGGTTTGCCAATTACATTGCATTTCTACCAGAGATGGCGAAGGACTTGGAAGAACAGTTGAATGGAATAGACAGTGTCCTCATAGGAAGCTATAAAATGAACATCAACAAAAAACAAGTGTAATGGAATGTAGCCGAATTAACTGACAGTTTGCTGACAGAATTAGATAATAAAATGAGACATTAAAAGCAGGCGATGAGTTTTGTTATTCGGTGAGCAAAATATCTCAAGATAGCCGAGCTAGGGAGGATATAAAACGCAGTCTGGCAGTACCAAGAAAGGTGTTTATGAAAAAGAGAAATTAACTATCGAATTTAAATTTAAATGCTAGGACGTCTTATCTGAAGGTATTTTCTGGAGTGTAGCTCTATATGGAAGTGAAACGTGGCCGGTTAAGATCAGGTGCATGTTGGGACGCAGCAGACTAAGGGCAGGGCAGAGCAGCGCAACGAAGGAAGTACGTCACGACACAGTGCGTACGCATATTGGGAGACAGTTTAACCATTGTCATGCAGTCTTTGCCTGCTGATCCAGTGCGCAGTCCTTCCTTGTGAAAGGATCACTTGAAATCATGAATCTTAGTTCAGAGTCGGACTCTGATTAGAAAAAGGACATTATGATATTATATAGCACTTGAAAACGAAACACATTAGAATGGGAAAACGGATGCTGAACAAGAGAAATACTCAAGTCGAATTCGCGTTGGTGTCAAGAGTTTTATGATAAACAGTTCAAAAACTACATTCGTTTGGACCTAAAATATACAGGGTGAACATTAATAAAACCGACGAACAACAGGGACGGATTTCGGACTGGAAATGGAGGTAAAAACGTCTTATGAACATGTGTCAGGAAAATGACGGTGTGCGCGCAAGGACAACAAATCGTCCCGGAACGCAGTACAAAGCTGCGTCGCATCCACGTCAAAACGTGTTCAAAGTGGTCTCCATGGGATGCAATGTCATGCAGGATACATATAATATTACTTTGGCTTACACCATGTTGGCGGGACACTCGCCTGGAACTTGTCCTAGGGTTCGTTTCACTATATCATGGAACCCCGTCCTCCAAACCTGTCGTACGGAAAGTCCGCCGCCTCCCTGCAGGATCGTGTTTCTGAAAGGACCCATGATGACACAAACGCCCCAAAGGTGCTTGAAATGTTGCGTGGTGTGGTTGGTGTCCATGAGGGTACTTCTTTTGATATAGCCGTGATGCATCTCGAGCGTCTCCACCTGATTGGCAGTACACAAACACCATACCGGCTTGTTCCCGTCATGAATACCGAATCATTCTGTTGCTTACAGTACGCTGCGTCAATCACGCAGCCTGCAACACACAAGGAACACACGGCCCGCGGTCAGAGGAACTTTCATTCGTCTGCGCCATCCACCGTAGCAAAGACGCATTTCCAGACAGTCAGTAATCCGTCCCTGCAGTTTGTCGGTTTTATCAACGTTGACTGTGTATGTTTCTGAAGGGTGCAATGCCGGAAAACCAAGTGGAAACGAACTGCGTTCTTGAGGTAAGTTTTACTCAAATTTCTTACAAAGTAAAGACATAACCAAGAGCTGCAGAGGTTACATTGGAGAATTAATCAGGGAAATTTTTCGTACTATTCATGAACTGAGCGTAAGATCCAGCTGCTGTTCTAGAAGTTACGTTCACTGAGCTATGAAGAAGTGTCAAAGATGTACCGCTGGCTTCCATACAGTATTACTGATATGAAGCACTTGTAGCATCCCAATTCCGAGGTGGATCAAGTTCTTGAGATGGAGAACTGTGACTTCCTAGAAGTCATGTCTCAGTTTTCGATATGACGTCAAATAATTGACTTACAAAGGAACTCCCCATCGCACCGCACTCACATTTAATGTATGATGGTCGAGTGGGTAGTCCGTAAAAACCTGCACCCAGAGCAAGCGTGAAAACAGGAAGAAAGTGTGCTAAACTGTGAAAAAATGAGAAAAATAGAAACAGTGAACAGTCCAAGCTCAAGATATGTAAGATGAAGCGACTTGGCAGAGCCAAGGCGTCGTGGTAATGTTGTCACGGTGTTGGACTGAAGAGCGGAAGATCCGTTGAAAGGTGGCTACACTGAGCCACAGCGCCAGAGATCGCGCTAGAGAGTATTGTTCCGCCGCCTCCACTGGCAGTGATTATTGAGATGTCGTAGTGGGCAGTGCTTTGGGAGAACTCGTGGTAGTCACTGCTTGTTAAGAACTCGTAGCAGAGAGTGTTCGTTGAGATGTGCTAGTAGGGAGTGCTTGCTGAGATGTGATACTGAAAAGTTCTTGTTGAGATGTGGTAATAGCGAGTCGGTGTGGAGATATATTGTAATGATTAGAGTGATTTTGGTCAATATATCAAGGTAACGAAACTTGATTTATTTTTCATTATTTAATGTCGTAAATAATGCTTCATTACAGGTTCAGTCAACAAAGCATCTGGCTTGTGTTCTGGGATTAGAGTGTAATTCTGGTTTTCTTGAGTAATTATGGTATTTCTATTTCCTTTAATTAATTCAGTATAAATGATATTTAAAATTTCTTGTGTTGTTGAAGAAGAACCGTGCCAGATGCGTACGTTGAGTCATACTCCCACATACAGAATAGTTACACTTGTGCTTTGGTTTCGTAGGTTTTATAGTTGCTGGGGACTTAATTAATTAATTGTGTTAATGAAAATTTCCATTTCATTCCTTGTTGTTGTTCTATGCAGTCAGATTGCGTAATAATACTAGTCAGGGCCAACCGTTTACGAGACTTCGTAATCGGACAGACAGCTACTAAAAACAAAAAATTAAAATTATTTGCATTCTATTTTAATTAAGCCCCCATGCACGTGGCGACCCTGCCAGGATCGTCCCTTGGAATTCTTCTGATTGTGTAGACAGTAGTATTGTTGTAGTAATTTGTAGTTTAGTAATTGTAGTCTATATTGCATGTGTAGATTTGGTAATTGACATTCTTCTAATGGTATTTATTTTGCAAAATTTCATTTCTGTTGTCTTGTCTACGGGTTTGACAATTAGTGCAATTATTTGAATTGTTCGATTAATCGTGTTTGAGGGAAACATTTCGTGTGAATGGTATTGTTGGAGATAAAGTGTCATTGTGTGTAATTTTCATATAGTGACGAGTTTTGTATGTTTTGTAAATGATTACGCGATCGATGAAAAAGGCAAAAATGATGGATAGTCAGAATGACGAAATTGTTGACATGGCGAACTCACCAACACAGGAGAACGGTGTGATGAATAATGAAGTGGAAAACAATTTAATAAGTCGGGTAGATAGTCCGGAACCATTTCAAAATTTTTCTCAATCAGAAAATTCACAGAATACGAGATTAATGACAGAAGATTCTGGAATAGTATTGAACACAGATAGCCTTACAGCTATGACGAATGAAACTGGTCTTGCGGGAAATGTTAGGGGCGAAAGGAATTTCGAACAAGTTAATACGGAGCAGTTGATGGGTGTAATATTAAATTTGGCATCTGAATTAAAATCACAAATAGGAACAATTAAAACAGAGATGGGAACTTTGAGATCTGAATTAAAAACAGATAGGGGAACAATGGAGCAGTTTCGATCTGAATTTAAAACAGAGATGGGAACTTTGACAACACGGTTATGCTCACGAATAGGGACATGTTTCAAAAATACGAATGATGAATCAAAGAAAGAAATTAGAGAAGAAGCACAACCGATTTTGAATGCTCACAATAATAGTTTAATTTCAACAGAAATCAGACAAGAGGAACTGGACAGGGAACTGGAAGAAAAAGATCGTGTCATAGTACAAAAATTTTCAGAGTTAAATTTACAACGTGCACACGATAATGAAGAAGTATTTGAAAGAATCGAGGAATCCGTACCAAATGACTTAACGCAACAGTGTGAACAGTCAACTACTAAATGTGACAATACCGAAACCCGAGTTGCGACACTTACGGAAGACGTAAACTTATCGGAAAGAGTTGAGATTTCAGATAAATTGACAAGTCTTAGCTTAAATGGGGACAGAGATTTGGATGATACAGCTCCATTACCATTTGCAGAAACTGAAGAGTATCAGAACATAAATAAACATGTTGAAAATCAAGGAAAAATTAATGAACGCGTTAACAGGGAAGTTGAGGCATTACAAAAGCAAGACAAATATATTGAAAGCGAAATCGTAGGAAAAGACAGCAGAAGAAATTTAGAATCACAGATAGCAGAGGGCTTTGAAGAAAATAATTTGTTTCATTTACGGGACGCAACAAGGGAGCGCCAGGGGCGCGAACTTGACAATAATCAACATTGGGACTGGAACAGACGCGGTAGGTCTTTGTCGCCGCGAGGCGGAAGCTTTGACTGTAAACACTTCTTGAGTGTTCGGAAATTTAAGATCTTTTGCAATTCTAGGAATGACATACGTCCATGTTCATGGTTGGATCGATTTACGTGCGCACTTCCGCCAGATTTGCCACTGAGTCACAAACTGAAATTTATGTGCAGCTATTAAAGTCCTCAGGGGATTCACTACACTAAGTGAATATGTGCAGTAGCGTTCACAGGGCCCCGAGCTGTAGTGGTGCTATTTCCCTTTTAGTTTTCTGCACCGCTGCCTACTCTTTCACTATTCTTTGCATCTATAAAAAACAAATCTTCTACTATCCATCTACCTAGACAGTAGGTAAAGAATAACCGGATTTGACTGTTTTACCCAAAAGTGACTTCGGAAATTACCGTTTGGACTTACTATATTTTCTGCAGCATTCATTTGTAATTTAAATGAAATTTTACCTGTTTATCTTCGTGACAATATTACTTCATATGTTGACGATATTCTTATTGCTAAACATTCTTGGAGTGAGCACAACAAAATTTTGGATTCATTATTACGTATTTTTGCAAGAGTTGGCATTACAGTGAACTTGGAAAAATCTGAATTTGGTCGTTCACAGGTGAAATTTCTCGGTCACATTATTTCTACAGAAGGTATTCTTCCTGATCCAGAGAAATTAGACGCTATTTGTAATTATGCTGTTCCTACCACAAAACGTGATGTTCGTAGTTTCCTTGGCGTCTGTAATTTTCTTAGACGCTTTGTTAGATTGGATGATTTGGCCACACCTCGTTTTTTCGATCTTTCTGGAAAGTTCTTTTTAAACGAAAATCGGTCGACAACTCTGTTTGGTTAGTTTGTATTCCTGATGAGTGGGTCAATAAATTGATTTGGTACACACATTTCAGTTATGCGCACTTTGGTCCCAGAAAATGCTTTCATAAATTACGAGAAAATTGCTACTTCAGTAATATGGAAAAACGTATTCGTTCTGTTCTTGCCAAATGCAAATTATGTCAACAGGCTAAGCCGCCAACTGTTTCTCACAGAGCACCGTTGTTTCCTATCATTCCAGGGAAATTAAAGGAGATGGCAGCAGTCGATTTGTTCGGTCCAGTGGTTCGTTCTACTAATGGTTTTGCGTACATTTTCGTAGCAGTGGAATTGACATCAAAATATGTGTGTTTTACACCTTTACGCAAAGCAACAGCTCGTTCAGTATCTAATGCTTTCATCAAACATTTTCTTAAAGAAGTGGGTCATGTTGATAAGGTTATATCAGATAATGGATCACAGTTTCGCTCTAAAATTTGGCTTCCTACTCTACGGCGTCGTAAGATTAAACCAATTTTCATTTCACTTTTTCACCCTCAATCTAATGCTTCAGAAAGATTGATGAAGGAAATCAATAAATTGTGCCGTCTTTATTGTCATCAGAATCACAGAACTTGGGATCAGTATCTTCATATTTTTCAAAACATTCTGAATGAACTTCCAAATGACTCAACTTCTTTACCGCCTCTATTGATATTAAAAAATAAAGTACCAACAAATCGCATTTCTGAAATCGTTCCTTTTCCGCCTTCACGGAAACTGCGGCATTCTGAAGTTGTCAACCTGGCTCTACAAAATATTGCATCTGCGGCTGCTAGAAGAGAGAAATCAGCGAAACGTCCTGGTCGTTTAAAAATTTTGTCAGTTGGTCAAAAGGTGTTAATTAAGTCTCACCGTTTGTCTCATAAAGGAAAAGGCTTATGTCGCAAATTTTTTCTGCTTTATAACGGTCCATATAGAATTCGCAAAATTATTCATGATAACACAATTGAAGTAGAAACTCTTAAATCTCGACGCTCTAAGGGAATACATCATATTTCGAACGTAAAAAATTTTGTGGAATGACATACTTTTGAGACATCAACAGTTGTACGTAAACACACGGAGAATGCAAGGATACCGCGCTGTGTTCTGGCGGCGGCGCGTACTCAAAGCAACAGTGAAGTCTGCGCGCCGCACAAGGCTGTCGTTGACCGCAAACAATCACCTTCTACGTCACGCGTCTACAGCTGATCGAGCGCTCAGTGCGAATGCACTGACAGACGTAAACAAATACACAGTCTAATTTCTCCGACTAAATTCTGTATAAAGCTATGGTGACTTTATAAATTATGTTATTAACGTTCAGTATTTTTCAGGATACGGTTGTGTAAAATATTTAAGACCTTCAGGTAAATTCTGTGCGTGTCCGACGTTAAGACGACTTACTATGGAGAAAATTTCAGGAAGAATGTAATTTCGAAGAAAAAAAAAGTAATAAACTAAAAAAAGGTAACTATTAATTGAGTTTATTTTTCAGGTAACATAATTCCACTTAGGTACGTATTTTAGACGTAATTTCCTGCTTGCGATTACGTGACTCATACTTTGTGCTAAATTTCATGTTCTATGAATTTACTTGTGAAGCGACGTGCTTGTGTACGTTTGCTGATTTTGACAATTATTGATTAATGAACAGTGTTATTACTTGTGTATATTATGCATCGCTTGGCTGCTATGCCTTTTCACTGATGTCATATTTTTTTATTATGTGCCTGCTGTGCTTATTTATTTAAACTGTAATTGTCAACTGATTAATTGTGCTGACTGTGGTTATGTATGTAAGTTATACTTTGTGATTTATCTGCTTGCGCCTTCATGTTTACTTATTAAGGTTACATATGAACATTTATTTGCTTATGCTGATATGATGATAATGACCTGTTTATTATGTAAGATACATATTTGCTGCTTTGCGTATGGATTGCATATTTACACATTTCTGTTTTGTCGTCACAGCTACTCTTTAATTTGGTGTATAGAAATGCAGATATACTGTGTACGAGCATAGAGTTTAGGTTACACTGTGGTATTAATTATAGATTGTTTGCTTGGCAGAGCCTCGTTGTAGGGATTGTGCTGCATCCATTTGTTGACATTCTGTTCTCTACTGGTATATTTACTCGATATTGCATGTTTTGCTTACGCTCAGTGCCTGATATTTTTAAGATAAGAAAATGAACTGCTATAATGCTACGAACGACATTAGTACAAGAAACTTCATAGAAGTCACATGAGCTGGAGGTTTTATGGAAGCTGTATAAATTTATGCTAATAGGAAGGAAGCTAACGACATGACATACCAACACCAGGTTAGACCATTGACAGTTATTACACTGCATTTTTCGTGAGTAATTGAAATAGGAAGTGACACTTGACACAAGAAATACTCCACATGTTTGCTTCTGTTTGCCATAATTCTTGAAGTGGTGTACACACTGTGAAATATTATGATCATTAACACTTCGTAATCGTACTTACTTACTGAAAGTTATTCAAACTAAAGGCTGTTAGAGGTCATGTATGCATTTCTTTTATTTAATGATGGACAAGGAACCAAAATGTATCTTATAATTTATAATGAGTAGAAAATTTGGGTCAGAGGTTGTGTGTGGACACTGTGTCTTCGGATTGTATGGGATGCTGAATTGAAGTTGCACTAGGATTTTGTCTGTACTTGTTCGAGGAGACTGACTACAGGAAAGAGTTGTTATGGAAGTGGAATGATATTGGTGCTGAGGTTTATATGTATCGACGTATTATTGAGGTATTGAGATTATGTGAAGTTGATGATTATTGGAGTTTCGTGGACAAGAGGTAAGGAAAATGAGGTATTATTGAAGTATTGAGATTATGTAATGCTGATGATTATTGGAGTTTGGTGGATAAGAGGTGAAGTAAGTGAGGAGCATATTTTTTTTTTTTTGTTGGTCTATATGGAACAAGGAGGATGAAGATGGCAGACTAGAACACTCAAGTAGAAGGAAGATTGTCTACACACACACTTTGTTAAATCACTAAGCAGTATATACTTTTTTTTGGAGAGAGGAAGTAATTGCATATCTTGGCTCACTGACAGTTGTTCAGCAACTGTACATTTTGATCTGGCTTGGCAAACATTGGTCTTGACATGATGACTATGACGTTGACTAACTATTATTGACTGTTATACATTGCTGCCACTACCACTTGATACACATGACGAACATAAAATGTTGACAGAATTGCATTTACACAGTTAACACTATTCAACTACACAGTAGCACTAAATGTGGATGAAAGATGAGTGAGTGTGTTTTGTGTGTTTTCCTCTTATAATCCCAGAGAAGTGATCCCAACCTATCTCCTAAATATTATTTTACTTGTTTGTTGTGGCTTGCACTGACACCCATAAATATTATAGGTTTACTGCTATTTGTGTATTGTAATAGTTAATATGACAACTACCTGCTATCATTTGTGCGTTTATTATGATTTGTATGTTTAGTGTAAGAGCATTGATAATAATTTTGTTAATTGTGTGTGCACTCAAACTATTGTTCATGACTGAACTGTCTCATTAGTGATAGTGAATATTATGGACTGTTACCTGCACTTGTTCACATTGCTGGGTGCCACTGATGGACTGCTTCTACTGAAAAGATGTCACCTGTTGCTGTCTGCACCTGCTCAACATTGCTGGGTGCCACTGATGGACTGCTTCTACTGAAATGATGTCACTTGTTGATGTCTGCACCTGCTCAACATTGCTGGGTGCCACTGATGGACTGCTTCTACTGAAAAGATGTCACCTGTTGATGTCTGCACCTGCTCAACATTGCTGGGTGCCACTGATGGACTGCTTCTACTGAAAAGATGTCACCTGTTGCTGTGTGCACCTGCTCAACATTGCTGGTGCCACTAATGGAACTGCTTATACTGAAATGGTGTTACTTGTTGGTGTCTGCACCTATTCAACATGACTGGGTGCCACTGATGGACTGCTTCTACTGAAAAGATGTCACCTGTTGATGTCTGCACCTGCTCAACATTGCTGGGTGCCACTGATGGACTGCTTCTACTGAAATGATGTCACTTGTTGGTGTCTGCACCTGCTCAACATTGCTGGGTGCCACTGATGGACTGTTTCTACTGAAAAGATGTCACCTGTTGCTGTCTGCACCTGTTCAACATTGCTGGGTGCCACTGATGGACTGCTTCTACTGAAATGATGTTACTTGTTGGTGTCTGCACCTGTTCAACATTACTGGGTGCCACTGATGGACTGTTTCTACTGAAAAGATGTCACCTGTTGCTGTCTGCACCTGCTCAACATTGCTGGGTGCCACTGATGGACTGCTTCTACTGAAATGATGTCACTTGTTGATGTCTGCACCTGCTCAACATTGCTGGGTGCCACTGATGGACTGCTTCTACTGAAAAGATGTCACCTGTTGATGTCTGCACCTGCTCAACATTGCTGGGTGCCACTGATGGACTGCTTCTACTGAAAAGATGTCACCTGTTGCTGTGTGCACCTGCTCAACATTGCTGGTGCCACTAATGGAACTGCTTATACTGAAATGGTGTTACTTGTTGGTGTCTGCACCTATTCAACATGACTGGGTGCCACTGATGGACTGTTTCTACCGAAAAAATGTCACTTTTTGGTTTTTGCACCTGTTGACCATTGCTGGGTGCTACTGCTGGAACTGTCAACTACTTGTTTCTTGAGCTATGGAAAGCGTTTATGTGAATTTTGTATAAACTGATTTTTTGTGTATTACTGTTTGTGAAAAGTTATGAGACTCTTACCTGCACATATTCGTCATTGCTGACGCTATTGACTGAACTGTTTAACCACATAATATTGTGTAAACTATTACGTAAAGTCACATGTATGAAAGAATTTGTATTGCTTACTGTATTCTATATATTAGCTTATTGAAAGGTCAGTGCAAAGCCAAAATTTTATCTAGTTATATGATATTTACGCATTAATATTATCTTTTCTTTTTGTCTGTATTTTTTTTGACGAATTTGGTGGTATTTTCACCACCAATGCTGGCAAAAATACCATCAAATTCTAGCCCGTGGAGGAAGGGCATATGAAAGGTGGCTACACTGAGCCACAGCGCCAGAGATCGCGCTAGAGAGTATTGTTCCGCCGCCTCCACTGGCAGTGATTATTGAGATGTCGTAGTGGGCAGTGCTTTGGGAGAACTCGTGGTAGTCACTGCTTGTTAAGAACTCGTAGCAGAGAGTGTTCGTTGAGATGTGCTAGTAGGGAGTGCTTGCTGAGATGTGATACTGAAAAGTTCTTGTTGAGATGTGGTAATAGCGAGTCGGTGTGGAGATATATTGTAATGATTAGAGTGATTTTGGTCAATATATCAAGGTAACGAAACTTGATTTATTTTTCATTATTTAATGTCGTAAATAATGCTTCATTACGGGTTCAGTCAACAAAGCATCTGGCTTGTGTTCTGGGATTAGAGTGTAATTCTGGTTTTCTTGAGTAATTATGGTATTTCTATTTCCTTTAATTAATTCAGTATAAATGATATTTAAAATTTCTTGTGTTGTTGAAGAAGAACCGTGCCAGATGCGTACGTTGAGTCATACTCCCACACACAGAACAGTTACACTTGTGCTTTGGTTTCGTAGGTTTTATAGTTGCTGGGGACTTAATTAATTAATTGTGTTAATGAAAATTTCCATTTCATTCCTTGTTGTTGTTCTATGCAGTCAGATTGCGTAATAATACTAGTCAGGGCCAACCGTTTACGAGACTTCGTAATCGGACAGACAGCTACTAAAAACAAAAAATTAAAATTATTTGCATTCTATTTTAATTAAGCCCCCATGCACCGTGTTCAAATCTCCATCATGACAATTTTTTGTTTCACAAAATTACGAACACTCCGTCTCGTCAGTGACGTGTTTGTTCGCTATATTCACATTTTTGTATGCGTCCAATGACCAGACGGACAATTCAGAAATTTGTGGAAAAGAAAAAAAAACATAATAATTTGCCATGTTTAGTTGCTCGGTACGTCGACATGGAGAAATGGTAGAGAGGGTCACTGGCAGATCTGGAGTTTCTTTCCTTTGTCCTTTGTTCACGCTGCACAATGAAAAGTTGCGTAAGCTTGGGAACATTAAAATTCTTCATTTTCTTCGGTTGTTCTTTACAGCTTCGGTACTTGATTCACGAGGAAGTGCCCAGTTCTGCAGGATTCTCAGTTTGAGATGTAATTTGTTTGTAACTATCAATACTACCAAACCCTTCACCTTCGTTGTCGTCGTTCTGAGATACCACACCTCGCCGGCACTTGTGGCCATCGCACAGTGAACTGTGACTCGGACACTGCGCGATGAAAGCGGAGGGAGGCACTGTGCTGCCCTGCGTCTCAATTTTCGTTGTTGTGTTTACACCCGTGTGTCGCAAAAACCTTTGCTCCGCTGCCCTCACTTGCCCTTCGCCGCCTCCGTCCAAATGTGCGCTGGTCCTAATAGTTCAGACTTTTAGGAAACATAAGCTTTACGAAATGTGGTACAGCAGAACAATGGCTAGATTGAATATTTCATGAGAATGTAATGAATCGAACTGTAATGTATTGCACAACTTGACTAAAACAAGGGATAAGTTGATCGTGCATATCCCACAGCATCAAGGAGGCGTCAGTTTGGTAATAAACGGAGATGAGAGGGTATAAACTATAGAAGGAGACAAAGGGTTGAGTACAGTAAGCCAGTTGCAATTCTTGTAGGTTGCAGGGGTTACTCGGAGATGAAGAGACTTGCACAGGACAGAGTAGCATGAAGAACTGCATCTTTGTCTTCGTATTGAAGACCGCAACAATAACAGCGACAACATGGGAACTATAAAGTGACAAACTTTTACACGGCATTTACGCAAATTAATGTAAGTGTGCCAGACAACTTCTGGATAATATATAGATAGTCAAACAAATGTGATAACGTGTAATTAGTATAGATAGCAGTGAAGCAAGGGCACCACTCTCTGTTGTTCCTGCTCCTTTGCTCTTTTTCTTTTTATCTTTACCCTTTTGCCAATGTCCTTGTTTTTCTTGGCTAGCTTGTTTCACGTTACGCAATTAATTCTGCGAATTTGATGAAATGGTCATAGGAGATCTTTCTTGGAATGTTAATAATTTGCAACTGAAACTGTTACTAGAAATCAGAATATCACGTGCGTACGTTTCATGTAGAACATCTTTTGTTTTAAATATTAGGCATCGAATGTTTTCTGTACGGAACAGCGTAAGTTGACTTTTATTTCTTTAAAATATAGTGTTAAAGTTTAACCGTACTTCACCTACAAACCTGCCCTTCCCTTACAGACTCATAATTCCGCGCCTTTTCTTAATTACAGAAGCATTTCTCTTGGTTATTATAGTCTGCGTGTGCCATTTCATGCGCCGTAGTTTTTTGCTTGTGAAATACGACATTACCTGCAATCATTTTAATATTACCCAAGTCCGATAATCAATTTAGTATTAATTTCCGCAAGGAAAGACATTTAAATTCACAGTCAGTAGCAAATTTTACCAGAAGATTTATTCTTCAAGCCAAAACTGTCGGCCGTTGCTACTTTCAGAAGAAATTGCATTAACTTTCGTAAAAGCTCAGAATTAAGCCAGTCATTTAATGAAAGACGCCCAAGTTACTTTTAACGTTGCCGCCATTGCTTTTAATTTTAATATGAAAAATAGTTCATAACCCGAAACTGCCTGCCATATTAATTGCAAGCAAGGTAGTTAAGTCGCAGGAGAGCTTCTGCGAACTTTGGAAGATAGGAGGTGAGGTATGGTGGATGTACAGTTGTGACACTGGGTCCTCAGAAGTGCGTGGGTAGCTCAAGCCGTCACCGTAGCTCAGCGTGTTCGGTCGGAGGGTTAGCTGCCCTCTGCAGTAAAAAAAAGAAACTGCATGAACGGGTGTCATGGGACGAACGCCCCGAACAAATGCAACGAACAATATCGAACAAAATAACATTCAAAAAAGTTGGTAGAGCACTTGGCCGAGAATGGTGCAAGTCCCGAGCTAGAGTGTCGATCAGACACACAGTTTTAATCTGCCAGAAAATTTGACATCAGCGCACACTCCGCTGTAGAATGAAAATTCATTCTGAAAACAATTAAATCTTAATTAACGGGCAGTGACGTTAAAATATATAATTGTTTTCTTTTTATTCGTATCGAGATGGAATACGATAATTGTTTCAGAATAATTACTGAGAAGCCGTTTAAAGAATAACCGTAATCAGTTCATTGTGGTTCAAAGTGCATCAAATTTTGTGGAAATAAAAGTAATTATGACACGTCGACTGGCGAAAAGTGATGGGAAGTCACTCAACGTGACATCAGTCATCGGCTACTGAATCCTATGCGAAGTGTAAGTTGCGTCTGAAAAGTTAGGTGAATGGTATTAAAAAATAAAGAAAACTACAGTTACAAACAAAATACTTTCACTGCCCCTCGGATTAATGACCATTAGCTACGACACACTTCTGACGTTGGTTGTAAAGTTGTTGGCAAACTGTCAGGAAACGGTTCTTGTGGAATCGCTCGAAAACTTATACTATTGTCGAAATAAAGCTAACACGGACTGATAGAATGCATCAAACTAGTATAAAAAGAAATGCGTCAATTAAACGACCACAAACAAAACACTAGTCATCGTTGACTGTTTTTTAATGTTCACAACATATTTCGGAGTATGATATCCATCTTCACATGGTCCGTTCTGGTCACTTCCCTTCTGTTGCCCTTCGTCACCTAACATTTTCGCACATGCAGTGATTAGAGGGCTGCACAAACGAAAATTAAAGCATTTTCTAGACGTGAATCTCATACAAAAGCTAACTGTTTATACATAACTCAGATGGCATCAAGCAACACATCTACATCTATATCTACATCTACAGCCATACTCCACAAGCCACCTGACGGTGCGTGGCGGAGGGCACCTTGAATACCTCTATCGCTTCTCCCTTCTATTCCAGTCTCGCATTGTTCGTGGAAAGAAGGATTGTCGGTATGCCTCTGTGTGGGCTCTAATCTCTCTGATTTTATCCTCACGGTCTCTTCGCGAGATATACGTAGGAGGGAGCAATATACTGCTTGACTCTTCGGTGAAGGTATGTTCTCGAAATTTTAACAAAAGCCCGTACCGAGCTACTGAGCGTCTCTCCTGCAGAGTCTTCCACTGGAGTTTATCTATCATTTCCGTAACAGTTTCGCGATTACTAAATGATCCTGTAACGAAGCGCGCTGCTCTCCGTTGGATCTTCTCTACCTCTTTTATCAACCCCATCTGGTACGGATCCCACACTGCTGAGCAGTATTCAAGCAGTGGGCGAACAAGCGTACTGTAACCTACTTCCTATGTTTTCGGGTTGCATTTCCTTAGGATTCTTCCAATGAATCTCAGTCTGGCATCTGCTTTACCGACGATCAACTTTATATGATCATTCCATTTTAAATCACTCCTAATGCGTACTCCTAGATAATTTATGGCATTAACTGCTTCCAGTTGCTGACCTGCTATATTTTAGCTAAATGGTAAGAGATCTTTCTTTCTGTGTATTCGCAGCACATTACACTTGTCTACATTGAGATTCAATTGCCATTCCCTGCAGCATGCGTCAATTCGCTGCAGATCCTCCCGCATTTCAGTACAATTTTCCATTGTTACCACCTCTCGATATACCACAGCATCATCCGCAAAAAGCGTCAGTGAACTTCCGATGTCATCCACAAGGTCATTTATGTATATTGTGAACAGCAACGGTCCCATGACACTCCCCTGCGGCACACCTGAAATCACTCTTACTTCGGAAGACTTCTCTCCATTGATAATGTCATGCTGCGTTCTGTTATCCAGGAACTCTTCAATCCAATCACACAATTGGTCTGATAGTCCATATCCTCTTACTTTGTTCATTAAGCGACTGTGGGAAACCGTATCGAACGCCTTGCAGAAGTCAAGAAACACGGCATCTATCTGCGAACCCATGTCTAAGGCCCTCTGAGTATCGTGGACGAATAGCGCGAGCTGGGTTTCACACGACCGTCTTTTTCGAAACCCATGCTGATTCCTACAGAGTAGATTTCAATTCAACAGTAATTGGGTGTGGTGTTTGATATGCATACATAAGATTACAAATGTTTCCGTCTTCACAAAATTTGCGTGGCACGAAACGTCGACGGCGATCTATTTGCAAATCAGTTTCCAAGCTGAGTGCGATATTCGGTGGTTAAATTTCACGTTCCAAGGCGAGCCCGAACAGCGCTCGGCAGGTTTCTGCGCATTGCGCTTAATGGTATTCCCTACTGGGAACGACCGTAGCAGTCTGCTCGACTCGTTTAAAAGTACACCGAGCAATGGCGCTCGCTCCAGTTACCCTATTCTATTACGCGAAAAAAAAAAGAGGGAAACGGGAATGGAAAGAAGAAAAATCCTCCCGTTGGGGACGCAAAGCGCAGGGCAACGCACGGAGTGAGAGTCCTAAATTTACAGGTAGAGCGGCAGGGTGGGCCGCGAGGGGGCTGTTTAATTAAATGTGCGCGCCGCCAGCAGGTAGCGTCGTGGCGAGGAAATCGCATCAGCATGCGGGCCGCGTGCGTGCCGCACCGCAGTCTGACAACACGCACGCGGCAGCTCCACCAATTACACTCGGAGGTACTTCTGCCGTTGCGGCTTCGGCGCCACGTGCTTACGAGTGATTGCAGGCTCTATATAACAAAATTTTACGAAAATTCCGATTTTCTGTACAGGACAGTGACACGCTAGGAACTCATGTCTGAGGTTCCTTGCCAAACTCCGAACTAGGGACAACATTCTCCATAATAATTTGGCAACTCCCGGGTTTCTCCTGCATTCACACAGCAGTCGTTTGCCGTGGGCCTCGTACGATCTTCCACACTGAAAACTGCCCTTTTGTGTAACACAAGAGGCTCCACCTAAACGTGCTGGTTACGTCACTCCAGCTCACAAAGGGGGCAGTAGACTGGGTGCACGGAATGACAGACCAACATCGCTGACATCCATCAGCTGCAGAATTCTAGAGCATGTTCTAATCTCTAAAGTCATGACACTCATAAAGAAAAACAAGCTGCTCTAAGAGAGTCGGCACGGATTCACGAAACATGTGCAATAATATTTAGTCTTATGCAAACACGACATTTTTTCAAACAAAAGATGCAGCTGAACAGGTGGATTCCGTCTACATAGATTTCCCAAAGACGTTCGACAATGTACTACATCTTTTTTTAATTAATTAATTTATTTTATTGCTTTCACTAGTCATATGATGATGTTCCATACTCCGAGGAGCGTACGGGACGATGCGGGAGACCCGCAACGCTGACTAGGCAAGGTCCTGGCGGAGGTGGTTTGCCATTGCCTTCCTCCGACCGTAATGGGGATGAATGATGATGACGATGAAGACGACACAACATCCAGTCATCTCTAAGCAAGGAAAATCCCTGACCCCACCGGGAATCGAACCCGGAACCCCGCGCGCGGGAAGCGAGAACGCTACCCGCAAGACCACGAGCTGCGGACACAATAATAAATATAATACTATTAGTAACTAGTTGTTCTCTCTCTCTCTCTCTCTGTCTCTCTCTCTCTCCGTCTCCTCTTGCCCGCCCTCTGTGTTCATCTCCACTTTTCCACTTTCTACATCCTCCCATCCATCTTCCCTTCTCCTCCGCCTCCTCTCCCTCTCTCTGGAACTGATATTTGTTTATTGTTATTGGAAATTCAGATTCTTTATCAGTATTTTCTGTCTGCTTACAACTTTTCGCTATTATATACACACATCAAAAAAAGTTTTGCATCACCTCGGTTCCGGGAGTTGCGAAACATGTACAGAAAATTGGCATAGACCTCAAAATAAACATTATTTCCGCCCTTTTTATTGCTCATGAAAATCATACATTGCATGTTTTACCACCATACAGCGAGACTTTCAGACGTGGTGGTGCAGATTGCTGTACGCATCGGTACCTCTCATGCCCAGTACCACGTCCTCTTCTATTGATGCATACCTGTATTCGTCGAGGCATACTGTCCACAAGTTCATTAAGACACTGTTGGTCCAGATTGTCCCACTCCTCAATGGCGATTCGGCGTAGATTCCTCAGAGTGGTTGGTGGGTCACGTCGTTCATAAACAGCCCTTTCCAATCTATACCATGCATATTCGATAGGGTTCGTGTCTGCAGAACATGCTGGCCAATCTAATCGAACGATGTCGTTATCCCGAAGGAAGTCATTCACAAGATGCGCTCGATGGGGGCGCGAATTGCCTTCCATGAAGACTAATGCCTCGCCGATGTGCTGCCGATATGGTTGCGCTATCGGTAGGATAATGGCATTAACTTATCGTATAGCCGTTACGGCGCCTTCCATGACCACCAGCGGCGTACGTCGGCCCCACATAATGCCGCCCCAAAACAACAGGTAACCTCCACCTTGCTGAACTTGCTGGACAGTGTGTCTAAGGCGTTCAGCCTGACCGGGTTGTCTCCAAACACGTCTCCGACGATTGTCTGGTTGAAGGCGTATACAACATTCATCGGTCAGGAATACATGATGCCAATCTTGAGCGGTCCATTCGACATCTTGTTGGGCCCATCTGTACCGCGCTGCATGCTTTCGTGGTTGCAAAGATGGACCTCACCATAGACGTCGGGAGTGGCGCTGCGCATCATGCAGCCTACTGCACACAGTTTGAGTCGTAACACGACGTCCTGTGGCTGCACGAAAACCATTGTTCAATATGGTTGCTGTCAGAGTTCCTCCGAGCCATGATCTGTAGGTAGCGGTCATCCACTGCAGTAGCAGCCCTTGGGCGGCCTGAGCGAGGCATGTCATCGACAGCTCCTGTCTCTGTGTATCTCCCAAATGTCCGAAAAACATCGCTTTGGTTCACTCCGAAACGCCTGGACACTTCCCCTGTTGAGAGCCCTTCGTGGAACAAAGTAGCAATGCGGACGCGATCTAACAGCGGTATTGACCGTCTAGAGATGGTTGAACTACAGACAACACGAGCTGTGTACCTCCTTCCTGGTGGAATGACTGGAACTGATCGGCAGTCGGACCCCCTCCGTCTAATACGCGCTGCACATGCATGGTTGTTTACACCTTTGGGCGGGTTTAGTGACATCTCTGAACGGTCAAAGGGACTGTGTCTGTGACACAATATCTACAGTCAACGTCTATCTCCAGGAGTTCTAGGAACTAGGATGATGCAAAACTTTTTTTGATGTGTGTGTAATCAATACGTATTAAAAATATATAGGTTGTGGGTGCCCAAACCTTTTGTACAGTGACATGTAAACATTTGAATAAATAGATTGAATACTTTGATATTTTTGCTAACAATGTTTCCCCTTCACATAAATATATCTGTCATAATGATAGGGGCAATCTATATGAAGATGTAGATGTTCGTTTCTTCAAAATCTTAAATTTCCGGAAGTTCTTCACCGACAGCTTCAAAACTTTTACCAAACGTAGCATTAGAATACACAAGTGTTATTATATAACTATTCTTAAATATACTTAAAACGTAAATAAAGATGTAATATATAAAAGGAAAATGTTATTACCAAAAATATGGAAAAGTTCTTGGCCCTTTTAGTTAAAATTTATACGCAATACGGTAATGAACATTCAGATGAAAATAGGCTATATATATCTATACAGGGAGTTACAAAAAGGTACGGCCAAATTTTCAGGAAACATTCCCCACACACAAAGAAAGAAAATATGTTATGTGGACATGTGTCCGGAAACGCTTACTTTCCATGTTAGAGCTCATTTTATTACTTCTCTTCAAATCACATTAATCATGGAATGGAATCACATAGCAACAGAACGTACCAGCGTGACTTCAAACACTTTGTTACAGTAAATGTTCAAAATGTCCTCCGTTAGCGAGGATACATGCTTCCACCCTCCGTCGCATGGAATCCCTGATGCGCTGATGCAGCCCTGGAGAATGGCGTATTGTATCACAGCCGTCCACAATACGAGCACGAAGAGTCTCTACATTTGGTACCGGGATTGCGTAGACAAGAGCTTTCAAATGCCCCCATAAATGAAAGTCAAGAGGGTTGAGGTCAGGAGAGCGTGGAGGCCATGGAATTGGTCCGCCTCTACCAATCCATCGGTCACCGAATCTGTTGTTGAGAAGCGTACGAACACTTCGACTGAAATGTGCAGGAGCTCCATCGTGCATGAACCACATGTTGTGTCGTACTTGTAAAGGCACATGTTCTAGCAGCACAGGTAGAGTATCCCGTATGAAATCGTGATAACGTGCTCCATTGAGCGTAGGTGGAAGAAACTAAAATGAGATCTAACATGAAAATTAAGCGTTTCCGGACACATGTCCACATAACATCTTTTCTTTATTTGTGTGTGAGGAATGTTTCCTGAAAGTTTGGCCGTACCTTTTTGTAACACCCTGTATATCTCGTTGTATAGAAAGAAAGAGCGCTTACTATGTACCTAAATATATAGATATCGACGTTGATACCTACATCAGAATATTTTATGGTCCGAAGATGGCAACAGGCGAAAGCGGTAATTGTCAATTGTGAGCTCTGTGCCATAAAGACGGAACTTTACAAAGAAAGTGCCATAACATGATCGCGGACCGGTTTACACTCTTTATGCTTTCAATTGGTGCTCAATAATGGGGACATAAATCGTCCATGGCCATTTGATTCAAGAATAAGAAGAAAATCTGAACCCTGCTTTACCAGAATGCGAGCCCAGAGTCTTGAGCACTCTGGCTCCTCGCCAGGCATCTCTGCTGTAAAATATTCTGGGAACGTAATCTGTCACGGTCTAAACATACCGACATTTGCCTGCAGCTCTTTAGGAAAAATCGTGCGAGAGCGAAGGCAGTGTATACAAACAGAGAAGCAAACCCGGTTCTTTCCGAATGTGAGTGCGGTGCTTGTATCTCTCTGTGTCGGATGTTGGTAGTCCAATGAAATATTGTTACAGTAACTAAACACTAAGAGTCACACCACTGTAAAACATGATACCCGCAATATATAATTTCATTAAACGTTGTTCCTTGAAACGGATTTCATCTTAACATAGCGGTGCCTAAACTATTGTTGCTTGTCTTCTATTAAATTTATCGAGAATACCTAACAGTAGCAGTACACTATACAATGGAACTGTCCAGACAGACCTGTCGAAACCTGTCCTGTGATTTTTTTATATCGGAAGAATATACCGAAAGAAACACCATGTCAAAATTTTAGCTGCTAAGACACACTGAAATTATTATAAAAAACTGTAGAAATTTGCCACTGGCAGCTAGCCAGGTGGCTGAAGAAATGTATACTCACACCGTAGTTATAGCAGACTACGCATGCGTGAACGGCGCAAGCGAGCGCACATCCTTGGTTTACGGCTCATCAGTAAACGTAAAAAAAAAAAACGGCACAACCTGATCGCAATTTGTAAACCTAATTTGAGTTTTGTATCCAGAAATTAAAAAGGAGGAGACTTCAATGGGCTGGACATGTGGCTAGAATGGAAAACAACAGAATCACCAAGAAAGCATTTGAAGGAACTCTCCAGGCAACTAGACCATTGGGCCGATCCCGTACAAGGTGGAAAGATGTCATAGTGCAGGACATCGCAGCATTAGGAATTTTCATAGGGTGGAGAGAGAGGCTGCGAGAGGTAGAAAGCGGTGGATGCAGATCGTTGATGCAGCGCGTGCTCTACAGGGCCTGTGATCGCTGAGAAGAGAGAGATTTATAGTTCCTCTGACACAAGTGTTCACGGTTACTATTCGCTCGAATTTACAACTGATTTAATATCCATAATAAGTAGCAGTTCCCTTCGTGGTATCGCTAAGTGTTCACAGCAGAGAAAAAACTGAATTAATTTTCCTTATGATTTCTTCGTATATGCCTGCTAAAAGTATCTTTCGTTGTGAAGGTTCCGGAGTTTCACAGTAATGTGGAGTCCAATTAAGGATTACAATCTTTCCAAGATGAAAAATGAAGAACGCGGTATGAGGTCGACATCATCTACTTCTCCTGAAGAGAACATGTGAGTTATTTAACGGTTAATTTGTTGGACATTAATTCGAATGATATCGACATTTTGTTAGAAATTGTGGAAACATTCGCCGGCCGCGGTGGCCGAGCGGTTCTAGTCGCTTCAGTCCGCAACCGCGCGACTGCTAGGGTCGCAGGTTCGAATCCTGACTCGTGCATGGATGTGTGTTATGTTCTTAGGTTAATCAGGTTTAAGTAGTTCTAAGTTGTAGGGGACTGATGACCTCAGATGTTAAGTCCCATAGTGCTCAGAGCCATTTTGTGGAAACATTCGAATAAACAGGAAATAACTCAGACGATTCTGTGAATTGTGGTTCTAACGGTGATTATTGTGCTAGTTAAAGACTAGAACAAAAATAGAGTACTTCACAAGCCCTAAGCAAATATGTAAAGTAACAGCTTTCAATGAGAAAGAAAATGCTATAAATTTTTACTTAAACGAAAGAAGGAGAAAATGCTTATATATAAGCAATGTTCGAAGCCGGTTTCGTTTCGTAAAATCTGGACATTAAGTATATACACATAAGAAAGATTTACGTGAAGTACGAAATATGCACCAAAATGAAACTCGCAAGAGTACGAAAGAAGAAGTATTCGAAAGATTCATAACTGCTCGTGAGAGTCCACGCATCGTTACTGGTGGACTCGCAATCTAGAGGACGACGGTTCAATCCCGTGTCCGGCCATCCTGATTTAGGTTTTCCGTGATTTCCCTAAATCGCTCCAGTCAAATGCCGGGATGGTTCCTTTGAAAGGGTACGGCCGACTTCCTTCCCCGTCCTTCCCTAATCCGATGAGACCGATGACCTCGCAGTTTGGTCTCTTCCCCCAAACAACCCAACCCAACCCCATCGTTACTGGAGGAGTTCAACGAGACTGGGCCCTCTGAATAGCAAGTGAGATGAACAATACATTTCAAGGCTTCTTCGACCAGGTTAAACAGATACAGGAAATTGTACTGAAAAGGAAGTCGCAAAATTACAAAATTTACCTCAAGTAAACATGCAGAGGAGATGTCATTAGTAGAGTATACTATGCAGAAATTCGTAACTGAGATGAATACAAAGCTTCTTGTCATCCACTAAACTGCTGCGTGTAAAGCCAGTCAGTCAGGTTGCGTGCAAACTGCACTTTATAACTTCGAGCGAAAAAAAGACAGAGTCGCTTGTGCAATCGATGAATGCTATGACACATTCGTATACAACAGTTCCAGTGGTAAGTATCAGTGTATAACATATGTATTTTACTTAGAATGTGACGAGTGGAATATGAACGTGTGGAAAATTACGTAACTCAATACTAATCATTCAATTATGTAATTATTTCTTAAAAAGATGTTAGCCGGCCGAAGTGGCCGTGCGGTTAAAGGCGCTGCAGTCTGGAACAGCAAGACCGCTACGGTCGAATCCTGCCTCGGGCATGGATGTTTGTGATGTCCTTAGGTTAGTTAGGTTTAACTAGTTCTAGGGGACTAATAACCTCAGCAGTTGAGTCCCATAGTGCTCAGAGCCAGCCAAAAAGATGTTAATTATGTAAAACAGAGACAATATTTGTCTCACATTCTTTGTTAATCTATGTCATTCTTTTCTTTTGTTGTGTACCCTTTTGTCGTCTTCTTCTGATGTACGTCGCCGACGCAAGAAGCGAATCGATTTGAGGTCTGTTGAATGAAAAACATTTAACGTAAAATTATTGTACTTTTATGTTCATTTGCTGGTAAAAAACGAATAGAGCCAAATGCGTTAAAACTATTTATGACTAATTATTGAAAAATCACTTCCTCATTTAATTATAATTTTATATTAATTGTTTTATCAAAGCCGCAAGAAGCGCAGCCATTGTTAGTTGCGATTAGCCGGCCGCGGTGGTCTAGCGGTTCTGGCGCTGCAGTCCGGAGCCGCGGGACTGCTACGGTCGCAGGTTCGAATCCTGCCTCGGGCATGGGTGTGTGTGATGTCCTTAGGTTAGTTAGGTTTAAGTAGTTCTAAGTTCTAGGGGACTTATGACCTAAGATGTTGAGTCCCATAGTGCTCAGAGCCATTTTTAGTTGCGATTATATAGCAACTTCGTCTGTACTTCTGGTCGAAATATCATGGGTTTGTGTTAAACTAATTTGCAAAACAGTATTAATAATTTATTTTGGTGGCATCAATTTAAATGATTAATTATTTATTGAGAAAAGGAAAATCTTAATTAAAAAATAAATCCTCTATCTTTTGTTGGCCGCCACCTTAACTTTTATCTCAGCGGCAAATTTAAATTACTTGAAAATGCAAAAAGTATTCCGATGTGTAAGAAATAAATGTGCACCGGTGGTACCGAACTCTATTTATAAAAAAAAAATTAATCGAATCAGACTGCATCTTCTAAGAACAGTGCTGATGGTATTTATTGTTGAACAAGATTTCATAGCTGATGTACGAGGCCAAAATTAAACTACGCACGAATCACGGAGAAAAATATTTCCGGTAGCATACGTCAGTGTTGTGTGCGGGTGGTATTCTGTGGTTCGTTTTCATGATCAATTTGCTAAGAGTAATTAAATCCATCGAAGACAAAAATTATAAAAGCTCTGATGTACGATCTGTAATTTTAGTGATATGAACACAACTTAAAGTCAACATTATGACACTACGTCAGGTGGAATTCTTGTGCAATTTGAACAAAATAATTATCCGGCAGAGGTTGTAGTATGAATATTGCATTATACATCTGTATAATCTTGTCAGTATCATTTACAAAATCAAATCAATGCAACTGCTAAATATCAGAGTGAATTCAAACCGCAGAATACCATAGAGTATCATATCATCCATATTCATTGCATTTGTCCATGCTGATGATAAGCAAAACCACCACAAGTGGATTACTGTTTCCGCAGCTTTATATCCGTCTTCAGAAACATCAGGGGAAATTAGGACAAAAATTTGAAAAGGAACTTTTCTTGAAAACACCTTGTAATCGATGTAGCAAAATATGGATAAATGGGAGAGAATAATTTTCGATGTTACATGAACAAAGTAAGAGCTTATGGAGTATCAGACCAATTGTGTGATTGGATTGAAGAGTTCCTAGATAACAGATCGCAGCATGTCATTCTCAATGGAGAGAAGTCTTCCGAAGTAAGAGTGATTTCAGGTGCGCCGCAGGGGAGTGTCGTAGGACCGTTGCTATTCACATTATACATAAATGACCTTGTGGATGCATCGGAAGTTCACTGACGCTTTTTGTGGATGATGCTGTGGTATATCGAGAGGTTGTAACAATGGAAAATTGTGCTGAAATGCTGGGGGATCTGCAGCGAATTGACGCATGGTGCAGGGAATGGCAATTGAATTTTAATGTAGACAAGGGTAATGTGCTGCGAACACATAGAAAGAAAGATCCCTTATCATTTAGCTACAATACAGCAGGTCAGCAACTGGAAGCAGTTAATTCCATAGATTATCTGGGAGTGCGCATTAGGAGTGATTTAAAATGGAATGATCATATAAAGTTGATCGTCGGTAAAGCAGATGCCAGACTGAGATTCACTGGAAGAATCCTAAGGAAATGCAATCCGAAAACAAAGGAAGTAGGTTACAGTACGCTTGTTCGCCCACTGCTTGAATACTGCTCAGCAGTGTGGGATCCGTACCAGACGGGGTTAATAGAAGAGATACAGAAGATCCAACGGAGAGCAGCGCGCTTCGTTACAGGATCATTTAGTAATCGCGAAAGCGTTACGGAGATGATAGATAAACTCCAGTGGAAGTCTCTGCAGGAGAGACGCTCAGTAGCTCGGTACGTGCTTTTGTTGAAGTTTCGAGAACATACCTTCACCGAGGAGTCAAATGGCTCTGAGCACTATGGGACTTAACTGCTGAGGTCATCAGTCCCCTAGAACTTAGAACTAATTAAACCTAACTAACCTAAGGGCATCACACACATCCATGCCCGAGGCAGGATTCGAACCTGCGACCGTAGCGGTGGCGCCGTTCCAGACTGTAGCGCCTAGAACCGCTCGGTCACTACGGCCGGCCACCGAGGAGTCAAGCAGTATATTGCTCCCTCCTACGTATATCTCGCGAAGAGAACAAAATCAGATAGATTAGAGCCCATACAGAGGCATACCGACAATCCTCTCCACGAACAATACGAGACTGGAATAGAAAGGAGAACCGGTAGAGGTACTCAAGGTACCCTCCGCCACACACCGTCAGTTGGCTTGCGGAGTATGGATGTAGATGTAGATGTACATCCGAAACGTGTTCTTACAATCTGCAGGAAATAATTTATTGCTTTTGCTGGACTCTTGACCAGGACCTAACGACAGCTCTGTCTTCAGGAGGATGACGGAAAGACTGTTAATATAATTCGGTTCCACCCCGAGGCAATAATGTGAATCCAGGGGTCGATAACGAATTTTTTCATTAGTCAAAGCGTTTTTCAGAAAACTGTAAGTTAATACAATTTCTGATAGCTCTTTGTCATTTCAGGTTTATAAGCGAAACAGTATCGCTGAGCTTCATTCATTTATGCAGTTTCAAAGTGCATCACCATATTTTACGAATTTGATCAAGTACGCGTGGTGTGTAACACAATTTTCAGAACAACGGCCATGACCATATCTTATACAATTCCCGTTCAGTGTAAATGAAACCAATAATTATTGTGAAGTGCCCGAATGCAGCACAGACTCCTGCGAAGATCGTCGTATTTCAAGTGCAGCAGTAGCAGGTCCTACAGCTACCTCAGCACAAAAAAATGACTCTGAGCACTATGGGACTTAACATCTATGGTCATCAGTCCCCTAGACTTAGAAACTACTTAAACCTAACTAACCTAAGGACATCACACACATCCATGCCAGAGGCATGGGTTTCCATCTGAGCTCTTGATATTCATACACGTGGTTCTCTTTTCTCCAAAGGTCTCTTTAAATTTCCTGTAGGCAGTATCTATCTTACCCCTAGTGAGATAAGCCTCTACATCCTTACATGTGTCCTCCAGCCATCCCTGCTTAGCCATTTTGCACTTCCTGTCGATCTCATTTTTGAGACGTTTAAATACCTTTTTGCCTGCTTCATTTACTGCATTTTTATATTTTCTCCTTTCTTCAATTAAATTCAATATTTCTCCTGTTACCCAAGGATGTCTACTAGCCCTCGCCCTTTTACCTACTTGATCCTCATCTGTCTTCACTACTTCATCCCTCAGAGCTACCCATTCTTCTTCTACTGTATTTCTTTCCCCCATTCCTGTCAATTGTTCCCTTATGCTCTCCCTGAAACTCTCTAAACCTCTGGTTTAGTCAGTTTATCCAGGTCCCATCTCCTTAAATTCCCACCTTTTTGCAGTTTCTTCAGTTTTAATCTACAGTTCATAACCAATAGACTGTGGTCAGAGTCCACATCTGCCCCTGGAAATGTCTTACAATTTAAAACCTGGTAAGTAAATCTCTGTCTTACCATTATATAATCTATCTGATACCTTTTACTAAAATAACAAACGGAAAGTTAATCTTAATATTGTGCTCGGGGCACTACTTGTCCTATGGGTCGATACTTCTCTTTTTTTATTTCATAGTTCACACATAATTTATTCAATATTTATTCATTGATTGTCTATTTGGCCAGCGAATCAATTATTACAAAGTCAAGGCCACAATGCAATGGTTCAGAACCCAACCTCTGTGCTAGGAAATGAGTCATTAAACTGAACTGTGGTTGTGAATTCGTCTTTCGCTTCTCAGATAAGAAGTAACAACTTATCTGATGAGTAATTTCACCTGTTACCATAAATCATGCGGTGATGTTCCAGTTATTTTATATCGCTAGCGATTGAAACAGTTGTGGGAGTGGTGCTCACAGTAGGTCACTATAGCACGAGAATGAGACCGAACTCAGCTACGTACACAAGCAGAACGGCTCCAGCCAAACTCTCCAGTAGGAGAGGACGGAGTATCTGCGGCGCAGGCGATGTTCCTGTTCACCTCGATTGGATTCCCTGGGGTGTGGCAACTGTAGGTGATAAAGCACAGCTGGAGCCCTGGTGCATTTAACTGGGTCACAGTCGGGACCTGCCATGTGAGTTTTATTACTGAACGTACACGCGCACTGCTGAAAGTCGCGCACCGTCGCCTAGTCAATAAATTTTAGAGCAACGAAATGAAATATTTTCGAAATTAGATTCCCGACTATCCGACCTCTTCGGTCGGATGAAAAAAAAAGAAAAAAAAAAAGAGGTGCGCCCTTATTGCATTTGGCTCATTTGAATACCATATAGGGGGTTGCTTTCATATCAGGAGTGCGCATTTTAAAAATAGCATTTGCATTAGAGAGAGCTTATATGAATTCATTCGACCTCTGTTTATTCCCGTGCTGTTATTTTGGTAAACCTATAGAGCGAGAAACAAGAGAGAGAAAACATAAAACAATGGCATCACACGAATGAAGAATTATTTACACGTTGAATGGTATTTTTCAGTTCGCTTTTATAAACACTATAAATAGCAACTACACCCATATCCCGATTAAAATTCGATTTTTCTCGTGATTCATAAAAGTCTAGCTGTCTTATTCTGATATATACTACATAAACCACACTGTACTGCATGGCATAGAGTATTACATTTTCTTCTCGTGCCACTGCGTACGGTGTGCGGGGAAAATGTTTGCTTACATCACTTCGTGTATGTTGTATTTAGTCTTATTTTGTTTCCGCGTTTCCTACGAAGCGATATATAGGGGATATTATTACTGTTGTTGTTGATGTTGTTGTTGTGGTAGTGGTGGTGGTGGTGGTGGTGGCGGTCGTCGTCGTCGTCGTCGTCGTCAGTCGAAAGACTAGTCTGATACAGCTCTCTATAAAAGTTAATCCCGTGCAAATCTCTGCAACTCTGCACAACTGCTGCAATCTTCATTCATTTCAACCTGCTTTCTGTGTCAGAGTCTTGGTCTCCCTTCACACATCTTCCCTCCCTCTCCCTCTTCCCCGTCTCTCCTCTCCATCACCCCTCTCCCCTCTCCCCTCCTGCCTCTCCACGCCACCAGCATTTCCCCCCATTAACAAATTGACAATTCCTTGATTCCTCAGGATGTTTCCTATCGAACGATCTCTTTTTTTATTCAACTTGTGCCATAAATTTCTTTTCTCCCCATCTGAATTCAATATTTCGTCATCAGTTACTTGATTTATCAATCTAACCTTCAGTATTCCTGTACAAAACCATATTTCAAAAGCTTGTAATATCTTCGTGTGTATAACATTAATCGTCAACGTTTCGTTTCGTTTCGTTTCGTTTCGTTTCGATACTAACAATTTTCGTAAGTTGTCTATTGCTTTTGTCATACTGAGTTTCATATACCGTCTACTTTGTTTGCTATCCAAACAGGAATACTCATTCACTACTTTTAGTGCCTCTTTTCCAAATCTATTTTCCTCAGTATCGCCTTATTTAATTCTACTACATTCCCCTCCCGTTATTTGGTTTTGTTATATCTGTAGTTTCCTCGCTTAATAGTGTTTCTTGAAACTTTGTAAACAGATTTGATGTCTATATACGAGTGCCAGTCACAAAGTAATGCTTCATTTATTAAGCTGATAATGTAGTAATCATGAATTTAGCGCGTTTACGCAAACCTGCTTCTATAGGCACCTCCATTAATAGCGTCCTGCATCAACAGATGGCAGCACTGTATAAGTTTATAAAATGGACGACATTGACATACGTAGGAGGCGTGTTCAGAAAGTAAGTGTACAATACCTATGCTTTGTTTCTCTTTTTTTTTTTTTTTTTGGAAAAGGTGTATTTGGAAAAAGAAACGGGATGTTGTTGATACACCGGTTGACTATTTTTCCAAATAATCGCCATCCAGTACAATGCATGTGGTGAGCTGTGGCACAAGGTTCTTCACGCCTTCCTCGAAGAAAGCTCTCGCCAGCGCCTTCCTCCACTTCAGAACCTATTTCTGCACCTGCTTGTCGGTTCAAAATTTAATCATGTGTGCCTTCAGGGACAGAAAAGATGACAATCTGATGGCACCAAGTCAGGGTTGTCGTGCAATAAGCACACTCACCTCGCCAGCGTTCTCCTCCCGCTTTTTAAATGCGCCTTTTGGATCTTTTTAGGGACTCACAATATCGTCGTGCATAGATTGTCTCCTCCTGATGCAGAAATTCGACCAAAATTATGTCTTTTCGGTCTCAAAACACTGAGGCAATCGTTTTTGTCCTAAATTGTGGTTCTGAATTTATTGGCCTACGGGTAATTGCTGTGACGTCACTTTTTCGACTGTCTTTTTGTCTCAGGCCTGTAATGAGCCACCAACGTTTCATCTCTAGTTACAACAGAGCTTAGAAAATCGCCACTTCACATTTCAAGTCGAGGGCGCTACAACACCCTATATTCTTTGTGCTGCTCTGTCAGCCGTTTTGGGACAAAAAATGGTTCAAATGGCTCTGAGCACTATGGGACTGAACATCTGTGGTCATCAGTCCCCTAGAACTTAGAACTACTTAAACCTAACTAACCTAAGGACATCACACACATCCATGCCCGAGGCAGGATTCGAACCTGCGACCGTAGCGGTCGCGCGGTTCCAGACTGAAGCGCCTAGAACCGTACGGCCACACCGGCCGGCCGTTTTGGGACACATCTTGCACTCAGTGTCCCGTGTGCTATTTAAGAGAGTTCAGGAAGGCTGTGGGACATCGCAGAAGCTTCATCCATTATCAGTCACCGCCGGTCTTCACGAACAGTTTCCTCGATTTTTTGCAACAACTCATCTGTCAAAATAGAAGGATTTTTACTCTGCTGTTCGTCATGAATATTTGTTCTGCCTCCACTAAACTCCCTCCAGCAGTTAAACATACTCCTTCTGTTCATAACAACTTTGCCGTAAACCGTTTGCATTCTCGAAAACGTTTCGATAAGCGTTATTCCTTCCGCGAGCAGCAATCGGATCACAGCACCCGGCTGACACTTGGCGGGACTTCGTACCGACATATTCTACACAACTGGACGGTACAACGTGAGTTCACATTCTGCCGTATTCCTGCGATGCCCACTCTGTTCACGTGATCTCCCTCTACCACTCAGCTTTGCCAATTCTAAAACAATAAATCGCCGTTCGTTATGATCACAGTACACTTACTTTCTGAGGATGCCTCGTATAAGAAAGCTTCCGTAATAGAATTCCTTACTGATGAAGGTAAAACGTGCAGTCTCATTTATTAAATGCTGTGTTCGTAAGTGCCACTGTGGCCGTCAGCACAGTAAGGCGATGGTTTCGTCGCTGTAGAGAAGAAGAAGGGAAAACACAAGTGGCTGATGTAACACGCAGCGGCCGGGCAGCAAATGCAGTGACTCCACACATGTGGCGTTGTACCACCCGACTTCTGTCTGCTTCGTCCACTCAGAGAAGCTCATCGCGGACGTCACTTAGACGAATTGTAGACCTTTAAAATTCTGTGCGCCGATGGCTGAGGGAGGAGGACCATGATTTATACCGCACAGTTATACATGCTCTTCTTTCTGGGTGGAAAAAACTGCAGACAAAGATGATTTGTGGTAGCACTTATCCATTCACTTAACTTGAGAAATAAAAATAAGAAAATAGGAAGCATTACTCTGTAAATGACCCTGATGCAAATGTGTGCAAGTTCTAGTTTTTCATCACCTCAGTGACCATCTCCAGTACGTCAAGCCAATGTAGGCCATCCATGCTGCACTTCTTTTTATGCGTTCGGTTTCTCCCCATTAGTCCTTTTAGTGAAGGACCCACACCTTGCACAACATTCAGCGACAGAGGTATTAGTACGATTTTCGCTTGTAACTTTCGACTCGTTCGTACCAGTACAGGAACTCTTACCTCAAACTAATACGTTTATCCTTCTCTATCATCCCTAAAGTTTGTAACATTATCACGGAATAACCCTGTATAGTGACGCTATGTAGCGCCGTTGAATGACGTTTACAGACATGGGTTCCTATTCAAAATATTATGTACTCACTGTCCTCCACAAGCGCTAGAAGTTTGTAACGGTAATTGACAAACACCCTGTATAAAGGGGAAATGTTGTTGCCAAATATCTCGAAAAGTACACTATGCAGTACAGATCTGTTACTTTAATTTGTAATTTGAAAAGAAACCAAAGCATAATCTATTATGTAATTGTTATTACCAAACTTTTGGTTCTAAATTGATGTATATTTGTAAAAGTCACAACCGGAAGCCTAGAACCTGACTTTTATGAATACCGCGAATGAAGATATATTCATTCGTCTATATGGTTGACACCCGGTGATTCAAACATGCTCTTCGATATACACTCCTGGAAATGGAAAAAAGAACACATTGACACCGGTGTGTCAGACCCACCATACTTGCTCCGGACACTGCGAGAGGGCTGTACAAGCAATGATCACACGCACGGCACAGCGGACACACCAGGAACCGCGGTGTTGGCCGTCGAATGGCGCTAGCTGCGCAGCATTTGTGCACCGCCGCCGTCAGTGTCAGCCAGTTTGCCGTTGCATACGGAGCCCCATCGCAGTCTTTAACACTGGTTGCATGCCGCGACAGCGTGGACGTGAACCGTATGTGCAGTTGACGGACTTTGAGCGAGGGCGTATAGTGGGCATGCGGAAGGCCGGGTGGACGTACCGCCGAATTGCTCAACACGTGGGGCGTGAGGTCTCCACAGTACATCGATGTTGTCGCCAGTGGTCGGCGGAAGGAGCACGTGCCCGTCGACCTGGGACCGGACCGCAGCGACGCACGGATGCACGCCAAGACCGTAGGATCCTACGCAGTGCCGTAGGGGACCGCACCGCCACTTCCCAGCAAATTAGGGACACTGTTGCTCCTGGGGTATCGGCGAGGACCATTCGCAACCGTCTCCATGAAGCTGGGCTACGGTCCCGCACACCGTTAGGCCGTCTTCCGCTCACGCCCCAACATCGTGCAGCCCGCCTCCAGTGGTGTCGCGACAGGCGTGAATGGAGGGACGAATGGAGACGTGTCGTCTTCAGCGATGAGAGTCGCTTCTGCCTTGGTGCCAATGATGGTCGTATGCGTGTTTGGCGCCGTGCAGGTGAGCGCCACAATCAGGACTGCATACGACCGAGGCACACAGGGCCAACACCCGGCATCATGGTGTGGGGAGCGATCTCCTACACTGGCCGTACACCACTGGTGATCGTCGAGGGGACACTGAATAGTGCACGGTACATCCAAACCGTCATCGAACCCATCGTTCTACCATTCCTAGACCGGCAAGGGAACTTGCTGTTCCAACAGGACAATGCACGTCCGCATGTATCCCGTGCCACCCAACGTGCTCTAGAAGGTGTAAGTCAACTACCCTGGCCAGCAAGATCTCCGGATCTGTCCCCCATTGAGCATGTTTGGGACTGGATGAAGCGTCGTCTCACGCGGTCTGCACGTCCAGCACGAACGCTGGTCCAACTGAGGCGCCAGGTGGAAATGTCATGGCAAGCCGTTCCACAGGACTACATCCAGCATCTCTACGATCGTCTCCATGAGAGAATAGCAGCCTGCATTGCTGCGAAAGGTGGATATACACTGTACTAGTGCCGACATTGTGCATGCTCTGTTGCCTGTGTCTATGTGCCTGTGGTTCTGTCAGTGTGATCATGTGATGTATCTGACCCCAGGAATGTGTCAATAAAGATTCCCCTTCCTGGGACAATGAATTCACGGTGTTCTTATTTCAATTTCCAGGAGTGTACACTGAGATGATAAAAGTCACGGAATAGCGATATGCACATATGCAATGGAGGTAGTGTCACGTACACAAGGTGTAAAAGCTCGGTGCACTGGTGGAGCTGTCATTTCTACTCATGTGATCCATGTGAAAGCGTTTCCGATGTGGTTATGGGCGCACTGTACTGGAATTAACAGAGTTTGGACGCGGAATGGAAATTGGCTTTAGACGCATGGGACGTTACATTTCGGAAATCGTTTGGGAATTCAATATTCCGAGATCCAAAGTGTCAAGAGAGTGGCGAGAATACCAAATTTCAGGCGTTACCTCTCACCTCGGGCAACGCAGTGGCCGGCGGCTTTCAGCTAACGACCGAGAGCAGCGGCGTTTGCGTAGAGTTGTCAGTGCTAACAGACAAGCAACACTGGCTGAAATAAGAGCAGAAATAAATATCGGACACACGACGAACGAATCCGTTAGGACAATGCGGCGAAATCTGGCTTTAATGTGCTATGGCAGCAGACGACCGAAGCCAGTGCCTTTGCTAGCAGCACGACATCGCCTGCAGCCCCTCTTCTGGACTCGTGACTATATCGGTTGGACCGTAGACGACTGGAAAACCGTGGCCTGGTCAGATTAGTCTCGATTTGAGTTGGTAAGTGCTGATGGTAGGTTACCAGTGTGGCGCAGACCTCACGAAGTCACGGACCGAAGTTGTCAACAAGGCGCTGTGCAGGCTGATGATGGCTCCATGAGGGTGTGGCTTGCGTTTACTGTTCCATCGGCAATTTGGAGACCATTTTTTAGCCATCCGTGGACTCCATTTTTCCAAAAAACGATGGAATTTTTATGGATGACAATGCGCCATGACAGTGGGCCACAACTGTTCGCGATTGGTTTGAAAAATATTCTGGACAACTAGAGTGAATCATTTGGCTGCCCATATCGCCCAACATGAATACCATCCAACATTGTGGGGCGTAAGTGAGAGATCAGTTCGACATCTACATCTACATCCATACTCCGCAAGCCACTTGACGGTGTGTGGCGGAGGGTACCCTGAGTACCTCTATCGGTTCTCCCTTCTATTCCAGTCTCGTATTGTTCGTGGAAAGAAGGATTGTCTGTCTGCTTCTGTGTGGGCTCTAATCTCTCTGATTTTATCCTCACGGTCTCTTCGCGAGATATGCGTAGGAGGGAGGAATATACTGCTTGACTCCTCGGTGAAGGTATGTTCTCGAAAATTCAACAAAAGCCCGTAGCGAGCTACTGAGCGTCTCTCTTGCAGAGTCTTCCACTGGAGTTTATCTATCATCTCCGTAACGCTTTCGCGATTACTAAATGATCCTGTAACGAAGCGCGCTGCTCTCCGTTGGATCTTCTCTATCTCCTCTGTCAACCCTATCTGGTACGGATCCGACACTGGTGAGCAATATTCAAGCAGTGGGCAAACAAGCGTACTGTAACCTACTTCCTTTGTTTTCGGATTGCATTTCCTTAGAATTCTTGCAATGATTCTCAGTCTGGCATCTGCTTTACCAACGATCAACTTTATATGATCATTCCATTTTAAATCACTCCTAGTCCGTACTCCCAGATAATTTATGGAATTAACTGCTTCCAGTTGCTGACCTGCTATTTTGTAGCTAAATAATAAGGGATCTATCTTTCTATGTATTCGTAGCACATTACAATTGCCTACATTGAGATTCAATTGCCATTCCCTGCACCATGCGTCAATTCGTTGCAAATATCTTTCTGCATTTCAGTACAATTTTCCATTGTTACCACCTCTCGATATACTACAGCATCATCCGCAAAAAAGCCTCAGTGAACTTCCGATGTTATCCACAAGGTCATTTATATATATTGTGAATAGCAACGGTCCTGCGACACTCCCCTGCGGCACACCTGAAATCACTCTTACTTCGGAAGACTTCTCTCCATTGAGAATGACATGCTGCGTTCTGTTATCTAGGAGCTCTTCAATCCAATGACACAATTGCTCTGATAGTCCATATGCTCTTACTTTATTCATTAAACTACTGTGGCGAACTCTATCAAACGCCTTGCGGAAGTCAAGAAACATGGCATCTACCTGGGAACCCATGTCTATAGCCGTATGATGCTCGTGGACGAATAGCGCGAGCTGGGTTTCACACGATCGTCTTTTTCGAAACGCATGCTGATTCCTACAGAGTAGTCATTATACTCGAACATAATACGTGTTCCAAAATTCTACAACTGATCGACGTTAGAGACATAGGTCTATAGTTCTGCACATCTGTTCGACGTCCCTTCTTGAAAACGGGGATGACCTGTGCACCTGTGCCCTTTTCCAATCTTTTTGGAACGCTACGCTCTTCTAGAGCTCTAGAATACACCGCTGCAAGGAGGGGGGCACAAAATCCAGCACCGGCAACACTTTCGCAGTTATGGACATTTTTAGAGCCATGGCTCAGCATTTATCCTGGGACATCCAACGGCTTGTTGAATCCGTGCCACGACGAGTTGGTGCACTACACCGGGCAATGGGAGGTCCCACAAGGCATTGGGAGGTATCCAAAGACTTTTGTCACCCCAGTGCGTCTGCAGTTTCCCAGGACGGTTGACCTAGCAGTTTGGTCCCTTCCCTTCTGGGACGGAACCACACAATTTGTGTGGCCGATAGTAACATACATGGCAACGCTGTAGCCTGTATAAAGTAACTTCCGAGAATTCAGCCAGGTAACACTTTCCGCGACCGCCGATATTTCGGCGGGAGAACACCCCGCCATTTTCGAGGCAAACTGCAACGGACAGGCGGCGTATATGCTAATTTAAAACCTCGGTTCTCGGACTGAAGCAGGAAAGATAACACACACACACTGAACACTAGTGCCACCAAAGATGACCAAAGTCAGAGCTATCGATAGTGAGACTATGAATTCGCAGGTGAGGTAGCATTGACTCTGTCCCTCTGTTTTTTTACAAGGGAAAGAGCCGGATTCCAGAGTTTAAACAGAAACCTCCATCCCTGTTAAAAAGGTTGCTAGCTAATTTAATCTCAACTGCCTCCCTAATAATACTGTCCCAATAGCTGGACGTGCATGCCAATATCTCGGTGTTATTACACTCCTGGAAATTGAAATAAGAACACCGTGAATTCATTGTCCCAGGAAGGGGAAACTTTATTGACACATTCCTGGGGTCAGATACATCACATGATCACACTGACAGAACCACAGGCACATAGACACAGGCAACAGAGCATGCACAATGTCGGCACTAGTACAGTGTATATCCACCTCTCGCAGCAATGCAGGCTGCTATTCTCCCATGGAGACGATCGTAGAGATGCTGCATGTAGTCCTGTGGAACGGCTTGCCATGCCATTTCCACCTGGCGCCTCAGTTGGACCAGCGTTCGTGCTGGACGTGCAGACCGCGTGAGACGACGCTTCATCCAGTCCCAAACATGCTCAATGGGGGACAGATCCGGAGATCTTGCTGGCCAGGGTAGTTGACTTACACCTTCTAGAGCACGTTGGGTGGCACGGGATACATGCGGACGTGCATTGTCCTGTTGGAACAGCAAGTTCCCTTGCCGGTCTAGGAATGGTAGAACGATGGGTTCGATGACGGTTTGGATGTACCGTGCACTATTCAGTGTCCCCTCGACGATCACCAGTGGTGTACGGCCAGTGTAGGAGATCGCTCCCCACACCATGATGCCGGGTGTTGGCCCTGTGTGCCTCGGTCGTATGCAGTCCTGATTGTGGCGCTCACCTGCACGGCGCCAAACACGCATACGACCATCATTGGCACCAAGGCAGAAGCGACTCTCATCGCTGAAGACGACACGTCTCCATTCGTCCCTCCATTCACGCCTGTCGCGACACCACTGGAGGCGGGCTGCACGATGTTGGGGCGTGAGCGGAAGACGGCCTAACAGTGTGCGGGACCGTAGCCCAGCTTCATGGAGACGGTTGCGAATGGTCCCCGCCGATACCCCAGGAGCAACAGTGTCCCTAATTTGCTGGGAAGTGGCGGTGCGGTCCCCTACGGCACTGCGTAGGATCCTACGGTCTTGGCGTGCATCCGTGCGTCGCTGCGGTCCGGTCCCAGGTCGACGGGCACGTGCACCTTCCGCCGACCACTGGCGACAACATCGATGTACTGTGGAGACCTCACGCCCCACGTGTTGAGCAATTCGGCGGTACGTCCACCCGGCCTCCCGCATGCCCACTATACGCCCTCGCTCAAAGTCCGTCAACTGCACATACGGTTCACGTCCACGCTGTCGCGGCATGCTACCAGTGTTAAAGACTGCGATGGAGCTCCGTATGCCACGGCAAACTGGCTGACACTGACGGCGGCGGTGCACAAATGCTGCGCAGCTAGCGCCATTCGACGGCCAACACCGCGGTTCCTGGTGTGTCCGCTGTGCCGTGCGTGTGATCATTGCTTGTACAGCCCTCTCGCAGTGTCCGGAGCAAGTATGGTGGGTCTGACACACCGGTGTCAATGTGTTCTTTTTTCCATTTCCAGGAGTGTATATAACATGGGGTGACCAGTATCCAAGCAATGTTCGGCAATAGCAGATCTACTTGGCTGCTGTAATCGTGTGTGCCGTTTATGCTCAGTACATCGGTCCTCCACGGTCCTGATAGATTGACCAAATATGAGCCATGGCGCAGTTACACGGAATACGATATACACCCGTCTTACGCAGTCCAAGATCATCCTTAACGGAACTCAAAAGTGTTCTATTTTTAGATGGAGGTCGGAAAACACATTTCACATCGGATTTCCGTAAAATACGACCGATCTTGTTGGGCCTGTTTCTTACGTAAGGCAAAAAGGCAATAGACTTAGGTGTTGACTCAGAATTATCATCAATCACCCGATGTTCAGTTGGTCGATAGCGCAACGCACGTTCAACGTGTCTATCACTATAACCATTTTGACGAAATGTAACTTCAAGATGGGACAGCTCAGCTGGCAAAGTCCCAGCGTCAGAAACGACATGTGCCCTGTGTACCAAGGTACGAAGTACCCCTTCACGCTGAGCCGGATGGTGACAACTATTAGCCTGTAAGTACAAGTCGGTGTGAGTACGTTTCCTGTAGACTGCATGTCCCAATGATCCATCATCCTTCCTCCTAACCAACACGTCAAGAAAGGGAAGGCAACCATCCTCTTCCACCTCCATCGTAAAACGAATGTTCGGGTGAATCGAGTTCAGATGTTCTAGAAAGACATTCAAATTCTCCCTACCGTGAGGCCAAACAATGAAGGTATCGTCAACCTATCTAAAGAAACAGGCGGGTTCACTGGCGCCAACTCCAATGCACGCTCATCGAAGTCTTCCATAAACAAATTTGCCATCACAGGAGACAACGTGTAACGCCGGAAATGCATATACTCCTATTTCCATGTATTGCACTATAAATTTTTTCCTTATTTTGTTACCTGAAGATATGACATTTCCGTGTCTTTATACATTGTAATTGTTTTACTCTTTGTATGTATATATGTATTTATGCATTTATGTCGATGTATAATTGGTTTGTTTCGTAAATACTATTTGTATTTTTACGCTGGGTCTTGCCTAGGGAAAACTATGCTATCGAACGAATACATCGATAGGTCGTGTGGAGAACCAAAGTGTTTAGGATCTTTGGTAGTGTGAACTCGGCCGCGTGGAGCGCGGGCAGAGGGGAGTCTGGCTGGAGTAGGGCAGTGCAGCAGGTGTGTTGTGTGACGCTCCTGCGAGTTGCCGCGTTTTCGGGGTTTGGCAGCATGTAATCGCGCTCGACTTTGCTATGTTAGTTTCTGACATGGTGTCGCGGACGGGAAGCGTTAGCTGGCACACATCAAGATTCCGTTTCGGCTGCAGACCGTGTCGAGAAGAAGGTGCGCCAACATCCAGCTTCTGCGACAGCTACGGCCGACAATGAGTGATTGCCGCCACCTCCTCGACCGACGACTTCAAACCTTCAATCAACCAACAAGGAAGACTGGTAGCAGGTAAAGTTTTAGAACTGTATGGCAGACCTCAGCTTTTCAAACTGTTCAATGTACCTCAAAAATTACAGCAACGTAGCATGAACCTTTGTTGCTCATTGTCCCAATTGCATTACCAAGCAGGGTCCCTTCCTTTTCCGGAATGAACCCGAGTGTCTTTGAAATTCAAACGCCAGCATTAAAGTAATATCATTCCATTTCACTGCTTTAATTTCAAAGTTCAGTTAAAGTATTCATAGATGACTACAATATTTAGATTACACAAGCAGAAATTGAGAGTGCGAGTTTTGTTACCACATTTTAGCTTACCTGTGACTGCAGCTCAGCTTCGTATTTACTAAATTTTCCTGTTGTTAATTGTTCAGAATCATCTAATTCAAGTTCAAAGTTAAATCTCTTATTTCTAAATTGTGTAGATTCAAGTAGCTTTTGAAATGATTGTTGAGGTAGCCCAAGACTAATCTTATTTTGTTGAATTTCGTAGTGCTTCAGAAACAAAGTTCACTATTAATTTCAGTCACTAAATTAACTTTCAATTTTCCGGTTTTATTAATTCTTTTGCTAAATTAAGTCAGAGTGTAGCGAAATTTATTACTTCTGACAAACATTCAGTTTTCACACAGCACGTGTCAACCTTCAGTTGCCACGCTTTTAGTGCTAAATATATGTGCATTAATCTTTCATTTTCGGTTATTATAGTAATTGTCCATGGGACTGGCGACCGTAATTTTCCCCAAATCTCAAATAACTAATTAACGCCAATTAATTGCTAACGTAACGACTGCACATTTACTTTCTTTATTAATTTTACCGTTTTCTCAAAATTAATTTCCACCAATTTCAATTGCATTTTCCTATCATTTAGATGTAACCCTTCCCTCCCTCTTTACCGACAAATTAACTTCGGTGACGACTGCTTTTCCCAAATTTCCATTAGGTGCACGCGGTTTAATTTTTCACTGTCATTAAGGTCGATAAGTGAGGGGGAGGTTACAAACGGACAACCCATCGCAACTCCATCTGACTCCTCGTAATACTGATCATTAAATAAAAAGTAAGTGGATGTCAACACATGCCGAAAGAGATTAGTTAATTCAGCACCAAACCTGGCCTCAATTAACCGCAACTAATCAGACAGAGGGACTCGAGTGAAGAGAGAGACCACATCGAAACTCACTAAAATATCAGAGTCATTCAACCGCAGTCTCCCCAAACGACATAAAAAAAATCAGCTGAGTTCCTGATATGATGTTCACACCGACCTACTTGTGGACTCAACAGAGAAGCAAGATGCTTGGCTACACGGTATGTCGGACGCGCCGATGTTACTCACTATAGGACGGAAAGGAACCCCTTCCTTGTGAACCTTCGGAAGGCCATATAACCTAGGGGGAACAGCACTATAGGTGTTAAGACTCTTGATAGTGTCCTGCGACAAACCACTTTTCTTCAGGAGGCTGTTGGTAACGAGTTCTCCCTGAGTGTGAAGATCGCTGACCGCCAGTCCCCCTGCAACATTCACTCAGCCACAATAACCGCCTCCAGTTGCCTGGCCGTACCCGGCTCGACACGAGGCCTATTACTCACGATTACAAGTACATACTCTGCGGTCGGGGCTCGTATTTGCGAAGCGGAACGCAGAACGAGTTGATAAAAGGACGTGTCGGCTCCGGCGCCGAATTGCCCGGCCTTATTGGGCGGACACGGGCTATCGCTGCGGCATCGGCGTCCGAGGCTCGGTCGTTACCAGCATCGGCTCATCAAAATGCCATTGGCCGGAACGAGCGGTGGGCCCCGCCGATTCGCGGCCGCGCGCGGACTGCTCAGGGGAACCTGGCGCGCCCGCCGAAACTGGCGCCTAATGGCGCTCGTGACGCAGCCGTCGTTAGGAGGCGTGCGCAGGCGCATTCCCCACGCTCTGCCCTCGCCACACGTGTCCTTAGACATTCGGCGGGGCCTCTCAGTTCCACATGGCTCCGAAGAAATTACCTCTCCGAAGAGTAGTTCAGCAACTCGCACGACATCCACAGCCACCCGTATACGAGGTAGGTTCCACGAGTAGAACGACACTTCCTTTTCCGCCGTCAGTTTCAGTTGAAAAAAAGCGGAATTTCTGTGGGACATCGCAGCATATACCCGCTTCAGTTCCTGTAGTTCTATCACGTTCCATATACAGGTTGGTCCACTGATCGTCACAGGGCCACGTATCGCACGAAGTAAGCGTCAAACGAAAAAACTACAAAGAACGAAACTTGTCTAGCTTGAAGGCGGAAACCAGATGGCGCTATGGTTGGCCCGCTAGATGGCGCTGCCATAGGTCAAACGGATATCAACTGCGTTTTTTTAAAAATAGGAATCCCCATTTTTTATTACATATTCGCGTAGTACGTAAAGAAATATGAATGTTTTAGTTTACCACTTTTTTAGCTTTGTGACAGATGGCGCTGTAATAGTCACAAACATATGGCTCACAATTTTAGACGAACAGTTGGTAACAGGTAGGTTTTTTGAATTAAAATACAGAACTTAGGTGCGTTTGAACATTTTATTTCGGTTGTTCCAACGTGATACATGTACCTTTGTGAACTTATCATTTATGAGCACGCATGCTGTTACAGCGTGATTACCTGTAAATAAATGCTCAAAATGATGTCCGTCAACCTCAATGCATTTGGCAATACGTGTAACGACATTCCTCACAACAGCGAGTAGTTCGCCTTCCGTAATGTTCGCACATGCATTCACAATGCACTGACGTATGTTGTCAGGCGTTGTCGGTGGATCACGATAGCAAATATCTTTCAACTTTCCCCACAGAAATAAATCCGGGGACGTCAGATCCTGTGAACGTGCGGGCCATGGCATGGTGGTTGAACGACCAATCCACCTGTCATGAAATATGCTATCCAATACCGCTTCAACCGCACGCGACCTATGTGCCGGACATCCATCATGTTGGAAGTACATCCCCATTCTGTCATGCAGTAAAACATCTTGTAGTAACACCAGTAGAACATTACGTAGTAAATCAGTATAGATTGCACCATTCAGATTGCCATCGATAAAATGAGTGCCAATTATCCTTCCTCCCATAATGCCGCACCGTACATTAATCCGCCAAGGTCGCTGATGTTCGACTTGTCGCAGCCATCGTGAATTTTCCGTTGCCCAATAGTGCATATTATGCCGGTTTACGTTACCGCTGTTGGTGAATGACGCTTCGTCGCTAAATATAACGAGTGCAAAAAATCTGTCATCGTCCCGTAATTTCTCTTGTGCCCAATGGCAGAACTGTAGACGACGTTCAAGGTCGTCGCCATGCAATTCCTGGTCCATAGAAATATGGTACGGGTGCAGTCGATGTTGATGTAGCATTCTCAACACCGACGTTTTTGAGATTCTCGATTCTCGCGTAATATGTCTGCTACTGATGTGCTGATTAGCCGCGACAGTAGCTAAAACACCTACTTGGGCATCATCATTTGTTGAAGGTCGTGGTTGATGATTCACATGTGGCTCAACACTTCCGGTGAACGGTCCGGACACTTGGATGATGTCGTCCAGGATAGCGAGCAGCATACATAGCACACGCCCGTTGGGCATTTTGATCACAATAGCCATACATCAACACGATATCGACCTTTACCGCAATTGGTAGACGGTTCATTTTAACACGGGTAATGTATCACGCAGCAAATACCGTCCGCTCTGGCGGAATGTTACGTGATACCACGTACTCATGCGTTTGTGACTATTACAGCTCTATATATCACAAAGCGGAAAAAGTGGTCCAACTAAAACACTCATATTTCTTTACGTACTACACGAGTATGTAATAATATTCGCAGCAGATATCCGTTTGACCTATGGCAGCGCCATCTAGCGGGCCAACCATAGCGCAATCTGGTTTCCCCCTTCAAGCTAGACGAGTTTCATTCTTTGTATTTTTTCGTTTGATGCTTATTTCGTGACATATTTGGCCCGGTCACTATCAATGGACCCCCTGTATGGTGGTGCTACACGTAACCTTGAAAATGGCGTCTGTAACGGAGGTCGTTACAAACAGAGACCTATCACTGAGATTCTGTTGGCGGAAAACGATAGCATCCTAGATATTCGTAGGCGCTTGCAGAATGTTTACAGAGACCTGGTAGCGAACAAAAGGACAGTGAGTCGCTGGGTGAGGAGTCTGTCGTCATTGCTACAAGGTTTGCACAAACCTGTAGAATCCCCCGCCTGCCAGTCAGCCACACATCGGTGTGACTCCTGCAATATTGGAACGTGCGGACACTCTCATCCGATGTGATCGACGGATCTCAATCAAACATCTCACTGCTCAAGTGGCTGTCTCTGTTGGTAGTGGGACACACTCGTGTATCAGTTCGGTTACTCAAACGCTTATACCCGCTGTATTCCTTGCCTTCCAACAGAAGAAATAAATCCCAACGATGGACCATCTATGTGAAATTTCTTGCGCGTTGCAATTCTGGTCGTGACAATTTTTTGTCGAACACAAGCGATGAAACATGGATTCATCACTTCGAACAGTAAGCCCGCATCTCGTGGTCGTGCGGTAGCGTTCTCGCTTCCCACGCCCGGGTTCCCGGGTTCGATTCCCGGCGGGGTCAGTGATTTTCTCTGCCTCGTGATGGCTGGGTGTTGTGTGCTGTCCTTAGGTTAGTTAGGTTTAAGTAGTTCTAAGTCCTAGGGGACTTATGACCACAGCAGTTGAGTCCCATAGTTTCAGAGCCATTTTGAACTTCGAACAGTAAACAAAACGGTTATCTATGGATTGTCGTCACACAACCTCTCCTGAGAAGAAGAAGTTGATAGCTGCGCCCTCAGCCAGTAAAGTCACAGTGACGGTCTTCTCGGACTCTAAAGGGGTTACTTTGTTTGATGTCCACCCTCATGGTGCAACGATCAGCTCTTAAGTGTATCGTGCTACCCTCAGGAAATTAAAGAAACGACTCAGTATGTTCGCCGGCACAAAAATTCAAACGAACATCTACTTTCCTGTGATAACGCAAGACCTCACACAAGCCGGCGCACCCGCGAGAAGCTCACAAAACTTGATTGGACTGTTCTCCCTATCCAACATACAGTCCGGACCTCGCGCCTTCCGATTACCATCTGTTTAGCCCAATGAAGTATGCACTCGGCAGGAAGCGCTATGCATCCGCTGGGGAGGTTATTGATGCAGCAAGGCGTTGGCTCCCACGTGACGAGTACAGTAGTACCATCCAATCACACAAGCCCTCCAGTAAGGTGGTGTAAGGCAGTCGCATAGAACGGAGATTATATTCAGAAATATGGTTCTGTAGCCAAAAGAGCGGGGAATAATATTGTGTATTGGAATCCTGGATAAAACCTACCTGCTTTCAAAAAAAAAAAAATGTGTTGCACTGCTTGTCGAAAGCCCCTCGTACTTGGCAAGCCACTGTATAGTACATGCCGGATGGTACTTCGAATCACAGTTATCGATTTTCTGTCAGTAGAGGATCAACGGGAATTTTGACCAGCATCAGCGATCCTGGAGTTTATGGAATCAGCATCAGCTTTCGCGGAATCGCTGATGTCAGCATCCAGTGCTCAGGCAGTGACATATTTGTGAATAACAGTAAAAACACTCAATAGTCAGTAATCACTCAAATTATCATAAAAAATATAACAATTTTATTTATTTATTTAATCGTATGGCTAGGGCCCCCCGTCTTGCAGACTGTTCGCCAGGTGCCGGTCTTTCAATTTGACGCCACTTCGGCGAGTGCAGTCTATGAGGATGATAGAATGATGATGAGGACAGCACAACACCCAGTCCCTGGGTGGACAAAATTCCCCGACCCAGCCGGGAATCGAACCCGGGCCCAGAGGATTGACAATCCGTCACGCTGACCATGCAGCTACTGGGGGCAGACAAATAACAATTAAAAGGTCGTGAGTGATGAGGAGTTTCCAAAAGCCACATATCTGTAAGAAGGTGCTTTATTCGCTACTACTGGTTTCAAATCATTATAGAAGCATCTTCAGGTTTATCAGTCAAGAACACCAATCACTGTGCGAAATTTTTGAAATGGTAGAAATACAGAACCATACTGTTGGCAATCAACAAAAAAACAATGATAAGTCTATACGCGTATCATGACACTGCACTGAACAGATATTTGAATGTTGTGCAGGAGCAGTTGAATTTAGTGAAACTAAACTGCTAATTACAGTATTGTCGTTTATAGGTCCTCTAACTCTGACTTCAGAGCATTTCTGCTCAAGCTAGAGAGGGTTCATGACTCACTTTGTAGGAAGTACCAAAAATTAGTTATATGTGGTGACTTCAATATAAATTTTGTATATGACGGAGCAAGAAAAGGATGTTGGTAGATCTCCTATATTCATATGATCTGATGCAGACTGCTTCTTCAAACTAGGGTGCAGGGGAACTGTAGCACAGCCATAGGAAATATTTTTATTCATTTTTAATTACTAGTAAAAGGGCGAATGGCCTTTCAGACCACGATGCACAAATTTTAACACTAAAAGTCTTTTCTACTCAAACAAATGTCACATATAATTACAAACCATGTAGGAAAGTTAATCCAACAGCAATAGAGAGTTTTTCAAACCTCGACCAAGAGTGACAGGATGTTTATAGTTCCGATAACATAGATGATAAGTATAATGTTTTCCTTAACACATTTCTCATGCTCTTTGACAGCTGCTTTCCATTAGAACGTTCTAAACGGGGTACTAGCAGTAACAGGCAGCCCGGGTGGCTGACTAGTGGGATAAAGATATCATGTAGAACAAAGCGGGAATTATATCAAAATGGTAGAAGTAACCACAATCGAGCTACTGTAGCCCATTACAGACAGTACTGTACGGTGCTTAAAATGTTGTTAGGAAGGCAAATAGTATGTGGTATGCAAATAGAATAGCTAATTCACGGGATAAAATTAAAACCATATGGTCAGTTGTGAAGGAAGTGTCTGGTTGGCAGCACAAGATCAAATGGTTCAAATGGCTCTGAGCACAATGGGGCTTAACTTCTGAGGTCATCAGTCCCCTAGAGCTTAGAACTACTGAAACCTTGAGAGGTGGCATGACCCCCCCCCCTCATATTTCTATCTTACGATTTTCGTCTCTAATTGCATGCAGTGAAAAGTTGCTATTCCTTCACACGCGGACTTCCCACGCAGCGTCTCTCGTCACCCAGGTGGTCCGGTGACAGGCGGGCTCTGCGGATCTCGACAGGGTTAAGCCGACGCGTGTGAGGGAGTCGAGTGAATGCTTTCCAGACGCCTACATTGTCAAGAGACACGCCCGCAGGGGCCTGAAGTAGCGGGTGGGCTAGAGGTTCCGTTACTTCGCAGAAACTTAGCGAAAACACTTTCTGGCGGGCTACCAGCGAGGCGTGGGAATGACTTGTGTACCCAGGCAGTTGTGGCGGGAAAATTCCCGCGCTTTCTGCAAAATAGTAACTGTGATTGGCTTGCTCAGGGCATAGCTCCGTGACGTAGCAAAATCAGCGCAGAAATTGGGGCCAAGAATCTCCATTGGTGGAATGGTAGTGCTCCGGCAATGGAGTGGAATTTTCCGCCGGTTTTCGAGTTGCTGATTGGAACGTTTAACCACGGCCACTGTCGTGGGGGCGGGAATGTTCTGTGTTCGGCCTGTACGGGTGCTCAGGGGTAGTTGGCTCTCGCCTTTCGGTCGAGGACGTCGAAGCAACCAGCCATCGCCTCCGGTACGCTAGATCATGTTCTGGCAGTTAAGAAGACAGTTTGGTAATGTATGTCCGCAGCACCGGCAGATAGGGATTTTCCTAGGTGATAATCAGAGCTCAGCAGAGCGCGCCTGTTCGTCTTTTTCTAACTTTGCTCTGTCTTGAGTAGCAGCAATTAATGTTTGGTTAGCTGTGTGTCTCTCTTAAGATTTGAATGGCAAGGAATTGGCTCCACATACCACTTCGTCTTAAACCTCACAATCTAGTTTAGGGACAACTTCACCTTTACAGTGTTTGTATGAGTATCCAATTTGAGCCAATTTGATGTATTATAAATTTTTCATGTGTTTTTGTTTATTATTTTGTGTTTAGTCTTAATAAATCATATTGTTATTTTGGACAGAACTTTCATTCTGTTAATCGGTAGAGCAACCCATCATTTCTCACTACGTTAATGAAACCTTCCTTTATTTAACTTATTTATCAAATTAAATTATTGCAGGTGCCAAACTCTTTTCTACTCCACTTGCAGGGTGGATTACAGTCAGTTCGCGTATATATTTTTAATCCATGTGCAACAGCAAAAGTCGGAGTTAGAATATGGGGGGCTTAGAGCATCATTTACATATGTAGATTCTAGAAGAATTTAGTGTTAAATACACTGCTTGCCCCGGCACCTCGCAACCTAACTAACCTAAGGATATCACACACATCCATGTCTGAGGCAGGATTCGAACCTGCGACCGTAGCGGTCGCGCGGTTCCAAACTGAAGCGCCTGCAACCGCTCGGCCACACTGGCCGGCAGCACAAGATCGGCGATATAAAGTCAGTTCGTAGTAAAAATATTTCTGTTACTGAAAAATCAGATATATATATATATATACAGCATTTAATAATCATTTTCTGAGAATTGCTGGTGAATTAAATAAAAATTTAGTTTCTACCGGAAATCATATACCTATCTTGGCAAATGCCTTTCCGAGATTGATGTCTGAGATACTCCTCTGTGATACAGGCAGGGTGGGGGAGGGGAGGGGGGAGACTGAGTCAATAATTAAATCAGTGAAGACTAAGGTCTCTCATGATTTTGATGGAGTGCCTAGCAGAATATTGAAGTACTGTGATGCACATGTTAGCCCTGTATTTAGCCATATTTATCATTTTTCCTTTAGGAATGGTCAGTTTCCTGAACGATTACAGTACTCAGTATTAAGCCGCTTTATAAAAAGGGAGAAAAGGTTAATGCAGACAATTTTAGACCTATTTCTATGCCATCAGTGTTGCTAAAGTTATTGAGAAGGCTGCGTATGAAAGGATAATTGATCATTCTATATCACGCGATTTTCTATCAAATGAACAGTTCGGCTTTAGAAGTCGTTTAACAACTGAAAATGCTATATTCTCCTTTCTCTGTGAGGTACTGGATGGGTTAAACAAAAGGTTTCGAACGCTAGGCATATTTTTTCATTTAACTAAGGTGACTGATCACAAAATATTGCTCCATATGCTGGACCATTACGGAATATGGGGAGTAGCTCACAATTGGTTCAACTCTTCTTATCTTAGCAACAGACAGCAAAAGTCTGAATGGGGTACAGTGACGTGGGGGTGGGGCGTGCCCCAGGGACAGTGTTGGGGCCATTACTGTTGCTTATTCATATAAATGAGGTGCCCTCTATTATTACTAGGTACTCTAAAATATTTCTGTTTGCTGAGGACTCTAGTTTGGTAGTAGAGGATGTTGTGCACGACATTGGCTCGGTTTCAAATAGTGTATTCCATGCCCAAAGTTCATGACTTGTAGAAAATAAACTAACGCTAAATTACAATACGACTCTGTTTTTACAGTTTCTAACATACTCTCCAACGAAACCTGACGTTTTAATTTCACAGAAAGGGCATATGGTTAGCGAAACTGAACAGTTCAGATTTCCAGGTGTTCAGATAGATAGTAAACTGTCGTGGAGAGCCCATGTTCATGATCTTGTTCAAAGACTTAATGCTGCCATTTTTACTATTAGAACGGCATCCGAAGTAAGTGATCGTTCGACCCGAAAACTACCCTACTATGCTTATTTTCATTCGCTTATGTCGTATGGTATTATATTTTGGGGTAACTCTTCCCATTCTAAAACGATATTTTTGACTGAGAAACGGGCGGTTCGGTTAGTAAGTGGTGTTCGCGATCCCTTGTCGCCCCCTGTTCACGAGTCTGGGTATTTTGACATTGGCCTCTCAATACATACATTCCTTACTGTCGTTTCTCGTTAACAATATTAGCTTATTCCCAAGAATAAGCAGCTTTCACTCAGTTAATACTCGGCAGAAATCAAACCTGCATTTGGATCGGACTTCCTTAATTCTTGTGCAGAAAGGTGTGCAGTATACTGCTGCATCCATTTTCAGTAAACTACCTCTCGAACTCAAAAATCTTAGCAGTAATCCACGTACTTTCAAATCGAAACTGAAAATTTTCCTCATGGGTCACTCGTTCTATTCTGTCGAGCAGTTCCTTCAAATATTCAGCTGATTCTTGTTGTATTGTTGATTTCGTTTACTTAAACTTATGGTTTGGCTATTTAAGGATTCATAAACATTTTATTTTTGTCTTCTATTACTTTTATGTTGTAATTTCATGTACTAACACGTTCCATGACCTTGGAAATTTGCTCCTCAAATTGGTCCTATGGAAGTTGACGTGTAAATAAGAATAAATAATATACTGACAGTGGTTACATGTCCATAGTGTAGAAGGACAATTACAAAGTCCCAGCTTTCAGGAAGTTATCCAAGTTAAGGGTCAAACCACACTGGAGGGTTGTCATGATAAAATTGATTACACCGAAAAGATGCTTGTCAAAATGTACAAACCATCGCGGCTGAATGAGCTAAGCCTAGAAAAAAGTGGGAGAAACAACTAACAATGAATGGGACACTACTGTGGACGGATACAAAACGCTTAAAAGTTAACTAACGCCTAGGGAAAGTTACTACTTACTAATGAGTACACGGGAAATATCGTCCAAAACTAATACTTTAGTATAAAACCATACGTCAATAATGGAAGAGATCTGAAAAACTGCTTACCTGATAACACACTGTAGGATACAAGATCCGGTAGACATCAGCTGCGTAAAACTAATGAAGTAAAAAAACCCGTATAATGTGCGTACTTTCGACACTTACTTTGCTAATCGGCTGTTGTGGTGTAGGCAGCCCGGAATTCCTCTCCCCGCCCCATGCCCCCTTGGCCAATGGCATTACGCATTTGCAAAACGTATAGGGTATCCCAGGGGACCAATGGTGTGTAACTTCAGTCTTCCACCCTTCGAGAAACTGTAATTTTTATAATTCGATAGCGTCATTTGTCGTCTGCACTTCTGACGGTGTAGCACCAGCATACACTTGGTGTACGTGGCATTGGCATGTCAATTCGACGGCATAATGCAGGCGTAACACCAGAAAAGTAAAATTTGAAAACAAACTAAAAACGTTTCTCCGCGATAACTCGCTCTATTCTACAGAAGATTTCCAATTTATGTATTACGTAGAAAATGGTAGTTAGAAATTACTAATTTACATCTCCATTTTTTAATGTAAATGTTCATCATGTAGACATATTAATAAACGGATTTTGTAATGGGAATGTAACATGACTCATTCCACATCATTAAGCTCAAATCTACAAGTATTCCTTGGTACATGAAACCAACCAACTAATTTCTATGTGTCAATACCATGACCATATTATAATCGCTCTTTCCGTTATTAAAATTGTTTGAATGTTTTTTGTACATGATAAGATGAGAAAAGAAAGAAAGGGCAATTATGAGACGAGAAACTAAAGTTGGCGGCTCCTGTCTTATCGATGCATCTTTAACACGATGATGCGTCAAAATTCGCCTTTTAATGAAATGGCGCTCAAAAACAGGCATCGGACTTCGTAATCAGGCTACTGAATGAAGATAGGTTCGTTTCTGGAACGCGCAATAAGCACTTAAGGTTCCGACAAAGGGGACTGGTGCATTGCATCATCGTATTAAGGCGACGACAACGAATATTTGCTAAAAGACATTAAAAATCAGATTAGGACAATGACTATATTGAAAAATAAGAAGTGAATACAGTAAATGTTCGTGACATTATACTTGAACTCAATCAGTATATCAGTACAGGGCAACCCCTTTTAATCCATCCTTACTGGCCGGAGGCTAACGAAAAAGAGCGTCTAAGACGGTGCTAAAACACCAGCAATGGTCCTTCCAGAAGAAAAAAGGATCAGAGCGAAATAAAGTCAGATGATGAACTCTAATGCAGGTTCATATTTAATTTTGAGACCGGGAAGCTGTGAGGATCATGTCAAATGCTATACTGTGATATCAACGTTCTCCATGATTTCATTTCTAAGTTTGACGCTTCTCTTTGAGTTGGTGTGCTAAGTAGGGTAATGAGTTTCTTCAGTGCCTTCTCTAAGTCCACAAAAACCGAAAGAAAAGTATTTCTCTTTTCGCACATTTTTTTATCTGCACAGGCATGAGAACGCCGCGAAACCGTCACTGTTGGCACAAATGGGCTCGACTACGAATTTGGCGAGCAAGACTCCAGAAAAGAGAACAAACTCGATGTGCGACTCAGTTTACGGGTGGAGTAGATAGTTCGAACACCGCATAGAGACCAGCACAGAGAAAACACAAAGCGAAACGGCTGAACAATTCGGTACGCGGAAACCAGAGTATGGCGTGAGTCGAGAGCTAGGTCCGAGTGTGTTGACGTCAGCGTAAGAACAGCCCGGCCCGGCCTACCGCCGCAGGCAAGTAAACACCTGGCCGGTGGCTCTGCACCTACGATCCTTCTTCGCGCGCGCCCTCCGTGGCAGCGTTCTGCACTATTTCGCTGTGGCACCGAAGCCAGCTTGTCTGAAACCACATCAACATCTGCTGGTGGGGATGCTAAACCACAGCTTCCCTGCGAGATATCGTTAAACATCGGAATTAACCACTGTGATTCTATCCTCCAGAACTGCCATGTCACCAGTCACTTTTGCACTTGAGGCTGGTTTCCACCCGCTATACAGTTGGCTAGTACCCTTTCTCAGATACTGAGATGAGGCATAATGCACCAATTGGTGCAGTTCACTTTGATGCTCTTGTCGTAAGTCTGGAAGATGATTACTGTTGTCTACAAAACAATTAAAGCTGTAGACGACTTAGATATCCTCAGCGATATATCCTTCGGAATTTTTGAAAAACCAACAAAATACTATTTTCAGTATAGATTTCAAACGCACAGTCATTAAACATTATTGGATGGCTTCATTAAGAATCATTTTATCAACACAATTATTATTATCTCCATATAGTAAGCCTGAAGATTAGACATTAGTGCTTCATTAGAAGCGTAACCTAATGACATATGTGTACTTTGTTGTTGATGGTGTTGTTGATGATGTTGGCGTCGTCGTTGCTGGAAAACCAGTCAGCGTCACCACCAATTTATATCTGGCACATGCTTCAATACGTACAAAATAGACAATATTCATGTGGTTCGATGGACGTTTAGTCGGCAGTTCATAAGTGCTCCCTGTATGGCATCGGCCCAAAGATGAAATAATTGTTTATCAGAAATAAAAAAATACAGTTTAGGACGCAAAATAAGAAGCAAGAAACATACATTGGGGTTTCACTTCCCACCAGCGAGACAGAGAACATGTGTTGCCATAGGGAAAGGACGACAAAGTAAATCGACCAGATGATATCTATACTGGTGTAAGGTATCTGTAAAAAATCTTGTGACAATCTATGGGCGAGAATTTATATCGGATAGAAATTATAAGGGGAAGAGTAACATTTTATTAACAACGATATTTAGACTGTTCAGGAGCAGCACGCTTCGAACAACTCAAAAACAGTTTATTGTTTCATGCCCTTCGCTTTATTTCCGATGCTTGTATCGCTTAGTGGACTATCAGATAGTGGTTGAAAATGAGAGCTACCATCGACTCCTGCTCAACAACAGCCAGAAGGGTGGTACTGAAAACCACTGGGAACTACTGTGTGTCCACCCAACAACAGACGTAAGGACAAAGTTTCCATATTTCCACACGTCAGGCGGTGATGTGATTCAAGCATAACCTTTCTTCAAGAAATGCCTGCTTGGACAGTTCCCCGTGTTGGTGCCTGTATCTCGGGGGAATGATGTAAGTAGTGAGTTTTCGGTTTCATATTTCTCATTTCTCAAGAAGAAACATCGCCGAGGTTTCTTCAGCGCCACCCTCCGTAAGGTGGCGAGCGATGCGTTCTGTAACTCTGTGAGATATTCGATACTGTAAGAAAAATCATTACCCCATTGTGATTTAAATTCGTATTCCACTCTGGTAGTGGCTCTGGACGTGTCCTAGTTTATATTAAGCAAATTTATATACAAATTTCTAAATCCTTGGAACATACGGTTAGTATTTCGTACAGATCACTCTTTTCCAATTTTGTTAACTGAGATAATCGCCTCTGGCAACGAGCTTAGTACGTAATGATGTATAATTTTCAATAATAAGTAATTTCAAGGCGTTTTTTACGCACTGATAAATGACTTTCTTCGTTTTTCACGCAATTAAAGGAAAATAAACAATCATCTGCTTTACCTCAGTCTGATACTTCTGCCTGCGTCATAACTCTTGGTCGACCTAAGCTGAATCCCGCGCTTACAAACTCTTTCAGTTATTTAACAACAGGATGATCAGTATTTAACAACTTGGTTACTTCTGTCTGACAAAGAAACATCATCAACTCAACATCACACTTTGAGGAAGTGGAAGCACACTTGTAAGGCATTAGTCCCAGAAATCGATAAAGCGCGAAAATGTGAGCCTTAATTATCATAGTACGCAGTTATAACCTTATGCGAGAACAGATTTCGAGCTTCCGCGCCCATTGGTTGTTGTCACACGCTCCGGCCACTGCAGCCGCCTAATGCACGAGCGCGAATCACTGTACAGTGGAGTGACAGCAAGAGCCGTCCTATTCGTGGGATGTAGCAGGATTGGGATGGAGAGGAGAGAGGTGTACATTCCTGCCCAGTCGGTTTTGAAACCTTGTTCGAGAAAAGTCATGTTATTTTACACGAAAAATAGTAATATTAGTATGTAATATGCCAAACTCACTCACACAAACGTTCAATATTATTTTAATAACATTCTCGTATTTATATTCTGCAGCAGTTTCTATATACCTCAGAATTAAAATGAATAAACTCAAACAACTGAAGAATTATTATGAAATGAGATTAATGACATTCGATTTGTAATTTAGTTATGCCAAATACGTTGAAGAATAGCGTAATTTCTACAAATGTACCTCGCTTTAGCAGTGTCAGCTTTGCGATTCAAAGAAAATAAAACGCTATAGCGATGCAAGTATTCGGTTGGCGCATAAGTTAGCAGCGTTTTTTATAAGTTTAATAAACACAACATATGCACATAGCAGAGACTTCAGTCATTAATAATATACTCTCCTTTGCTATCTACGTCAGTCTGCCAACGCTGGGGTAACTATTCGATTCCGCGACTGTAGAAATCAGGTGCTTTTGAGGCGGAGAGCTAGCAGAGCCATGTTGGGAGCGCATTTTCATCCAGAAAGAAAGTTCCTTGAAGGATGCCTGATAGAGAAAGCGAAAGTTGAAAAGCTGTGGGCGTTGTGTCAGGTAAATACGGTGGGTGCGGAATGATTCCCCAACCCACTCCTGTATACAGTCTTTTGTCAGACTAGCAGGGTTGGTGGTGTCGTACAATAGCATCACTTCCTGTAGTCTTCCTAGTCGTTGATGTTGTAATGCGTCTGCAAATTTGGTTACTTTGGGGTATAAAGGGACCAAACTACAGGGTCACCAGTCACTTTTTCCTCAAGCAAACAAGTCTCAACGTGAAACAACTCCCAAAAGGAGTTGGGGAAAGTAAAATGACGTAAAACTAACGGGGAACCACACCGAAAGAGAAACGAAAGAAGCTAACCAAAGGGTAAAACGAACTCTAAATGGGAAACTAGAGAAAGGTATTAAAACCATATAACAGATGGCCTGGGCTGGCTATCACAAGAATAAAAAAGGACGAGCAAGCCACTCTGCAACACATTAAAATCTCCAGCCTAAAAGACAAGGTGATATTATCATACATAGGGAAAACACGAAACTGAAGCAAACAAAATACAAAGAAAAAGTGACGAAGAGGTAAAATGGAGGGAGGGTGGAGGCCTGGGGGACAAGGCCAGACGCCCACCCTTAGATTGTATGATATAAAAAAACCTCACGAATAAAACGTAAACCTAAATCATCCGTTGAGGCATTGTCGCCTAACATCTTAGGTAGGGTGATGGGAATGTTAAAAGTCCGCGGCAGAGTGGCTACAACTGGGCTGTCCAGCAAGATGTGGACTACAGTCGTATGCCAGCTACAGCGATACCGAGGTGGGTCCTTGCGACGTAGGAGGTGACCTTGTGTTAGCCACGTATGGCCAATGCGGAGCCGGCAAAAGACAACAGAGTCCTTGCGAGTGGCACCGGCCGCTGTGGACGAGCGGTTCTAGGCAGTTCAGTCCGGAACCGCGCTGCTGCTACGGTCGCAGGTTCGAATCCTGCCTCGGGCATGGATGTGTGTGATGTCCTTAGGTTGGTTAGGTTTAAGTAGTTCTAAGTCTAGGAGACTGATGGCCTCAGATGTTAAGTCCCATAGTGCTCAGAGCCTGCGAGTGGCTCGCAAGGATGACCGCCACACATTCGTTCCCCCCTTTTCAGCACGGAGTTAATTTGGTGTACTGAGGGTGCACCATTCAGTATCCCACATCGCAGAAACTTTACAGCGAAGACCGATAGGAGATCTGTCTCCGGCAGGCCGATCTCGAGAGTTGGTTAACCGGTAGCCTGTTTGGCCAGGCTGCGTCTGCAAGATGTCCCACTTGTTTATAACAAATGTCAGCAGTCATGGTTACATCTCGGGGAAGCAATTGGTAGTACACTACACCGTCTCTGTTCCACCAGATGCATAATATTATCTTTTGCGGAAGGTCTTCGTACGGGGAATTGCTGCTTTGTTCGGTCTCAACCATTCCTTCCTTTTCCTTATGTTGCCATAAAAACACAGTTTCTTGTCACCAATAACGATACAGAATAGGAATGAGCGGTGCTTTTCACGAGCCAATGGATGCGAGGAAACGGAGATACACATATGGCCACCTGCTGATTATTGTGATTTTGGCATGCGGTATCCATACACCTGATTTTTGAACGTTCCCCATTGCATGAAAATGTCGCACGATGGTGGAATGATCACAGTTCATGATATTTGCTAGTTCTCGAGTACACTGACGTGTATCATTGTGGATTGATGCGTTTAAATGTTCTTCGTCAAACCCCGAAGGTCTTCCTGAACTTGGAGAGGCACTACTGTCAAAGTGATCCTCGTTAAAACCATTTTCTTGCTATGTTCTGTCCAATGGCGCAAATTTTTTTGGCTGCCTTCGCTGCTGCCGCCCTTTTGGTGAATTCAAACAGAGGAATATCTCAGAAATGTTCCGATATCTCCACTTGGCGCTCCATTTTCTAGCGTCCACAGCTCCACTCAGTACTTCCAAATGACAATATGACAATATGTAAACTCGAATAAATAAAATATGTAAACTCAAATGAAAAATGACAGTCTATAAATTAACTCATAGCAGCCGGAATACGACCATGAAAAACAATAGCGCTTCGAACTTGTGCATCACCCTACAATTAAATAGTGTTAGGCCAATTGTTTAATGACACACTCATTCATGTCATTAATTTACACTGCTTTTGTGAATCGCAACACAAAAGTGTACAAAGCAGAGACATGTCTGGCACCAGCTACCAGTTAGAAACATCGTAGTCTGACACTGTGAACAAAGCACTATCTTTTGTTGGTTGAACAAAAACCTCTTACGCCACTGTACAGTATTTTGCGCTCGCTTCGTGCTTAATCGATTGCTAAGACTGACATCTTGCAAGTGTGCTATTTTCTCTTTAAAATATGACGTTTAGTTGGTGATGTTGCCTTGTGAGTTTTACAACGTAAAATAATGCGATTAGTTGAATAACTGAACCATATCGTCAGCCTCCTCTGTGTTACCGCAGATTACGAATTAATGATTCCGGTTGTTCTGGGAATACATTACACGTATGGTGCCTCATTGTTTTCACCGCTGTGAATGAAATTCATAGAGATCTGTTAAGTTTGACCAACTTCAAATCTTCTAAAGATGTCCGCTGCGCAAACAGCATCACATAGTTCTGTCTTGAGGCTGTGATGAACCGTTAGCGAGGAACCGATGTTAGACCAGTAACAGGTTCTAGAGATGGGAAAACTCGTTCATCCTTACGAAATAGTTCACTGGTTATCGCTCTTTTTTACTCGTTCACCATTCACTGTGCTTCGTATTTGGTTCTTATGAAAAATTGAAAATTAGTAGCATAGGTGACTGAAGATGGAAGGCGCAACGAGGGGGCACTTGCCTCCCCCCTGGAGTACAGAGTTTCTGTTCATAAGAGATTTCTCACTCACTTGTAATTTTCATGATTCTGCAAAACATCTCGTTTAGCCAACTGAAGCGATATGTGACTGATCGCATTGAAATACACTCCTGGAAATTGAAATAAGAACACCGTGAATTCATTGTCCCAGGAAGGGGAAACTTTATTGACACATTCCTGGGGTCAGATACATCACATGATCACACTGACAGAACCACAGGCACATAGACACAGGCAACAGAGCATGCACAATGTCGGCACTAGTACAGTGTATATCCACCTTTCGCAGCAATGCAGGCTGCTATTCTCCCATGGAGACGATCGTAGAGATGCTGGATGTAGTCCTGTGGAACGGCTTGCCATGCCATTTCCACCTGGCGCCTCAGTTGGACCAGCGTTCGTGCTGGACGTGCAGACCGCGTGAGACGACGCTTCATCCAGTCCCAAACATGCTCAATGGGGGACAGATCCGGAGATCTTGCTGGCCAGGGTACTTGACTTACACCTTCTAGAGCACGTTGGGTGGCACGGGATACATGCGGACGTGCATTGTCCTGTTGGAACAGCAAGTTCCCTTGCCGGTCTAGGAATGGTAGAACGATGGGTTCGATGACGGTTTGGATGTACCGTGCACTATTCAGTGTCCCCTCGACGATCACCAGTGGTGTACGGCCAGTGTAGGAGATCGCTCCCCACACCATGATGCCGGGTGTTGGCCCTGTGTGCCTCGGTCGTATGCAGTCCTGATTGTGGCGCTCACCTGCACGGCGCCAAACACGCATACGACCATCATTGGCACCAAGGCAGAAGCGACTCTCATCGCTGAAGACGACACGTCTCCATTCGTCCCTCCATTCACGCCTGTCGCGACACCACTGGAGGCGGGATGCACGATGTTGGGGCGTGAGCGGAAGACGGCCTAACGGTGTGCGGGACCGTAGCCCAGCTTCATGGAGACGGTTGCGAATGGTCCTCGCCGATACCCCAGGAGCAACAGTGTCCCTAATTTGCTGGGAAGTGGCGGTGCGGTCCCCTACGGCACTGCGTAGGATCCTACGGTCTCGGCGTGCATCCGTGCGTCGCTGCGGTCCGGTCCCAGGTCGACGGGCACGTGCACCTTCCGCCGACCACTGGCGACAACATCGATGTACTGTGGAGACCTCACGCCCCACGTGTTGAGCAATTCGGCGGTACGTCCACCCGGCCTCCCGCATGCCCACTATACGCCCTCGCTCAAAGTCCGTCAACTGCACATACGGTTCACGTCCACGCTGTCGCGGCATGCTACCAGTGTTAAAGACTGCGATGGAGCTCCGTATGCCACGGCAAACTGGCTGACACTGACGGCGGCGGTGCACAAATGCTGCGCAGCTAGCGCCATTCGACGGCCAACACCGCGGTTCCTGGTGTGTCCGCTGTGGCGTGCGTGTGATCATTGCTTGTACAGCCCTCTCGCAGCGTCCGGAGCAAGTATGGTGGGTCTGACACACCGGTGTCAATGTGTTCTTTTTTCCCTTTCCAGGAGTGTAGCATAAGGTGGCGCACGAGAAACCGGCCCCGAGTACAGACTGCTCGCCAATTACTCACGATTTGTTGCCGTTAATAGCAGAGTAGATAAACATGTAATAATTAGGCAGTGAAGAAATAACAAATAAGTTAATGCAAACAACAACTTAGAAACAACAGATGACGATTGGTAAGCGACAATGAGCAGTCTAGTACTCGGGGTCGATTTTTTGTGCGCCATCCTGTACCACTGAAATAATATTGTAGAAGTTATCATATTCTCTTTACAAAATGTGACACCATACACTCGATTATGAAGCACGGGCTTTTTTCGGTTGTAAGTCGGTATGCCTTCCATAACGATGAACACGCTGTTTGATCTTGGATCAAAAAATGACGGAAAATGGCCACTCGTATGTGCCGTGCCGACGTCCTTTGCAATTCTAATAACAAAAAATCTTGCCCTTTTCCAAATATTTCTTCTGCTATTTATCGAAATACTGAAGTAAGCTGACACGCCGTTTTTTTTCTGAAAAGATGTGTGTATTACATTCCACGTAATTTTTATGTAATTTACGTAATTATAAAATACATTTAATTACCGGTCGTGGGTGCTGAACAGAATACGAGGAGAACCAGAAATTCAGAGTTCAGAAAAGATTTGAAACAGATCTAGAATTGGCGTGCGACGCGAACGAAACGAACAACAAGTGGATACTGAACTAACTATGAGCAGTCGGCAGCGGAACTGCGAAGAGTGGCCACTCGAAGAAGGATGAGTCCGGCCGACCGAGACCGAGACAGACGGGAACAGCACCTAGGCTGGAACGAGACGGGCCGACGTGCCGTTCGGGAACGAGACCTACCGTCCCCCATTCCCGGGAACTATAAGTAGAAAGCCGCGACCGAAGTGAACTGTGAAAGACCGTTCCTTAGAATTCGTTTCCCGCTCGTTCCGCTCATCTTGGTGAACCGTTCCTTTGGACCCGTTAGTTCGCGAAGACCCATCGCTGGTTCGTTCAGTATTTAGGGATGCCACTCGTATTTAAGCAGAAGCGACAAACTACAAATCAAAAACTTTACCCAGTCTTTAAAACAAGTCACATGTCAAACGTTACCTTGTGACACCAGTAACTGACTACATTTACGATGTTCTGATTCATTATTCCTGCACAAAATTAAGATTTGACCCACAGCACAAGACAACACATCTGTCCACCACGATTACCCCTTCCGATCTGATTAACACATTATTGACTTTGCATAAAATGAAATATAACTGTTCGCATCCGACACACATCACTATCCCTTCTGACATGATCAGCACTTTACTGAATTGACAAAACAGTTTTAATAGAGCTGCCTCGCCAGACAACGCTACTCTACGCCACGACTATCCCTTCCGATCTGATTGGACAGTACCCTACTTCGCTTGGGACTCCGGTTTAGGCGGAGCTCCGAAGAAACCCGAAGAGCTTCGTCTGCCTTTTCGTATAGCTGTTTTTTTTTCGTTTTGGATGTAATTCTGCCTTTCTAAATGATTAGGCGATAGCTTAATACTTGGAGACACTTCTTCTAGCCGGCCGAAGTGGCCGTGCGGTTAAAGGCGCTGCAGTCTGGAACCGCAAGACCGCTACGGTCGCAGGTTCGAATCCTGCCTCGGGCATGGATGTTTGTGCTGTCCTTATGTTAGTTAGGTTTAACTAGTTTTAAGTTCTAGGGGACTAATGACCTCAGCAGTTGAGTCCCATAGTGCTCAGAGCCATTTGAACCATTTGAACACTTCTTCTAGGATGTTAATCAAGTTTAAGGCACTGTTACTAAAGTATTAATGAAAGAACTTTAGCATTATGGTGCAGGTTCCGAACGAATCAGCTAGTCACATTAATGCACTACAGTTTCAGCGGTCTTTCCCACAAGGAGAGTACCGTCTGATACTGGTCGCTAACACCACGGTTTACGTCATACCCGTAATGATGTAGCTCTACTGCTCTGAGGAAAGAATTTAGGAGCTAGAAATGATGCCTGCTAAAGTCAGAAATATGACACAGTTCGTGCGCTTAGCGACCGCAGGTATGGCGGGGCGTCGTACTCGGAACTTCTGTTAGCCAATAGTACGCAGGCACTAATATCTTTTTGCTGCGTCTGTGCTTCTGGCCTACATGAATGTGATTTGCAGTTAGCGAAATACAACCTACACTGATTCGAGAGCGTGACTGCGCCAGCTGTAAAATTCCCTCCTACGTGACGCGGCCAGAATGTGTGCGTGTGAGTGGATTATTATTAGGCGCCCGTAGCACGCCTCGGGACCGCGCCGTAACGTGGTCGCCTTGTCGTGTCGAGTCCCCCCGGTCACAGTGTCGTGTTCCCACGGCCCGCCGGTCGCGGACAGCGGACGGGGGACAGCCGACACAGGGCTGAGATGTGCCGGCTCGCGAGAGCACACACACACACACAGCTACGCACCAGGCAGCTGACCGGCGTCAATCTTGGCGTCGCTTCCCACAATCAGCACCTCCCGCTCAGGTGCCTCTTAGGCCGGTATTACACTATCATGTGTCTTTCTCAAAGCTGATACGTCAAGCATTTATGTCAAAGAAATTTGATGGTGCAACAGGGAACTTTGTGAAATCTCGGATGTCGTCAAATAAATATGATCAAATCTAGGACCTCGCCGTGGATTTGACCATACACTATTGGCCATTAAAATTGCTACACCACAAAGATGACGTGCTACAGACGCGAAATTTAACCGACAGGAAGAAATGACTCTGAGCACTATGGGACTTAACATCTGAGGTCATCAGTCCCCTAGAACTTAGAACTACTCAAACGTAACTAACCTAAGGACATCACACACATCCATGCCCGAGGCAGGATTCGAACCTGCGACCGTAGCGGTCGCGCGGTTCCAGACTGAAGCGACTAGAACCGCTCGGCCACTCACGCCGGCAGACAGGAAGAAGATGCTGTGATATGCAAATGATTAGCTTTTCAAAGCATTCACACAAGGTTGGCGCCGGTGGCGACACCTACAACGCGCTGACATGAGGAAAGTTTCCAACCGATTTCTCATACACAAACAGCAGTTGACCGGCGTTGCCTGGTGAAACGTTGTTGTGATGCCTCGTGTAAGGAGGAGAAATGCGTACCATCACGTTTCCGACTTTGGTAAAGGTCGGATTGTAGCCTATCGCGATTGCGGTTTATCGTATCGCGACATTTCTGTTCGCGTTGGTCGAGATCCAATGACTGTTAGCAGAATATGGAATCGGTGGGTTTAGGAGGGTAATACGGAATCCCGTGCTGGATTCCAACGGCCTCGTATCACTAGCAGTCGAGATGACACGCATCTTATCCGCATGGCTGTAACATATCGTGCAGCCACGTCTCGATCCCTGAGACAACAGATGGGGACGTTTGCAAGACAACAACCATCTGCACGAACAGTTCGACGACGTTTGCAGCAGCATGGACTGTCAGCTCGGAGACCATGGCTACGGTTACCCTTGACGCTGCATCACAGGCAAGAGCGCATTCAAAGGTGTACTCAACGATGAACCTGGGTGCACGAATGGCAAAACGTCATTTTTTCGGACGAATCCAGGTTCTGTCTACAGCATCATGATGGTCGCATCCGTGTTTGGCGACATCGCGGTGAACGCACATTGGAAGCGTGTATTCCTCATCGCCATAGTGGCGTATCACCCGCCATGATGGTATGGGGTGCCATTGGTTACACGTCTCGGTCACCTCTTGTTCGCACTGACGGCACTGTGAACAGTGGACGTTACATTTCAGATGTGTTACAACCAGTGGCTATCCTTCATTCGATCCCAGCGAAACCCTACATTTCAGCAAGATAATGCACGACCGCATGTTGCAGGTCCTGTACGGGCTTTTCTGGATACAGAAAATATTCGACTGCTGCCCTGGCCAGCACATTCTCCAGATCTCTCACCAACTGAAAACGCCTGGTCAATGGTGGCCTAGCAACTGGCTCGACACAATACGCCAGTCACCACTCTTGATGAATTGTGGTATCTTGTTGAAGCTGCTTGAAGCTGCATGGGCAGCTGTACCTGTACACGCCATCCAAGCTCTATTTAACTCATTGCCCAGGCGTATCAAGGTCGTTATTACGGCCAGAGGTGGTTGTTCTGGGTAGTGATTTCTCAGGATCTATGCACCCAAATTGCGTGAAAATGTAATCACATGTCAGTTCCAGTATAATATATTTGTCCAATGAATACCCAATTATCATTTGCATTTGTTCTTGGAGTAGCGATTTTAATGGTCAGTAGTGTAAAAGTCGTTCGTCTTCTGTTCACTGGAATGTGAAATGTAACCGCTTGGAGCGCTGGCGTCGCTGTAGCTATTTGACGTCCCTGTAGAGTGTTTGTAAACAGGGCTTCAACGTTGGTGTGTTCCTTCGACTCCCTCCCTCCCCCCCCTCTCTCTCTCTCTCCTTTTAATAAACTTACTTCGACTAGGGTGGGGTGTGAGCAAGGGCGCAGTTCATGCTATTAATTAATTGTGTGTTGGTGGGCAAGTAGAATAAGCTGCAGACGACTTCATGTCCACCATCACAGCTACAGCCATCCACATGTACATCTGGAAACATCCGGGCAGCTTTTAAGTAAGCCGGAATAGAGAATGTGATCACACGCTAAAATGAAATAAAAACTTTCTTAGCTTTCCATTCTATTTTGTTTACTTTTGAACTGTGAATGCCACAAGTTAAAAAGCACTTCATGCGTTTCTTGGTTTTTATTAACTTTGTAGTTGTTGGAACACTAATTGCATTAATTAAATTATTCAAAACTAAAAATAGTTCTTATTGTCCATACAGTATGCTAAACATTTATTTACCTTCACATATTCCCCATCCAGGGCTTTATAAATCGCTTCATATAGTATGCTAAACATTTATTTACCTTCACATATTCTCCATCCAGGGCTTTATAAATCGCTTCATAGAGTATGCTAAACATTTATTTACCTTCACATATTCCACATCCAGGGCTCTATAAATCGCTTCACATGTTTCTGGAAGTATTTTGGTTAATCTGCAATTTGATATTCCACAGCTGTGTTGTGAACTAGAGTAGCTCCCTCCTGTATCAAGAAATCCCAGTGTCACAGTTTGCCTGTCTTCTGCATATATATAGCATTTCTCAAGGAAGTATTATGTTTTGTAATATGAGAAGCCACTTTACTGAGCAAATGCTGAAATACACTCTCATCCATTCTTAAGTAAGCCATCCGGGGCGGCCGAGAGATTCTAGGCGCTACAGTCTGGAACCGCGACCGCTACGGTCGCAGGCTCGAATACTGCCTCGGGCATGGATGTGTATGATCTCCTTAGGTTGGTTAGGTTTAATTAGTTCTAAGTTCTAGGGGACTGATGACCTTAGAAGTTGTCCCATAGTGCTCAGAGCCATTTGAACCATTTTTTCTTAAGTAATTTATATATAAGACTTGATGCCAACTATCACCTCTCGTAACAAATTTTGCTGAATGTTTTTACTATCTCGACATAATACCTATGGCTTCATCAAAGTATATTTCCTTTTTCCGCCGCTTTTCTTTCAAATACACACACAATGCAATTATGGTACTAGCAACTGCAGGGCATAATAATAAGTTCTTGTCAGCCATATTGAACTTCGCCGAAAAAATATGATGACAGTGTAATACCCCTTTTTAGCGCCACGTCAAAGATCTTTGTCAAAGAAATTTGACGAAATTTGATCATATTTTTGATGAAATCTTTGTCAAATAAATGTGACAGTGTAACATCGGCCTTAGTAATTTTGTGTGTCGTTTCGACCCCAAAGATGGACTGGGGATGCTCCTTCGTAAAAACCTACGAGGGTCATTCAGTAATTAATGAGAAAAATTGGTCTGGATAAAAAATCGTTTATTTTTACAAAACAATACTTTTTCTACTTTTCAATATAATCCCCTTGAACATTTATGCACTTGTTCCAACTGGCTACAAGCTGTTTTATTCCAGCTGCAAAGAACTCTTTATCTTGATGTTTGAACCAATTTCCCACAACACCTTTTCACGTCCTCGTTGTCCTGCAACCTCTTCCTACGTAATGCCTCCTTCAGTGCACCAAACAAATGGAAATCACTAGGTGCTAAATCAGGACTGTAAGGGGGATGAGGAAGTACTTCCCAGCCCATTTTGTCGATGGTTTCAAGGGTTAGTTGAGCATTTTGAGGACGTGAGTTGCCTTGCTGGAGAATCATGCCTCTCCTCAGAGATCCACCACGTCTCTCTCTCTCATGGCTGGCTTCCCCTTGTTTAAAAGCAAATCCGAGTAGTATTGGCTGTTCATTGTACGCTACTCTTCGAGGTAATCACAAAAAACTGGACCTTTAGCATCCCAAAACACCCTCAACATGACTTTTCCCGCTGATGCTTGGCTCTTGAATTATTTCTTGACAGATGAGTTGTTCTGCTTCTAGTCCGTGCTTTGTCTTTTTGATTCTGGCTCATAATAGTGAACCCAAGTTCCATCACAAGTTAAAATTTCGTTGGGGAAGTGCTCACCTTCTCTTTCATAACGTTCCTTTAGCTCTGTGCACACTCTCAACATTGCTTCCTTGTGTAGCCGCGTCAACTTGTTTGGGGCGCATCTCGCGCATGCTTGGTCATACTTCTGTTTGTTACAGATAATGTTATCAACTGTACCAGTACTAACATGAAACGTATCAGCTATCATTTCCACAGTCACACGGCGGTCGGTACGAATAATGTAATCAATTCGACGTTCAAGTGAGGGAATTGAAACTGCAACTGGTCGGCTAGAACGGTATTCATCAGTCACTGAATCGCGACCATTTTTGAAATGCTCTACCCACTTGTAACCATTTGCGCGATGCATACAACCTTCACCATATACTTTAGAGATTCTACAGAATGTAATGACTGGTTTCTCGCTTTCAGCAAGTAAAACACGAATAACAGAACATTGTTCACGTAATGTGGACGTTTCAAGCGGAATCGCCATCTTGAAATGTACTTTTGTGGTTACAAACAAAACAATGTTGATACATCAGGTTGTCAGCGATCATCCCAGTGATGTCAAATTAAAGCCATAAAAGTACCCAACTTTCCCTAGTAACGGTTTCTTCCCCAGACCAATTTGTCTCCTTAATTGTTGAATGACTCTCGTACTCTAATGAGACGTTACAAAAACATGCAAACCGCCTCCGTAGTAGAGGTCGCTAACACAAATTTGCGCGGTGGCTCTTAGGAAGGTGGTTTGGCTCGATGCTCACGAGAGATTTACCATCGCGAACTCGTAGGTAATTTTCTCGCGCGTTTCAGCAGTGTACGTGAAACAATGGAGCAGGGCATACCGTGGCGGCGGCGCTGTAAATACTAAGCTCGTCGCAGACTGCTGCATCGTCGCGATCTCGCCTGTAGCCGCGAAGCATCAGTTGCAGGCGAATCGGGTAGCGTTCACGCGTTCGCAACCGCAGCAACAGTTGCCGTCTGTCCGCCATGAGTGCAGACGGCATTGTTCACTGAAGGGGTCGAAAAATACCCTCAAGTATGGGACACATCTCGCAAGGAGTATCATGATAGGATTAAGAACAGAGCCGTACGATTTCAATTGCGTATAACGTTTTGTGAGGGTTTTGCTGCAAACCGAATGAGGAGAGAAATGGTGCATCACTGTTAAACTGTTTTCTGTTTGTGTTCTCAAGGTGGTGTTCCTGCTCGAATGTGAGCATTTAAAACTTGCCATAGCGCTAAGTTGCAATTACTTTGCTCGCTGGAGACAGCCATTTCTCGTGAATGAACGAATCTTCTGTTAAGAATAACACTTCAAATGAATTCTGCTACTCGTTAAAAACCATACAAAAGCCAAGAAAGCAACAAAATATTTTTTTTCAAGGCAGTCAGTTTCAACAGTCTTAGCTGTCATCTTCAAGCCTTAGACATTTTTGTGGTGAAACACGTTCGTTTTACGCTGAACGTCATGCGCAAGATGTCAGGTAGATAAAACTCAGCACACTATAAATGTTTGTCATCGCTAAGATGTTTAAAAAGTTGGTTTCGCACAGCGTAGTATGTGTCCAGCATAGTTAAATCGATGCGCTTTTGTGTATCGTATTTGTATCATGTAACTAACATATTTGAGCAATATGTAGTTGGACAAGGCGTTTTGTACAAGGTGCTGCGTATTTTTAAATATTTTAGCGATGACAAATGTTTATAATGTGCTGAGTTTTATCCACTTGACATTGTGTGCATGAGCTTCAGCGTAAAATGAACATGTTTTACTACAAAAAAATGTTTAAGTCTTGAAGATACAGCTAAAACTGTTGAAACACGTATTGAATAAAAAAAATTTATGCGATCTTCGAGTTTGAATTGTTTTTAACAATTAAAGCAGATCGTCCTTCAATATTCTCATAATGAGTGAATTCAATAGAATTTTGCTACCTCAGCCGGTTCAGTATAATCATTGCTTTATTGTATTGCAGCCACAAAATCAACACATCAATAGAGATAAAACAGGTGAACATCAGTGCGAAAAAGCGTTACGTAGCGTGAGAGCACAGTGGGTCCACGTGCATGAAAACTGAATAACGGACAAAGCACAAATACGAAGTCCAGAGCGTCTCAGAACCAAGTGAATAAGGAGAAAAATACAGGGGAACAGAAAAGCAGTGACGATTTCAAGGCAGGCCGCTGTGGATGAGCGGTTCTAGGCGCTCGAGTCCGGAACCGCATTGCTGCTACGGTCGCATATTCGAATCCTGCCTCGGGCATGGATGTGTGTAGTGTCTTTAGCTTGGTTGGGTTTAAGAAGTTCTAAGTTTAGGGGACTGATGACCTCAGATGCTAAGTCCCATAGTGCTTAGAGCCATTTCAACGATTCCAAGTTTATGATTTTTTAACTCAACCGCATAGCGACTTAATCTAATTTCATGTTCACTAGGAGCACATATGCTTACCGACCAAGGGCTGGAACACGACTCCTCTTACAGTGCAGCCTCTGTCCCTTATTCAGAGAGGATGCCGAACTTTTTAGGAGAGTTAGGTGGCGCCCGCTCCACTAGGCAATGAGAATGAACAGAAAAGCCATGAAAGATGCTTGCTGTTTTTGCAGACAACCCGAACCAGCAGCACCAAAAATGCGTGGGAAGCGAGATTTTAAAGTGGTACCGCTACTTGGGTGAATAAGTAAATGGACTTCTATGGCTTTGCACGGTATTCAAACAGCTCACCCACGCTTTCGAGGTAAACAGACTGTGCAGGAGGGGAAACCATTATCGTTGCAGGAGAGAGACTGGTGAATTCAAGGAAAAATAAGACGAACTACCTCATAAAACGGAAAAGTACAAGCAGTCACGTTTTTGAAATAGTTACTTATTCCATGAAGTGGCTTTCGAACCTTTTCAGGCTCATATTCAGATGGTGCGCAGGAGGTTACATGAATATTTGAAAGCGTAATGCTGGATGCTGGCTCTGTGACAGGCTTTACTGCATCGACATGGGTATCGTTTATATGGCGATTTGGATCCAAAAATTAATTCGTCAGCTGTCAGCTTCCGATGTGATGGACAGTTGGTAACATCACTCACTTTTCAAAAGATATGTATGCATAAACAACGTACGTACGGAATTTAGCCAACACCCAGCGTGTGCTGAGCAACCGCTGCTTGTTACAAAGATTGCCATACGAAGATGTAACACAGGCCTACTTTTCTCAGCGACCAACTACACATGACGATACATTAAAGCATGTTCCATCTTCTTGTTACAGAGCCAGCACCCAGCATTACACTTTCAATTAGTCATTTAACTTCCCGTGCACCATCTGAAGATGAGCCTGAGAAGGTTCGAAAACCGGTTTATGCAATAAATTAATACATTGCTGGCCATCCAAAACGGGACACCAAGAAGAACCGGAAATATCGCAGCCAAATTGATCCGGGAGATAACACGTTCTACAAAGATCACGTATTCAAAATACAGCCCCACGTGAAGTGAGGAAAATGATGAAATTAGCACTCAGTGCTGCCAAGCCTTGGCATTGAACAAAAGAGGCTCTGGAGCTGTTGTTGGGGTAGAGCAGTCCATGCTGCTTCCACATATTGCCAAAGCTGATCTAGTGTAGCAGCGGATGGTGTATCGCGGGCCAGTTGTTCCGCAGTCATTGACCACATATTTTCGACAAGCAGGAGATCAAGAGGACAAGGAGGCGAAGGCAGCAATGCAGTCCGATGGACGACGAAGATGTCTTGTACACTTCGTGCCACGTGGGGTCGTTCGTAATCTTGTTGCTTGTGAGGAACGGTGTTGAAAGCATTCTGGAAATCTAAAAATATTGAATCAGTTTGGCATCGCCCGTCGACAGCACTCATTACTTCATGAGTATATAGAGTTAGCTGTATTTCACAAGCTACGAAGGTGCTACCAACATGAGAAACACAGAAGTAGATACCCTCGGTGTAGCAAAGCAGCTTGAATCACTTAATAAAACCATGGGATCCGGTCAAGATTGTACACCAGACAGGTTCCCTACAGCTCCAAATTTAGCAGTTATATACACTCCTGGAAATTGAAATAAGAACACCGTGAATTCATTGTCCCAGGAAGGGGAAACTTTATTGACACATTCCTGGGGTCAGATACATCACATGATCACACTGACAGAACCACAAGCACATAGACACAGGCAACAGAGCATGCACAATGTCGGCACTAGTACAGTGTATATCCACCTTTCGCAGCAATGCAGGCTGCTATTCTCCCATGGAGACGATCGTAGAGATGCTGGATGTAGTCCTGTCGAACGGCTTGCCATGCCATTTCCACCTGGCGCCTCAGTTGGACCAGCGTTCGTGCTGGACGTGCAGACCGCGTGAGACGACGCTTCATCCAGTCCCAAACATGCTCAATGGGGGACAGATCCGGAGATCTTGCTGGCCAGGGTAGTTGACTTACACCTTCTAGAGCACGTTGGGTGGCACGGGATACACGCGGACGTGCATTGTCCTGTTGGAACAGCAAGTTCCCTTGCCGGTCTAGGAATGGTAGAACGATGGGTTCGATGACGGTTTGGATGTACCGTGCACTATTCAGTGTCCCCTCGACGATCACCAGTGGTGTACGGCCAGTGTAGGAAATCGCTCCCCACACCATGATGCCGGGTGTTGGCCCTGTGTGCCTGGGTCGTATGCAGTCCTGATTGTGGCGCTCACCTGCACGGCGCCAAACACGCATACGACCATCATTGGCACCAAGGCAGAAGCGACTCTCATCGCTGAAGACGACACGTCTCCATTCGTCCCTCCATTCACGCCTGTCGCGACACCATTGGAGGCGGGCTGCACGATGTTGGGGCGTGAGCGGAAGACGGCCTAACGGTGTGTGGGACCGTAGCCCAGCTTCATGGAGACGGTTGCAAATGGTCCTCGCCGATACCCCAGGAGCAACAGTGTCCCTAATTTGCTGGGAAGTGGCGGTGCGGTCCTCTACGGCACTGCGTAGGATCCTACGGTCTTTGCGTGCATCCGTGCGTCGCTGCGGTCCGGTCCCAGGTCGACGGGCACGTGCACCTTCCGCCGACCACTGGCGACAACATCGATGTACTGTGGAGACCTCACGCCCCGCGTGTTGAGCAATTCGGCGGTACGTCCACCCGGCCTCCCGCATGCCCACTATACGCCCTCGCTCAAAGTCCGTCAACTGCACATACGGTTCACGTCCACGCTGTCGCGGCATGCTACCAGTGTTAAAGACTGCGATGGAGCTCCGTATGCCACGGCAAACTGGCTGACACTGACGGCGGCGGTGCACAAATGCTGCGCAGCTAGCGCCATTCGACGGCCAACACCGCGGTTCCTGGTGTGTCCGCTGTGCCGTGCGTGTGATCATTGCTTGTACAGCCCTCTCGCAGTGTCCGGAGCAAGTATGGTGGGTCTGACACACCGGTGTCAATGTGTTCTTTTTTCCATTTCCAGGAGTGTACAACCCCTCGCTCACAGAAAAATTGCTCAAGTCACACCAATGCCCAAATAGGGAAATAGGAGTAATCCGCTGAATTACAGCCCCATTTCACTGACGCCGATTTGCAATAGCGTTTTGTAACGTATGCTGTGTTCCAACATTATCAATTACATTTTACTATAAAAATACATCGACCAGACACTTTTTTAATGCGTTTTATTTATGCCAATGTGCATTTCGGGTTTGCACCCATCTTCAGCTGGCAAATTACATGTATCTTCAGTTTCTACAGTGGTACAATCTCGACAGCAGTTTGGATGCTGCAGCTGGCCTGTGCAAAAGCAACGATTCCAATCATTTACTTCAATTTCGCGAGTTTAAAGTTACACACTATCAGTTGTTCATTTTACTTACATTCTTCTCTCCTTGTTTTTTCTTGGCTTTTCTTCTCCTTTGTAACAACACACACACTTTTTGTCACGTATTTTACACAGGCGCACTGCGTTATCCGCCATGTTGTCGACTGACAGTTTTTGTTCACATACAAGCAGTTTATCAATGGACAGAGTTATATTTTACGAACGTTTTGAGGTTCTAGCTAAGCTACTGCTTACTAAACATTGACTCGGGTGATAAGTACGATGTACACAATTTCGGTTTTTTTTTTGTTACTTAGGCAGTGTTGAAGATAATAAACTAACATAACACATTCATACAAAGCAGTAATTCATACATTTACAATATAACAAAGATGGAATTAAGATTAATTTTATGTTGTAAATTATTACATGCATTTGTTGGGTTTATATTAAATTATGTCGACGGGCGATGTCAAATTGATTACGTATTTTTAGATTTCCAGAATGCTTTCGACACCGTTCCTCACAAGCGTCTTCTAAAAAATGTTCAAATATGTGAGAAATCTTATGGTCTTATGCGACTTAACTGGTAAGGTCATCAGTCGCTAAGCTTACACACTACTTAACCTAAATTATCCTTAGGACAAACACACACACACATGCCCGTGGGAGGACTCGAACCTCCGCCGGAGCGTCATCTAACCAAACTGCGTGGCTATTGAATATCGCCTCAGTTGTCCGACTGGATTTCTTGATTTCCTGTCAGAAAGGTCACAGTTCGTAGTAATAGACGGCAAGCCGTAGAGTAAAACAGAAGTACTATCCGGCGTTCCCCAAGGAACTGTTATAGGCCCTCTATTGTTCCTGGTCTGTATTAACGACATAGGAGACAATCTGAGTAGCCGTCTTAGATTGTTTGCAGGTGATGCTGTCATTTACCGTCCTGTAAAGTCATCAGATGATCAAAAAGACTTGCAAAATGATTTAGATAAGATATCTGTATGGTGCGAAAAGTGGCAATTGACCCTGAATAAAGAAAAGTGTGAAGTTATTCACATGAGTAATAAAAGAAATGAGCTAAATTTCGATTACGCGATAAGTCACACAAATCTGAAGGCTGTAAATTCAGCTAAATACTTAGGGATTACAATTACAAATAACCTAAATTGGAACGATCACATAGATAATATTGTGGGTAGAGCAAACCAAAGACTGCGATTCATTGGCAGAAAACTTAGAAGGTGCATCAGGTCTAGTAAAGAGACTGCTTACACCACGCTTGTCCGCCCTATTCTGGAGTACTGCTGTGCGCTGTGGGATCCGCATCGGGTGGAACTAACGGATGACATCGAAAAAGTTCAGAGAAGGGCAGCTCTTTTTGTATTTATCGCCACAGACATGATACGTGAATTGCAGTGGCAGTCATTGAAACAAAGGCGTTTTTCGTTGCTACGAGATCTTCTCAACAAATTTCAATCACCAGTTTTCTCCTCCGATTGCGAAATCATTCTGTTAGCACCCACCTACACAGGGAGAAATTATTATCACCATAAAATAAGAGTAATCACGGATAGCACAGAAAAATTAAAGTGCTCGTTTTTGCCACGCGCCGTTCGAAAGTGGAACGGTAGAGAGACAGCTTGAAGGTGGTTCACTGAACTCCCTGCCAGGCACTTTATTGTGAATAGCAGAGTAATCACGTAGACGCAGATGTAAATGTAGATGGGAGGACAACAGGCTCCAACACGTCGGAGGTGTAACGCTGGTTGGTTAATGTACTAACAAAGTGTACTAGGTGGGAGGGGTAGGAGGGGCAGGGGGGGGGGGGTGCGGGAGAGGAGACCAAACCACTCCAAACTATAACACCAGGTGCAGGACCAGTTTGGCAGTAGTTCAACAGTTTCTCACGACGGTGTCTCCACACTCCAATCCGACCACCGTGGTGGTGCAGGCAGAATCGGGATTCATCGGTAAAAACAATGTCATTCCATTTATTTGCTTTCCATGTCCGGAGCAAACCCCTGTGGCCTCGACTCAGGAGGTAGATGTAGCCTTGCGGACAGTCGTTTCTGCTGCAAACCGGCATCGAATGGCACGCGCGAACACTGCAACAGACCGAAATTTTTGAGATACGGTTCGTGATGTGGCAGTAAAATCCATCATGTGCCATGTGCACAATACGCCTGCCGTCATGTGTGGTGGTGCAACGAAATCGGTGTAACCGGTCCCGTTGGTCCATCGTTCCCTCTTCGATTCAGAGGTTACACAAAAATGGTTCAAATGTCTCTGAGCACTGTGGAACTTAACATCTGAGGTCATCAGTCTCCTAGACGTAGAACTACTTAAACCTAACTAACCTAAAGACATCACACACATCCATGCCCGAGGCAGGATTCGAACCTGCGACTGTAGCAGCAGCGTGGTTGCGGACTGAAGCGCCTAGAACCGCAGCGGTTACAGGTCCGCGTTACAGTTGCTTGCTTCCGTCCGGGGATAAACCGCAATGTCTGTAGGCAACGACTCTTTCCCGGTCGAACTCAGAAATTTACCTAAAACAACCGCGCGAAACATCAGTTCCAGTACGGTCACACGGCAGTCTGTTCCCCCTTTATTTAGCTCTGGCTACTGGCGCCATTGCTGTGTACCTGCGCTGAAATGCTAATCACGTGCATCTCTCTTCGCCGCAAACGCATGCTGCAAATTTCACCAGATATAGATGTTTCTTTCAGGGTGTTGCAGTTAGGTGGCCAGCAGTGTATTTCTAAAAAGGGACCGCTGCAGTTTCCTTTGTTTATGTTGAATAATTAGACTCTGCTTCTTAAACGTCCTTAATAAACAGTCTCGGGTTCTTAAATATCCGTAATGGATAACCATAACAAAATACCTTACTCCCATCCTCCCTGAAGTATCAATGTTTTTTTAATGTAGTAAATTAAGACAAATCAGGTTATGCCATCACAAGATTAAAAAAGATATAAATTATGAAATGACTGTGAAACAAGCAAACGTCTTTCAACTGTACAAGCACTCATCACAATGATCCAACCAACACACATGCGCACTTGACAATTCGTGAAAGGCAACGTCAAACCACCTCCGCTTCACCCTGTCCAGGACGGTTACGCAGGGTTCTTGCATCTGTTCTCCAACACTCGATATTTGCTTATGGGATTCTGAGTTATGTTAAAAGCTAATAAAATTCTAAATACGGATATCCTGATGTATCACGTGCTTCTACATCTACATCTACATAGATAGTCTTCAAAACACATTTAAGTGTCTGGCAGAGAGTTCATCGAACCACCTTCACAATTCTCTATTATTCAAATCTCGTATATTGCGCAGAAAGAACGAACACCTTAATCATCCCGTACGAGCTCTGATTTCCCTTATTTTATCATGGCGATCCCTGTGTAGGTCGCCGTCAACAAAACATTTTCGCATTTGGAGGTGAAAGTTGGAGATTGACCTGGTAAGGATCCCACACCTCGCTGCAGTATCATAAAAGAGGGCGGACAAGCTTTGTTTAGGCAGTATTCTTAGTAGATCTGTTACGTTTTCTACGTATCCTGCCAATAAAACGCACTATTTGGTTAGCCTTCCCCACAACGTTTTCTATGTGTTCCTTCCAATTTTAGTTGTTCGTAATTGTAGTTACTAGGTATTTAGTTGAATTTACGGCATTTAAATTTGACTGATTTATCGTGTAACCGAACTTCAACGGATTCCTTTTAGAACTCACGTGGATGACTTGACAGATTTCGTTATTTAGGGTCAATTGCCAATTTCTAGATCGTTTTGCAGTTTGTTTTGATCTTCTGATGACTTTATTAGTCGATAAGCGACAGCGTCATCTGCAAACAACCTAAGACGTCTGATCATATTCTCTCCCAAATCGTTTATATAGATAAGTAACGGCAAAGGGCCTATAACACTACCTTAGGGAACGCCATAAATAACTTGTTTTACTCGATGACTTTCCGTCAGTTACTACAAGCTGTGAACTCTCTGACAGGAAATCACGAATCCAGTCCCATAACTGAGACGATATTCCATAAGCACGCAACTTCACTGCAAGCCGCTTGTATGGCACAGTGTCAATAGCCTCCCGAAAATCCAGAAATGCGGAATCTATTTGAAATCCCTTGTCAATACCACTCAACGCTTCATACGACTAAAAAGCTAGTTGTGTTTCACAAAAACGATGTTTTCTAAATCCGTGTTGATTATGTGTCAATAGATCGTTTTCTTCGAGGTAAGTCATAATGCTCGAACACAATACTGGTTGAGTCACCTAACGTTACCGCTGGATATATTTCGTAAACCACATCAAATACTGACGAACCGATTCCACAGACCGAACCCGAGGAGAGGGGCTAGTGTAATTGTTTAATACAAACCATACAAAAATGCACGGAAGTACGTTTTTTAATACAAACCTACGTTTTTTTAAATGGAACCACGTTAGTTTTGTTAGCACATCTGAAAATATAAACAAATACGTAATTAGTGCCGTCTGTTGCATTGTAAAATTTTAAATACATCCGGAGATATTGTAACCTAAAGTTGACGCTTGAAACTTCCGACGTTCAGTTGCGTGTTGTAACAAACACGGGCCACGGTCGGCGAGCAGTATCTGCAGGGACATGTTTACAATGACGACCGTGTTTACGAGTGTGGCTGTAGTGCACTGTTGTGGTTTGGTCTAGCTGTCGGTGTCCGCATGTAGCGCTTGCTGCTATTGTTATTCTGCATTCGTCTCCGCACGCAGACCAACTGTAGTACACCGTGTTACCAGACGTCTGTGATGGTGTAGTGTTGTAGGAACTGTGACCATGGTGTATTCGAACTCTGAAAAGGCGGAGATGATACTCATCTATGGCGAGTGTCGACGAAATGCAGCTAAAGCCTGCAGGGTGTATGCAGAACGGTACCCGGACAGAGAGCATCCAACGTGCCGCACATTGCAAAACATCTACCGCCAACTGTATGCAACAGGTATGGTCGTAGCACGCAAACGGGTCCGTAACAGGCCCGTCACAGGAGAAGCGGGTGCAGTTGGTGTGTTAGCTGCTGTTTCCATGAACCCACACATGAGTACACGGCACATTGCGAGAGCCGGTGGACTGAGTCAAAGTAGTGTCATGCGCATACTGCATCGTCACCGCTTTCACCCGTTTCATGTGTCGCTACATCAGCAATTACATGGTGATGACTTTAATCATCGAGTGCAACTCTGTCAATGGGCATTAACAGAGAATGCGTTGCAGTTCTACCTGTTTACCGATGAAGCGGGTTTCACAAACCACGAGGCAGTGAATATACGGAACATGCATTACTGGTCTGTGGACAATTCTCGCTGGCTCAGACAGGTAGAGCGACAACGACCGTGGACTGTAAATGTATGGTGCAGAATAATTGGCGACCACCTCATTGGTCCTCACTTCATTGCAGGGGCCCAAACAGCTGCAACATACATCGCGTTTCTACAGAATGATCTGCCAACGTTGCTCGAAAATGTCCCACTGGAAACGCGTCGACGTATGTGGTATCAGCATGATGGTGTACCTGCACATGCCGCAATTAACACTAGGCTGATCCTTCACAGGATGTTCGACGGGCGTTTCATAGGAGGTGGAGGACGCATAAATTGGCCAGCCCGTTCTCCTGATCTTACACCTCTGGACTTCTTTCTGTGGGGTACGTTAAAGGAGAATGTGTACCGTGATGTGCCTACAACCCCAGAGGATATGAAACAACGTATTGTGGCAGCCTGCGGCGACATTACACATTGAACATCTATTGGCCTGACATGTCGGGACACACTCTATTCCACTCCGTAATTGAAAACGGAAACCACGTGTGTACGTGTACCTCACCCCTCATGGTAATGTACATGTGCGTCTGTGAAAAAGACCAATAAAAAGGTGTTAGCATGTGGACGTAATGTGCTGTTCCAGTCTCTTCTGTACCTAAGGTCCATCACCGTTCCCTTTGGATCCCTACGTAATTCGGTGCTCTCCGATACACACGATCGAACAGCGGAGGAGTGGTACTCAAGCGTCAACTTTAGTTTACAATATCTCCGGATGTAATTAACATTTTACAATGCAACAAACGGCACTGATTACGTATTTGTTTATATGTTCAGATGTGCTAACAAAACTAACGGGATTCCATTTTAAAAATGTAGGTTTGTGTTAAAAAACATACTTCCGTGCATTTTTTTATGATTTGTATTTACCAATTACACTAGCCCCTCTCCTCACGTTCGGTCTGTGGAATCGATTCGTCAGTATTTGATGTGGTTTACGAAATATATCCAGCGGTAATGTTAGGTGACTCACCCTGTATATGTTCCAAAATCCTGCTGCTTATCGACGTTAATGATATGGGCCTGTAATTTAGTGGATTACTCGTACTATCTTTCTTGAATACTGATGTGACCTGTGCAACTTTCCAGTCTTTGGGTACGGATCTTTCGTAGAGTGAACGGTTCTACATCTACATCTACATACATACTCCGCAATCCACCATACGGTGCGTGGCGGAGGGTACCTCGTACCACAACTAGCATCTTCTCTCCCTGTTCCACCCCCAAACAGAACGAGGGAAAAATGACTGCCTATATGCCTCTGTACGAGTCCTAATCTCTCTTATCTTATCATTGTGGTCTTTCCGCGAAATGTAAGTTGGCAGCAGTAAAATTGTACTGCAGTCAGCCTCAAATGCTGGTTCTCTAAATTTCCTCAGTAGCGATTCACGAAAAGAACGCCTCCTTTTCTCCAGAGACTCCCACCCGAGTTCCTGAAGTATTTCCGTAACACTCGCGTGATGATAAACCAGTAACAAATCTAGCAGCCGCCTTTGAATTGCTTCTATGTCCTCCCTCAATCCGGCCTGATAGGGATCCCCAACGCTCGAGCAGTACTCAAGAATAGGTCGTATTAGTGTTTTACAAGCGATCTCCTTTACAGATGAACCAAATCTTCCCTTGTATATGATTGTTTAGTACGAAGCTATTGCATCAGCATACTCTTGAAGCGGCCTAATTGGTATACAGTCTGGAACAGAAGACTTGCTTTTATTAAGTGATTTAAGTTGCTTCACTATCCCGAGGATATCTACTTCTACGTCACTGATGTTGGCAGCTGCTGCTTAACGTTAATGTCGACAGTGTCTGACGTTAAGTGAAGAAATAAAGCAACTAGCCACTCTTTTCTTCTTTAACGCTGTAGCTGTCTTGAATGATGTAACTTACAGCTTCTGCTTCGTTTTCTTTTTCTTCTTCTACTCTCTAGGCTCTCGACCTTTTCTGCTCCTTTAACTGGCCGTTCTATGTTCCTCTTTCCTCTGCATTTATATTACAAGGCTCTCTATGGAATCCTTGTTTCTTCCATTCATTCGACACGTTCCTTTATTTTGTCATTTACTGCAAAAATATTCAGATCTTTCATTAGGAATTCTGTCCAACTTATCGCGCCCTTTAACTGCTTGAAAAATTACGTTTCAGTTGCTTGAGCATGGCTAGAATATTTTCTCTTCATATCCTAGGTTCCACTGCCACACACTAGAACAAGTACAGCCGTCACACTGCATTAAATGTTTCCGGTGCTCTCGTCGCGTGAATTCTAGAAGAAAATGTCAGTTTTGTACATTATGCAACAGCGGCAGTGTCAGGGAAGCAAGTGACTGTCCTAGAAATGTCGGAGCTACACAGTGACGTAGTGTCCGATGTCGATAGTGATGATTGCTGTGTTGGCAGAAGAGCCAACACCGTGTTACTAGAGGAGGCCGAAATGCTCGAGTTTTAGCTCACGCAGGTTGGCGTGAGGAGGGAAGGACTATACTGACGTGAGGTCTGGAACATGACAAGGAATGAGAATTCAGAAAGCGGACGTAAGTATTTGATACTTAACTTTAATCCATTAATGATGAACGTCGCTCTTGACGGTACACGATTCACAATATTATCTGTTCAGATTATAGTAACTGAATATGGCGCCTTGGTAGGTCGTAGTAAATGACGTAGCTGAAGGCTATGCTAAACTGTCGTCTCGGCAAATGAGAGCGTATGTAGACAGTGAACCATCGCTAGCAAAGTCGGCTGTACAACTGGGGCGAGTGCTAGGGAGTCTCTCTAGACTAGACCTGCCGTGTGGCGGCGCTCGGTCTGCAATCACTGATAGTGGCGACACGCGGGTCCGACGTTTACTAACGGACCGCGGCCGATTTAAAGGCTACCACCTAGCAAGTGTGGTGTCTGGCTGTGACACCACAATGATCGTTCTTTTCTTCGTAGGTTGTTGGTGAACATAAGATGGAGGTTGCCGGTAGGGCTGCAACACTTGTTGCGCCCCCCGTCCGGGCCGGCAGGGCTCCCCGCAGAGGGTGCGGACCCTCGGAGGCGGGCAGCCCTCTGCGGCGGACACTTACCGCTCGCCTTCCAGATCGCCTTAGACCGGCATTGTTCGGCCATCCGTACCTCTATATAAATGCTAATGGGACGCGGCATTTGTGAAGGAATAACGTGAGAACGCGCCGGGCCTGCTGAATGGTAATGCCGGCGTCGGCGGCAGGTCCTCTGCAGACGCGGCTCCACCTCCAAACAGGGGCCGCGCTGCCTGATTACGTGTTATTTTCGTGAGGCGGCTCGGCACGCGGGTCACGTACCTCCGGGGTATTAATTACACCGTCACAGGGGCAAAACCGCCGCCGCCGCTGCCAGATCCCCTGATAACACCTGGCACACGGCGATATTTATCGCGCTTCTCGGATTCGTGATAGCACATGATCACAGGCTGTGCTACAACTTTAGGAGCTACTACGACGTAATGAAGAATAATGTCGGAAGTTACAACACGCAGGCACTTTTGGCTACTTTAGACGATGAAGCAACTTCTTCCGCCTTCGTAACGCCGAAACTTCGAAAGACGGAATATTCTAATATAATTATTACTAAATTACTGATCTTATTTTGTGGAACATTAACTGACAAGCCTCAAGTGTTGCGAAGAGACATGCAGTAACTAATAGCGCTTAGACATACTGTAAGACAAAAAAAAAAAAAAAAAAAAAAAAAAAGGACGCACCGCAAAGTCATTATCCGAATGGGACGGAAATCGTAGATGTGATATACATGTATAGACAAACGAATATAGTTTCAGAAAAACTGAATGATTCATTAAACAGAAACAGCCTCACAAATTGAGCACGTCAATAAGGCGTTGGTTTTCCTCTGGCTCTTACGCAAGCTGTTATTCGGCTTAGCACTGCCGGCCGCTAAGGCCGAGCGGATCTAGGCGCTTCACTCCGGAACCGCGCTGCTGCTACGATCGCAGGTTCGAATCCTGCCTTGGGCTTGGATGTGTGTGATGTCCTTAGGTTGGTTAGGCCAGTCTAGGGGACTGATGACCTCAGATGTTAAGACCCATAGTGCTCAGAGCCATTTTTGGCTTGGCACTGATTGATAGCGGTGGGCTACCAAACTGACTGTCGCGCACCACACCGTACGGTCCGACAACCAGGAGTGATGGTCTGGAGAGCGATTTCATTTCACAGCAGGACCGCCTCGGTTGACATCCGGGGTTGACGTGCACCACAGTGGTATGTCGAAGACATGCCCTGTTTTGTTCCCCTTCATTGCAAGCCATCCTCGGCCTACATTTTAGCAGGATAATACCTGTCCACACACGATAGGAATTTCTACGGCTTGTCTTCGTGCTTTCCAAACCCTACCTTGGCCTTCAAGTTGCCGGATCTCTCCCCGTTTCAGAAAGTTTGAGCAGGGCATTCGAACCAGCCCGGCATTTTGAAGGTATAACGCGCCAGTCGGACGGAATTTGGCACGATAGCCTTCAAGAGGATATCACAACTCTATCAATGAATGCCGATCCGAATAATTGCTTGCAAAATGTTCAGAAGTGAATCAACGCCTTATTGACTTGCTCTGTTTGTGAAGCTATGTCTCTTGAACATATCATCCAATTTTTCTGAAACTACAATCATTTGTTTGTCTGTACATATACACCACATCTTTCGATTTCCGTGCCAATCGGATAACTCCTCCATTGTGTATCTTTGTTTTTTTTTTTTTGCTCTTAGTGTATTTCGACTTTACAAATCCCTTAGGGAAGAAATCATAGCTCTAACAAGAATCCACGCTGCAGTTTTTAATTATTGCAGCATTTATTTTCTCAAGATAAAACTGCCCGTCGTTTATTGTTTCTTTCTTTCTTCCTTCCTTCTACTGCTAATACACTGGTCATGTGCACGTTAACCTGTGCATTCACGTCTGAGATCACCGTTGTGCTTTTGGAGGTCACGAGTGATTCCTCCCGCTAATTTCATGCGATTTTTCACAGGCACACTAGGCGTAACTCGACGGTCCCTGTCAGTCGGCACGAGGTCAGTCTGGCCTCGATTTAGCTGCGATTGTTCCTTGGCGTTCCAACTTCACGGTCACATCCCCGAATGTCGGGCGGCTGTTGAAACGTTGAAATGTCTGTGATGGATTTGTTATTCAGGTGATATCCTGTGAGTAGTCCATGTTCGAAGTCACCGAGGCCTCCTGACCGAACCACGTACGTATGTATGTATGCATTAAACCGGGGACCTAGAAACGACGGAGAGGCTTCGACCCGCCGTAGTCCTCAGTGGTTCACAACCCCACAACAGGCCACAGCAGTCCACCCATTCCACACCGAACCCAGAGTTATTGTGCGGTTCGGCCCGAGTGGACCCCTCTGGGAACGTCTCATTCCAGACGAGTGTAACCCCAAATGTTTGCGTGTTAGAATAATTATGGTGTACTCGTATGTGGAAACAGTGTTTGCGCAGCAATCGCCGACACAGTGTAACTGAGGCGGAATAAGGGGAACCAGCCCGCATTCGCCGAGGCAGATGGAAAACCGCCTAAAAACCATGCACACGCTGGTCGGCACACCGGACCTCGGCAATAATCCACCGGGCGTATTCGTGCCGCGGACCGGAACACCTTCCCGCTCGGGAAGCAGCGCGTTAGACCACACGGCTAGCCGGGCGGGCTACTTGACGGACCCCAGTTGCTGCTTCTCTGGTGACAATGCGGCACGCTGGAAACCCACAGTAGTGCCCGTCCGCTTTTATACTGGCGGGTCCGCCTCGCTTCACATCTAGCGGTCAATTTCGCATTACATAGGGATGTATGGATACTTTAAATCAGGTAGTGTATTATCCGTGTGTACTCGAAAAATTTCGTTCATGGTTTTAACTACGAATAAAAGCGGTGCAATTTCCAGTGAGTGTGCCTCTTGTGGTATACTTCCTCAGAGTCCTTGTTTCCTCGCTTTTCTTAATTATGACTAATTTTGTCGCCGCACTGTCGAACGACAGCATTCATCGGTTTCTCAGTCCCATTGCCATCACCTGGTAAGTTCAACTTGTTGCTGGACTTTGTCCCTCGTACGCATCATACCCACCATGTCAACAACCACTGCCTCTAGCGGTAAAGCACGCGTCCAGAAATTGGATGCTGCTGTGCCCTTTAATCTCTGACGGGGAGAGAGGAAGCAAACCGTTGGCCATTAAAACTGCTATACCGTGCTGGTGTCATGAAAAAAAGGTAAAATTGACTTGCTTACACCTGTAAATGATTAGCTTTTCAGTACAACCACACAACGTAAGTAGAAAATATATCATATAGATTCTGAAGGCAATATTCTAGAACTGGAAGAGGATGTTGATGAATTAAAAAGGCCTTTCGAGGAAAAATAATGAGCTCTACACGTAGCAAGAGCTCAGGTGGAAAGCCAGTAGTAAGCAAAGGTGTGAAAGCCGGAAGGTGGTAGGCAACATTATATAAAGAGAGCAGGAAGTAGATGATGACATGCGAGTGTTATACTGTCATGGTTGCAAAATACTAACACGAATGTTTTGTAGGCCAATCAAAAAACTGGTAGAAGCCGACCTCTCGGAAGATCGTTTTGGACTCCAGACAATTTTAGGAACACACGAGGGAATACTGACCCTACAACTTCTCTTAGAAGATAGGTTACGGAAAGGCAAGCTTACGTTTATATCAATTGTAGGCTTAGAGAAAGCTTTCCATAATGTTAATAGGAATACCCTCTTTGAAATTCTGAAGGTAGCAGAGGTAAAATGAAAAGGCATTAACCACTCGTGCAGAAACCGGACGGCAGTTATAAGAGTCGAGTGGCATGAAACGAAAGCAGTACTTGATAAGGGAGTAAGACATCGTTGTAGTCTACCCCGTTATTATTCGATCTGCTCACTGCGCAAGTAAATCTGGAGTACGAATTAAAATTCAGGGGGAAGAAATAAACCAAAAATTGACGTTTGCAGACACCACTGTAATTCTATCGGAGACGGCAAAGTGCTTCGAAGAGCAATTGAAAGGAATGGGAACTGTCTTGAAAGGCGAATATAAGATGAACATCCACTATTGCAAACAAGGATAATGAAATGGTAGTCGAATTAGATCAGGTGTGCTGAGGGAATTAGATTAGGAAACGAGACACTAAAAGAAATAGATGAGTTTTGCTCTTTGCTCAGCAAAGTAAACGAGTATGGCCAAAGTAGAGGGGATATAAAATGTAGACTGGCAATGGCAACAAAAGAGTTTATGAAGAAGGGAAATTTGTTGATATTGAATATAGAGTTGGGTGTTAGTCTTTTCTGAAGGTATTTTTGTATGAAGTGTAACCGAGTGTGGAACTGAAACATGAACGATAAACAGTTCAGACAAGAAAAGTATAAAAGCTTTTGAAATGTAGTGCTACAGAAAAGTGCTGAAGATTTGGTAGGTATATCACGTAACTAATGCGAGGGTAATGAACAGAATTGGAAAACAAGTAATTTGTGGCAAAACTAAAAGAAAGGCTAGGTGGACAGGACACCTTCTTAGACATCAGGGGATCACCGGTTTAGCGTCGTAGCGAAGTGCGAGGGCAAAAAACGGAGAGCGAGACCAATAGATGAATACAGTAAGCAGATTCAAAAATATGTAGGTTGTAGTAGTTTTCGGAGATGAAGAGACATGCGGGGGATAGGGTGGCAAGGAGGGCTGCATGAAACCAGTCTTCGGATTGAAGGAAACAACAAGAGGTACTGTAAGTAACTAAATATCAGTCAGCGAGTTTCTCACTGGTTGTGAGATGATCAAGTTAGGTCTTGTGTAAGAAGACTTGTCGGACAGTCACGTCACATAGCTTGAGTCAGGAAACGAGCTCGTTTCCGGCAAGACAGCTACCCACGTTGGCACTGCGACGCTGTCTGTGCCATTACGGGTTGCTCTGCAGTCCTTTGATGTGGCCTCATGAGAGGCGTACCGAAAATGGCGTCCCCAACGATAACGGTGAGAATTGGAGCGGTATCACATCGTCTGTTTTCGACGAGTCCTGGTTCTGCGTAGATCTTCGTCGCTTTGCCCTGCATCATCGCAGAGTCAGCATGGTTATCACCAGATTTGGCATGGTTACTTAAAGGGGTAGCAGGATGCTTTTCCTCTCGCCATTCCTTTAACTCCCAAGACAGAGCACGTGCACCTTTACTGTCTGTGTGTAGCGTTATTCATGTGAAGGTGAACGGAATTTTTCATAATACGAGTGTTGTCCAGAAAGTAAGTTCCGATCGCTTGCGAAATGGAAAGAAAAGTGAAAACCAGAAACGGTTTATTTACAACAGTTAGATACACCTTCCACCTACTTCTCTACATAGTCGCCGCTTCAACTTCGAGTTTTCTCGCAGTGTTGTATCAGCTTTCCAGTATCCTCGTCAGAGAAATCAGCCGCCTGTGCTTTCGGCCAGTTATCTGCACTGGTCTGCAGCTCGTTGTCTGTGGAAAAATCTTGTCTTCATAGCCAGCAGTTCTTGTGAGCAGAGATGAGACTCAGGGGGAACCAATTACGGACTGTGTTATGGGTGATCAAACACTTCGCATCGGAAACGCTGCAGGAGCGTTTTCATTGCCCCTGCAGTGTACAGCCGAGAATTGGCATGAAGGCGGAACTGCTCGACAATTGTGTTATGTGGGCTGCATGACACAGGCGAAATCTCTAACCAGGCTCTCATACATGGCAGGAGACGCTATCCCCTACGCATCTTTACGTGCGCGCTGTTCACTTAAAACTCAAAAGAGCGACACGACACGATCTACGGGCATACTAGAGACACTGCCCAACACATCTGTGCAAAGCTCTACCGGATTTTCCCAGTGGTTTCCATTTCGCGACCTATCTGAATTTACTTTCTGGACAACCCTCGTAGTTGCGAATTGTGTAACTGAATCAGGAGTGGGTAGCAGTCTAGCATTCACTTAGAGGGATGTGACAAATGGGTTAAAAACCACATCCAGGCTTGCCCGAACACAGAAACTCGTCGTCAGTCCGACGAGTGGATTAGATGCGAGTCTGTCTTTTCATCCCAGAAGAGGCGCTTTAATACGAATGGCCGACTGGATGCGATGGTTCTGCCTACATCACTACGGACTTTTCCATGTGTGGAGGTTCCGAGGACAGAACGACGTTCCAGACTGTCTTTGTCATCGTAGTACAGGACAAGCACCTGACGTGATGGTATGGAGTGCCACTGTGTAAACAACACTATCACCTCTGCACCTTCGTATAGCCGGTAATTCGGACAGCAGCCGCAATATACGACGTGTTAAAATCGGCGGCTGTGTAGTAGCTCTGAGGTCTCAGTGACGTTATCTTTAAGACAAGCATCACAATACCGCATGTTTCCTGTATTGTCCTGACACAATATTACACTTTTTCTCTGGCCAGCACGTTCTCGCATTCTCTTCTACCGGAAATACGCGATCCACCTGCCAATAATCTGGACAACCAGTTTTTGCAGCACGAACCACTGTGAGACGTACAGGAAAGGAGTCAACGAGATTCCGGGAGGCACTAACAGGATTGTGGAGCTATAGCATCTCCAGTTCCGTTGTCAATTGCATTAAGTTCGTCGAGTGAGGTTCCACGGTGCGAACAGCCCAATCGAGGAAATCCAGTAGACTCGCAATTGGATTTAAATCCAGGGAGTTTGGTGACATAGAGAGTAAAGTCGTCCTGGAAGTCTTTGAACCACGCACGTACACTGCTAGCTGTGTGACACGTGCTGAGGAAAGGGGAAAAAGAAACCGTTTTTGTGGGTGAATGTGTGCCCGAGGATAGATACATACTTGTGTTGACGTAGCTTCCAGAATGGCGAGATTAACCAGGGAATGCTACGAAAATATCCCCCACACTATAGCACTCCCTCCTCTGGCTTGGTTCCTTCCGACGGTAGTTTCAGGGTGTTTGCTTTCTGACATTTCACGCCGTAACGCGAACGGCAATCTGTGCAGTGGAGCACAAAATATGATTGTCTGAAAAGGCCACCTGGCGCATTCAGACGACGTCCAGTTTCGGTATTGGCGCCAAATTGCAGCCTTCGTCGCACAGCAATCAGCGTGGGTGCAGGAAGCAGGTGCCTATTGCGGACACCCATAAGCAGCACCGTTCTCTGAACGGTCGTTGAAGAGACGCTGTTGGTAGCCACTGGGTTCAACTCGGCGTTCAAATGCTCAACAGTTGCACGTCTATTCGCCCTTACAAATCTCTGCAACCGTTGCTCACCTCTGTCGTTTATAGCACAGTTGCCTCGGCGGCCGTTCTGCATAAAGCCGTTTTACCACTCACGATATACTTCGACCAGAGCGGCACGCTAACAGCTTACGAACTTAGTCCTATAGGAAATGCTTCCACCAGTGGTCCGGCAGCTAATGATCATTTCCTTTTGGACGTCAGATGAACCACTCCGTATCAGCATTACGGCGATGACTGCACTGTTTCCAGCGTCTTCATATACCGTCCGATGTTAGTCCTGCCACCTGCCTTCTGTGAGTGGTTACTGCACGTTGAAATCGAATATTGGCGGTGCTCACACTGACGTGACTAGACCGTGCACTTGGTCAGCGCTTACTGAGAGACTAGCACACCACAATTCGACGACCACAAAGATTTATGAACGGGGATCGACTTAAAACGGCGTGGAATTTCGTGCCAGTGTGTCATTAAAGCTTAATTCGACTCAGTCCCTATCCAGCTGAAAGCCTTTGTTGCGACAAGAGGTGGCAGGACACTGCACTATATCATCTACAGATTTAGGCACTGAACCATCTTTCAGTATTTGTTGTTGTGGTCTTCAGTCCAGAGACTGGTTTGATGCAGCTCTCCATGCTACCCTATCCTGTGCAAGCTTCTTCATCTCCCAGTACCTACAGCAGCCTACATCCTTCTGAATCTGCTTAGTGTATTCATCTCTTGGTCTCCCTCTACGATTTTTACCCTCCACGCTGCCCTCCAATACTAAATTGGTGATCCCTTGATGCCTCACAACATCTCCTACCAACCGATCCCGTCTTCTAGTCAAGTTGTGCCACAAGCTCCTGTTCTCTCCACTTCTGTTCAATACCTCCTCATTAGTTATGTGCTGTACCCATCTAATCTTTAGCACTCTTCTGTAGCAGCACATTTGAAAAGCTTCTACTCTCTTCTTGTCTAAACTATTTATCGACCACGTTTCACTTCCATAAATGGCTACACTCCATACAAATACTTTCAGAAACGACTTCCTGACACTTAAATGTATACTCGATGTTAACAAATTTTTCTTCTTCAGAAACGCTTTCCTTGCCACTGGCAGTCTACATTTTATATCCTCTCTACTTCGACCATCATCAGTTATTTTTCTCCCCAAATAGCAAAACTCCTTTACTACTTTAAGTGTCTCAATTCCTAATCTAAATCCCTCAGCATCACCCGACTTAATTCGATTACATTCCATTATCCTCGTTTTGTTTTTGTTGATGTTCATCTTATATCCTCCTTTCAACACACTGTCCATTCCGTTCAACTGCTCTTCCAAGTCCTTTGCTGTCTCTGACAGAATTACAATGTCATCGGCGAACCTCAAAGTTTTTATTTCTTCTCCATGGATTTTAATACCTACTCCGAATTTTTCTTTTCTTTCCTTTACCGCTTGCTCAATATACAGATTGAATAACATCGGGGACAGGCTACAACCCTGTCTCACTCCCTTCCCAACCACTGCTTCCCTTTCGTGTCCCTCGACTCTTATAACTGCCATCTGGTTTCTGTAAAAATTGTAAATAGCCTTTCGCTCCCTGTATTTTACCCCTGCCAACTTCAGAATTTGAAAGACAATATCCCAGTCAACATTCTCGAAAGCTTTCTCTATGTCTACAAATGCTAGAAACGTACGTATGCCTTTCCTTAATCTGTCTCCTAAGATAAATCGTAGGGGCAGTATTGCCTCACGTGTTCCAATATTTCTACGGAACCCAAACTGATCTTGCGCGAGGTCGGCTTCTACCAGTTTTTCCATTCGTCTGTAAAGAATTCGCGTTAGTATTTTGCAGCCATGACTTATTAAACTGCTAGTTCGGTAATTGTCACATGTGTGAACACCTCTTTCTTTTGGGATTTGAATTATTATATTCTTCTTGAAGTCTGACTTTCAGTATTATAAATGCACAATAATTAAAATTACTTGTTTTGCTGCCCTTCCTGGCGCTGCAGTTTCAATGGCCAGCAGTGTGATTTTTCATGCAACTGAGTCTACATCTACATCTACATTTATACTCAGCAAGCCACCTAACGGTGTGTGGCGGAGGGCACTTTATGAATCTCAACCTGGCACCCGCCTTACCAACAATTAATTTTATATGATCAATCCACTTCAAATCGTTCCGCACGCATACTCCCAAATATTTTACAGAAGTAACTGCTACCAGTGTTTGTTCCGCTATCATATAATCATACAATAAAGGATCCTTCTTTCTATGTATTCACAATACATTACATTTGTCTATGTTAAGGGGCAGTTGCCACTCCCTGCACCAAGTGCCTGTCCGCTGCAGATCTTCCTGCATTTCGCTGCAATTTTCTAATGCTGCAACTTCTCTGTATACTACAGCATCATCCGCGAAAAGCCGCATGGAACTTCCGACACTATCTACTAGGTCATTCATATACACTCCTGGAAATGGAAAAAAGAACACATTGACACCGGTATGTCAGACCCACCATACTTGCTCCGGACACTGCGAGAGGGCTGTACAAGCAATGATCACACGCACGGCACAGCGGACACACCAGGAACCGCGGTGTTGGCCTTCGAATGGCGCTAGCTGCGCAGCATTTGTGCACCGCCGCCGTCAGTGTCAGCCAGTTTGCCGTGGCATACGGAGCTCCATCGCAGTCTTTAACACTGGTAGCATGCCGCGACAGCGTGGACGTGAACCGTATGTGCAGTTGACGGACTTTGAGCGAGGGCGTATAGTGGGCATGCAGGAGGCCGGGTGGACGTACCGCCGAATTGCTCAACACGTGGGGCGTGAGGTCTCCACAGTACATCGATGTTGTCGCCAGTGGTCGGCGGAAGGTGCACGTGCCCCTCGACCTGGGACCGGACCGCAGCGACGCACGGATGCACGCCAAGACCGTAGGATCCTACGCAGTGTCGTAGGGGACCGCACCGCCACTTCCCAGCAAATTAGGGACACTGTTGCTCCTGGGGTATCGGCGAGGACCATTCGCAACCGTCTCCATGAAGCTGGGCTACGGTCCCGCACACCGTTAGGCCGTCTTCCGCTCACGCCCCAACATCGTGCAGCCCGCCTCCAGTGGTGTCGCGACAGGCGTGAATGGAGGGACGAATGGAGACGTGTCGGCTTCAGCGATGAGAGTCGCTTCTGCCTTGGTGCCAATGATGGTCGTATGCGTGTTTGGCGCCGTGCAGGTGAGCGCCACAATCTGGACTGCATACGACCGAGGCACACAGGGCCAACACCCGGCATCATGGTGTGGGGAGCGATCTCCTACACTGGCCGTACACCACTGGTGATCGTCGAGGGGACACTGAATAGTGCACGGTACATCCAAACCGTCATCGAACCCATCGTTCTACCATTCCTAGACCGGCAAGGGAACTTGCTGTTCCAACAGGACAATGCACGTCCGCATGTATCCCGTGCCACCCAACGTGCTCTAGAAGGTGTAAGTCAACTACCCTGGCCAGCAAGATCTCTGGATCTGTCCCCCATTGAGCATGTTTGGGACTGGATGAAGCGTCGTCTCACGCGGTCTGCACGTCCAGCACGAACGCTGGTCCAACTGAGGCGCCAGGTGGAAATGGCATGGCAAGCCGTTCCACAGGACTACATCCAGCATCTCTACGATCGTCTCCATGGGAGAATAGCAGCCTGCATTGCTGCGAAAGGTGGATATACACTGTACTAGTGCCGACATTGTGCATGCTCTGTTGCCTGTGTCTATGTGCCTGTGGTTCTGTCAGTGTGATCATGTGATGTATCTGACCCCAGGAATGTGTCAATAAAGTTTCCCCTTCCTGGGACAATGAATTCACGGTGTTCTTATTTCAATTTCCAGGAGTGTATATTGTGAAAAGCAATGGTCCCATAACACTCCCCTGTGGCACGCCAGAGGTTACTTTAACGTCTGTAGACGTCTCTCCATTGAGAACATCATGCTGTGTTCTGTTTGCTAAAAGCTCTTCAATCTAGCCACACAGCTGGTCTGATATTCCGTAGGCTCTTACTTTATCAGGTGACAGTACGGAACTGTATCGAACGCCTTCCGGAAGTCAAGGAAAACGGCATCTACCTGGGAGTCTGTATCTAATTTTTTCTGGGTCTCATGAACAAATAAAGCGAGTTGGGTCTCACACGATCGCTGTTTCCGGAATCCATGTTGATTCCTACAGAGTAGATTCTGGGTTTCCAAAAACGACATGATACGCGAGCAAAAAAGATGTTTTAAAATTCTACAACAGATCGACGTCAGAGATATAGGTCTATAGTTTTGCGCATCTGCTCGACGACCGTTCTTGAAGACTGGGACTACCTGTGCTCTTTTCCAATGATTTGGAACCTTCCGTTCCTCTAGAGACTTGCGGTACACGGCTGTTAGAAGGGGGGCAATTCTTTCGCGTACTCTGTGCAGAGTCGAATTGGTATCCCGCCAGGTCCAGTGGACTTTCCTCTGTTGAGTGATTTCAGTTGTTTTCGTATTCCTTGGACACTTATTTCGATGTCAGCAATTTTTTTCGTTTGTGTGAGGATTTAGAGAAGGAACTGCAGTGCGGTCTTCCTCTGTGAAACAGCCCCGAGGGAGATTAGTAGCAGACCGGGTCCTCGTGCGTTTCTCTGACGGGGGGCCCCGTGCCCCGCCGTCGCGGTCCAGTGAGCCGGCCCCGCCGCCTACAAATCCTCTGCGGCGGCCACACCGTCCGAGCAGCCGCGGCCGCGCGTCCTCCGGAAGACAAAGAGCTGCGGGTGGGCGGTCGACGCATCGGCGGCACCATCAAAGTCCCCCCGCGACCGATACCGGCAAAGGGGCCGTAGAGCCGCGACGCACCGCGGGCCGCGATGCGTGATGGCTGCGTCGCGTCAATTATAGGAAAAGGCGCAGCTGTAGGCACGGCGACTCCGCCGGCCCCAGAACCTACGAAAGCAGTGATTCCACGGCGGAGAGCCGGGGCGTGGCGGAGAGGGGAAGTAATTATGAGCGGCGCTTGTGGGACGTGCGTGCGGGGAAAATCGGAAAGTCGGCGTGTCGCAGCATGCGTGGGGGGCTACGCCGGCTCGCCGAGGTGTGGGAATCTTCAGGGTGACGGGATGGTCACACGAGGAAACGCCGCTCCTCCGTCCACCGTCTAGATCAGAGGTTTACAACCTGAGGGTGCCGGCCGGAGTGGCCGAGCGGTTCTAGGCGCTACAGTCTGGAACCGCGCGACCACTACGGTCGCAGGTTCGAATCCTGCCTCGGGCATGGCTGTGTGTGATGTCCTTAGGTTAGTTAGGTTTAAGTAGTTCTAAGTTCTAGGGGACTTATGACCTAAGATGTTGAGTCCCATAGTGCTCAGAGCCATTTTGAACCTGAGTGTAATTACCCCCTGAGGGGTAAAACGAAATTTTCTGAGGGGTAAACAAAGCGTTGAGCAGATTTTGGGTTTCGAAACTGAATTGTTTTCAAAAGATCATTATTATCATCAGTATTTCATAAAACTGTAATACTGATTCCGTAAGCTTGAAACGTCCCCTTTGGACAATTTATACAGGACTGTCCTTACACTGACACACAATATTTTGTTAGCGCAACGCAATCTGACTTTCAAAAATCCCTACAAAAGAATGGCCCTGACTAACATGAAACTATACCTTTCACAAATCACTAAATCACTTACCTCACAATAATCTTCGTTTCTCCCACTACTACAATACAGCAAGCGCCACTACTGCCAGCTAATTAAAAGATTCAAACTATGGAAGGCACTAACTACTGATAGGGATAGTTAGCAAATGAAAGATATTAATACAGAACAAACAATGTATTTACCTTGATATCATCATATATAAATATAGCAGTTCATGACAAATTTCCAAACTCCGCCATCTCTCTCCCCACATCCACCACTGCTGGCGGCTCACCTCCAACTGCGCAACGCTACGCGCTGTTCACAGCCAGCTGCCTAACACTACAATGGCGAGTATTACAACAATGCAAAGCAGCCACAGACTGCACACAGCACAGCCAGTGATTTTCATACAGAGGTGGAGTTACCAATAAAAAAAACCTAAACAGCCTACTTACATAGCCCCCATGCTACCCACAAAAAATTTTACAAATTTTTTTGGGCACTGGCCAATACATATTTGTTAAAATTTTTCATAATCGTAATTACAATAACAAAGAAATCAAATGCACACACTTATTGATACAATGTTGGTCAAAAGCTAAAATTTTCTCACAGTCCGTAAAGATAGTCCTGATCATTCATCATAATAGTAATTACAGTTTTTTTTCACAAAGTCTCGTTAGTAAAAGAAATTGCACACAGAAGTAGTGGATTTCCATGCAGTCTTGAAGAAGTAGTGTTGTCCTTCCAACGGAAAGACAGTGCTGACTCTTGACATGCTGACAGGTAATGGGCCACAACAGAGCAAACCCACAGCAGAGTCATTCGACATTTTGAAGAGTATTGGTGGGTAGGTCATCACAGAGCAGACCCACTGTAGTCCTGGTAGAGATTACGGTATTGGTGGGCCACCAGAGGTGCAGACCCAATGCAGTCCTTGTAGAAATAATGTTATTGATGGATCATCAAAGATGTAGACCCACTGTAATCCTTGTAGAGATAATGGTATTGATGGATCATCAAAGATGTAGACCCACTGTAGTCCTTGTAGAGATGGCCAGCAGCCATCTGTTGTGACTGTGCAGGTACACAATCACCATCGAAGAGTCTTGCGGAGAATAGAGCAAGTCCATAAACCCCCACTTGTGCACTCACAAAGTTTTTTGGAATTGTCCTAGAACCAGCAATGCTGTTATCCAGTTCCTTGCTGAATTATTAACACATGTACAAACACTAACAGTCCCTACTTCTCACATATTGTCCATATACTATGACCAACAGAAACGTGTGCAGTGAAATGTAACTTACAAGTTACTTAATTTGATGAACTGGTGACAATTACAATTTTATAACATAAGAATACAATTACAAAAGTACAAAATACATCATTAAAGAACATAACAATACAGATAACATTTGTAGTAATATGGGCTTTACAAAAGAATAAAAATATGTACATCAGTGTTACAGGAATTATGACATAAGTAAATATATAAAATAATATGAATAGTTTTCGAAACATTAATTACACACATGAGCATTAAAACAAAACAGAATAAATAATGTCTATACATCTTTACAAAGAAAATAACATATTATCAGAAAAATTCTACAACATAACTCTTATTAGCTAAACACATAAAGACAGGAAGTACACAAATACACAAGGGTACACAAACAAGTAGCATAATAATAAAAAAGGATAGGACAGGGCTTGTTTTACTGCAGTATTTTGCAAACAAAACTTTCTTTACTTCTTGGAGATCTCCCTTCATTCATCATTATTCCCAAAAGTCCTGTTTATACCTGCTTTCTGTATTCTATTCATATTTCTTTCAAAATAATTATTTCTCAGTGTACAATACCCATTTTGGCCCAAATATTTTTTATATAACTTCTCAATGCATTTTTTCCCTATTGTCCATAGTCAGTTTCTTATGTAGTCTACCCCCTCTTAAGCTAACTTAAATCTACTGAGCTCAGATGCTAAACTAAGGAACGAGGCAATGCAGCAGCACAAAACAATTAATACAAACAGCAATGAAAAAAATGGAAATTGTCAAAGCAAGCAGCAGTAAATGTAATAATATCTAAACATGACAAACCCACAAGCAGAAAAAATAGTACACTAAAGACAACAATGCAGATAAGGGAAACGTATATTCACATCTTAATGTCTATGTAATTAAAGTGGTGCACCACAACTATTTCTACAAAGAAAATTACCAAGTACATGAAAAGAAAATTATATATGCCGTTACTGTTATTAGTCCCTTCTTATTGTTCTTTCCTTTCCAAGAGCTCCTTTTTCGAAGAATGTGGGTCATAAAATAATTATTTAATAGATCTGTTGACAGAAAGTGTTCACATTAGCAAATGCATTTTATTTTATAAAAGCAATGCTGCAACACAGCTGGAAACAAGATATCAAATGAAATAAGCAACTATGAAAAGCAAAGCATAAAAATATCATTCAGTAGTCATGAGGCATTTCATAAGTTAGTAGAAAAATCTCTCAACTAGAGAGACAGTAGTCATAGTCAGGTGTATAGACATAAAAATATTTCTCATCATTTCATTAGGCATTTCAGTAAATATCATAAATTAAGAGCTCCACAGTGTAATCATATGTTTTCAAGTTCGACCATGTCGTTTTTGCGATGCTTTCTACAAAGGAATGTCAATAGCGAGGTTAATGGCCTCTTTTTTCTCCACCTAATGGCTGTTTCTCCAGGTGGCTGGCACAGGTGGCCGCTCAAGACGCATTACGTCAAGGTCACTTACCTTTCTTACCGAAATATTTACGACACCAGTTTGCACTACAGTGGCAGTCTCATATAAAAAAATTCACAGGTCGAGAATTTGCGTTGCAAACGTGTAGAAACAAAATCCTATAAATATAACGGTGTCCAAAAAATTTTCGTTGGCATTGTAATACATTCACGCATTTACACACACTTCATAACTCTTAAAGTACGATTCTTGGTTTCCAACATACTTCTTATTCCTCATATACAGTAGCATCATCTTATTGATCATAAACCTATCTCAACAGCATAGTACACATCGTCGTCATAATAATATCATAACATCTCAGTCAACTCTCAAAATCGTCGTAGCTTCCTCCAATAATTTCAAAACCAAAAAAAAATTCTCTGCTCATGTCAAAAGTGTCATCTGCCTCAAACATACTTTAAAATCATGCTCCCTTACCAAATACATCATTCAAAGCTCTCATAGTATCACAATGGTTCCGAAAAAATATGAACAGTTCACAAAGTACAAACAACATACAATTTCGTAAGTGTGAAGTTATCCAACTGTGTAATTGCGTAAACATCTGTCACTGATGTAGTAAAAAAAGTTTCTTTTTCTGTTAAATGATCAGATAGCTGTGTAATTCTGTGTTACAGAAATATGGTACCGATGTGTAAAGTTGTATAAGCAAATACCATATTAGCTAGGGCTCCTTGTGCTTGCCAAACACATGGTACACAAAGTAGGCGTGTACCCCCCTGAGGATTAATGTAATTATACCCTCAGGTGTTACAAATTACAGCAATGGAATGAAATGTATCACGGAAAACTTTCTTTGTAATTCAAAAATCTTTAAAAATAAGTGTTTTAAGTATAAGATTAATCACTCAAATGCGTGTACTGTAGCGCTAAACTGTGCGTCTTGTCGCAACATAATCTCTGTGGAAGTGTCGTAGTTATCGTCCTCCAAAAGCGAAGTTCTGCAGAAGTCAATGTACTTACCTCATGATACACCAAATTTCAAGTAAAGCAAAATGTTGCATTAAAATCTCATTAGCAGTACCAGTATGTGTCCTAAGTATGTAAAGCCTGATAGTCGTTATGTAATAGTGCAACTAACAAGCAAGAATGTACAAATACAACACTGTGTAGTCTGTTCACTATAACAATGCATTCGTAATTTCTGTTTCAATAGTTCTCTTGGTTCTTGACTAGATATTTAACTTCAAACATTGTTGCATGTTAATAGTTTCTTAAGTCTAACAAAGCATATTAGAAATGTGAAGTGAAAAGTTTTATGGCAAAGACAAAGTTAAAAAGCAGATTATGTTTCAATAAACGGTTTTACATTTGAAATGTGGTACAATCTTTCACTCTTCAAAGTACTCAGAGTTTCAGCTTTAACGCAATTATCATGCAGTATACGTCGGTAAAGAATGCTGGAATTTTTCTCAAGGTTAGCTTCTATGTTATTTTTCTCTGAGCCAGCCGGCGCACGTGGGTGCCTGCGGCCCAAGTCATTGTCTGTCTCTTTGTTGGCGAGCGTTGTTGGGATTAGGAGACCTAACTTCTACAGATTCACTTTGTCGAGAGGGCCCTGCTCTGTTTGAATCCCGCCAGTTCTGATGCAATTCAGGTCTGTCGTTACGATCGTATCGTCTGTCGTCATGTCGGTAGTTCCTGTAGTTTCTTTCTTCTCGGTTAAGTGGTGGAGAATTTCTCCCTGAATTATCACTGCACGGTGGACCGTTGCGTCTAAAGTTATTCTGTCTCCCATAATAATAATTGTTTTGGTTCCCATATTGTCTGTTTCTCTGATTGTCTCTGTGATAGTCATTACCGCGGAGAGGTGATCTTTCCCTGTAATTATTACTACTCTGCCAACGGTTGTCATACGGGTGGTGTCTGTTTCGGTCACGATTTGTGTTGTGAGAATAGCCTTGTCGCGTCCAGTTATTATTTCTTTCATCGCGGAATTGCGACGGATGTGATCTGTAATTGTTGTGCTCGTGCGTTCCGCGATTGTCAGTGTCAATTTCCAGTTCTTGTAAGAGTCCTTGAAATGCTTCAATGTCGTCTTTGCAACGTCCTGCCAAAATAATATGTCGTAAATGTTTAGGTAATTTGATTAAGCAAATGCGGATGAGTTCTGAGTGGCTGTATGGGTTTGACAGGTACTGATTCTTGTGCAACATGTCTTCAAAATATTTCACAAGACTGGAGAATTCAGATTGTTCGAAATGTTTCATCATTATGATGCCATGTTTTACTCGGTCTTGTGTGGCTTGAGACCAATATGCTGAGAGGAAGGCATGATAAAAATCTCCATCACTGTGACAATCGTGAATGACCGATCGCATTCTTACAGCTGGTTCATTCTCCAAGTAGCCACACATAAATTCTAACCTGTGCTCCAATGACCAGTTGGGAGGAAAACAATGAAAGAATTGATGGAGCCACGCTTGTGGATGAATGTCGTTGGCAGAATTCTTAAACGTTTTGAATTTACGTGTAGTAATGAACAGCTTATAGTCAAAATCATCGTGTCGGCGAGTAGCATATCGGTCATTGTTACGTCGTGTCGGCGGTTCCATCTCAAAATCCAATGCGCCTTGCCAATTTCTTTCATAATTTCCGAAATGTCCTGTGTTATTATTTTGTGGTTGTTCCGTATTTCTATGTCCCTCTTCCCGTACTGGAGCGCGAGTGTCCTCTGAAATATGTAATTCTTGTATTACCTGCGTCAACTGATCTTGTACTTCCCGGATTTCTCTTTTGTACTGTGTATCGATTTGATTTTGATTTTGTTTGAATTTTCTAATTTGTTCATACTCTTCTGTGTCAGTGAAGGCTACAGGTCTTGTGTCATTCAGATCATCATCTACCTTTGTAGATAAGTTAGTGACCTGATCCGAAAGTTAAACTACTTTCTCCGATAGTGAACACATTTCCTCAGTGTGTTTTTCTGAACCAAGTTTCAGAGTGTTCATTTGTGTTGAAATCGAATCTACTGTGTCCTTCAAGTTTTCCTGTGTTTTTGCAAGTTGCGTAACCGAATCGGTAGATGCAACTGAGTCAATTTTAGCCCACAAGATCTCATGATTTTCATGAACAATGGTTTGCAGTTCTGTTATGGCTGCTTCGTGATTCTGTAATGCATTTTCATGCCGCGAAAAAATAGGTTGAAAATGCTCACAAATTTGTGTTTTTACGTCATTACAGACTTTTTGACATTTCGATTCAATGTTATGTAACTCAGTAGTTAAATCTTCACGTGTTTGTTCAAGTGTGGTGTCTAACTTTTTAAGATTTTGTTCCACTGTGTCTAACTTTTGAAGATTTTGTTCCATTGTGTCTAACTGTTGCTGTGTTTGTCTCTGGTGTTGTTCCATTGTGTCTAACTTTTGAAGATTTTGTCCCATTTGTCTCTGATTTTGTTCCATTTGTTGCATTAATTGCAATAATAATGTATTAGTGTCTGGAATCTGTTTCTCTATGCTTTTTTGCAGTGCATTTTCACCGGCAACATTCACATTTTGACAAGCAGAAAATGTGTCTTGACTCATTTGAGAAAACGGTGAGGACCCAAAACCTAAGTCTACAGTATTTGCAGTATTGTGTTCTGTCATTCCCGATTCCTGAGGCGAGCTGTTGCCGACCGATCGATCGATAATGCTTCCCTCTTCACTAATTGTTTCACTGTCCACGCCATTGTTTGCCGCCCGCTCCATTTCCCTATGCACAATTACCAAATTACTACTTTGAACATTAGTTAATTCATTACTCGGTGGCGCTAACATACTGCTTTCGTCTTTACTGTCATTTCTCAGTTTACTTTGGAGCCTAGTATTACGTTTTTCACACGCCATTATTGTCACAATATTTCACACGATAACACAGAAAAACACAATTTGAAGAGCAAAAATAAGAGAACACATTAACATAGCACTGAAAATAATATCTCGTTAATTGCAAGTGCAGCTGCGTAATACTTGCTGCAAATCTACATGCATGCCACAACTGTTTTACTGTACAACAATGAAAGACTGCAACTGCAAAGGAGATTTTCTCTACAATTACGCGCTAGCAATAAACAAAAGCTACACTAATCACACAAACTACAAGAAAAAAAATCAGAAGATTCCAGTGAGGTATCCTAGGCTAAGGGTCGACATATGAAACGTCCCCTTTTGACAATTTATACAGGACTGTCCTTACACTGACACACAATATTTTGTTAGCGCAACGCAATCTGACTTTCAAAAATCCCTACAAAAGAATGGCCCTGACTAACATGAAACTATACCTTTCACAAATCACTAAATCACTTACCTCACAATAATCTTCGTTTCTCCCACTACTACAATACAGCAAGCGCCACTACTGCCAGCTAATTAAAAGATTCAAACTATGGAAGGCACTAACTACTGATAGGGATAGTTAGCAAATGAAAGATATTAATACAGAACAAACAATGTATTTACCTTGATATCATCATATATAAATATAGCAGTTCATGACAAATTTCAAAACTCCGCCATCTCTCTCCCCACATCCACCACTGCTGGCGGCTCACCTCCAACTGCGCAACGCTACGCGCTGTTCACAGCCAGCTGCCTAACACTACAATGGCGAGTATTACAACAATGCAAAGCAGCCACAGACTGCACACAGCACAGCCAGTGATTTTCATACAGAGGTGGCGTTACCAATAAAAAAACCTAAACAGCCTACTTACAAGCTACCAATAATTACAATTTTTTTTAATTTCAGGTAATAGCAATACGCAAGAGACAGTGTCGTAGAGGTTAAAGCTTGTGAAACAAATATATTAACATCATCTCCCTTGTTCCTCAAATACTCCACCTACTGCACATATAATTTGTATCATCCACTGTGACTGTAAAATTGATAAATATATGCTGGGTGATTTTAATTAAAAATGGTGAAAGGTCTCTGTTGGATTCCTTTCATGTTAATTTTTTAAAACTGTTGTCATTTACAGCATTCATTCCTCTTCTAAATTTACTGTGGTGTTTCTGACTATCTGGGAGGAGACTGAGCAGTGAAACGTGTTACTTTTACACATAAGCAAGAACGATCTGTCACACCACGACACTTTAAAACACAGTTTATACGTAATTCATGTGACACAGCCTCATACGGAACCTACATCCGGTTTCCTTTATATACTGTATATGTTAAGATACTGTCGTCCCCCTTCCCTTCTGTGTGAAAGGATGAATGAGCAAATATATTTCTAGTTGCATGCTTGATGGTAGCAGACAAGCCTGTCTGCTAGACAACAGTAGGTCCAACGTCGGAACAGGTAGCTACACTTTCTGAAAGCAAAGAGGTTTCTATTCTTCGTATGGTCCTGTCCGTCCCTTGTCATGTTGGTATAGGAAGCTGCCTCTCTGGTCACTTCTGTTTTGTATCTGGAAGCACCCTTGGTAGGGGCCCACGGCAGTCTGTCCGTGGCGAGCGTCTGAAGTGCTAAGATCTCCGGCTAAGCGCGTCTCTGCTAAGTCCGTAGGACAATGGATTTCTTAAGTTCAGCCTAATTGAAAATTTAGTCACCTTAATTTCAGGTTTATATCTAATGTTATCTTAAATTGCAACGCAGTGTAATTCGAGTGTGAAGTTCAGAATATCTTCCAGTAGCTGCTTTGTCACTACTTTGTGAGCAAAGTGGAACCACGTGTTGATGATCGGTAACTCTAACAAGATCATCAATCTTACATGCAAATCTGCGTGAGATTATAACGTCTCGTCTTGACAATATTTTTCAATATAGCAATTTTTCTTTATGCTCAACCCACGTGGGGTGTACTTTGTGAGACCAGTACCACGTGCTTATACAATTGTTTCACCCATCAGGTTAATAGTAAGACGATAGTAACCAGTTCGAGGTTTTTCTTTTGTAAATTTCGTTTCGATGTAATTTATTTTAATTATCAAAATTATTGTGGAGTTACTCTCTTTGTGTAAACCAAGTTGACCACGTGAAGCATATGGTGTAATCATCAAAGTAGCCCTCAGCTATTCTTTTCGGGAAGATTTCACAGAGAATTAGTATGAATTTAGTATATTGCGCTACGAACGTAACTTCTTTGGGTGAAAATTGAATCGGTTGGTTGTCGTTAATTTCCTCTTGCATATGTTTCAACGTTCTTCGTGTGTTATTTTATGAATGCAGTGTTGTATGCAGTCTCCCAATCTTGGCTCCATATTTGATGTGTTCCGTAAGATTACAAACATACATTTTCATAATCCTAAATAAGGCACCAGTTTAGTTATGAATCAAGTTTAACATGCTGAAATTTTTACGGAACAATGATCAATGTTAAAATAAATGTCCAGATATAAACTGATTTATTTCTTTTTATTTAAATTCTCTTGTTATATATATATATCACCGGTTGTCGTAAGATGACTATTAAAAGATTATAATTAATGTTACCCTGGTTGGGAATTTGGTAAGCGAGACTGGATACTTGGTGAAACAGTTGCTCAGTAATGCAAGGTTAACTTCCCCAGATAGCTCGCAGCTTTTAACCCGCTCTTATTGTCTTGAATATCAGCACCGCTTTCAGATCAAATTACTGCATCAACAGTACAATGGTTCAAATGGCTCTGAGCACTATGGGACTTAACATCTGAGGTCATCAGTCCCCTGGAACTTAGAACTACTTAAACCTAACTAACCTAAGGACATCACACACATCCATGCGCGAGGCAGGATTCGAACCTGCGACGGTAGCAGTCGCGCGGTTCCGTACTGCAGCGCCTAGAACCGCGTGGCTACCGCGGTCGGCGATTTTAATTAAACTTTCCCTATTTAACACGTTATAACAGGTAAACTAATTACCGTACGAGGACCAAACTTGGTAGCATTAATTTCAAGGACATGGGAAAGAGAAATAACGCAGAATAAATTCAATTGAAACACTTTTAATGTACTGCTTCGGTATATGTGTATTGAACTGGGGACCTAAAACCGACGGAGAGGCTTCGACCCGCCCTAGCCCTCAGTGGTTCAGAACCCCACAACAGGCCACAGCAGTCCACCCACCCACACCAAACCCGAAACCCTGGGTAATTCTGCGGTTCGGCCCCCCCCCCCCCCTCATCTCATACCAGACCAGTGCAACTCCAATTTTTGCGTGGTAGATAAGTAAAGTGTTTGCGCAGCAATCGGCGACATAGTGTAACTGAGGTGGAATAAGGGGAACCAGCCCGCATTCACCGAGGCAAATGGAAAACTGGCTTACAAACCATCCACAGGCTGGCCGGCACACTGAACCTCGACACTAATCCGCCGGGCGGATTCGTGCCGGGGACCGGCACGGCTTCCCGCTCGGGAAGCAGCGCGTTAGACCGCGCGGCTAGCCGGGCGGGCTACTGCAACGGTACGTCGTACCATTACATAGCGGTACCATTACTGTTACAAAAGGAGCTCAATATGGCGGCCATCAGTGTGCAGAAGTGTCTAAAAGCGGAGGATTGCATTACGCACAGCAGAACGAAGCATGTCCGTCGTAATGCTGGCTACCTCTCTTGATACACTGCGTTTCAGATCAGCGCATGTGCGGATGTTCCTCTGGTAAACCCTATCCCTCAGGTAGCCCCAGAACCGGAAATCCCAGAGCATGAGATCAGGTGACCGTGCGGGCCAAGCATTTGGAAACGATCGGCTGATAATTCTATCGTTTTAAAAATGTGTTTCAGAGAAGCAGGTGAATTTCACGAGAGGTGTGCCGCGGGGCCCCATCTTGCATCAAACTGCTGAGTTCAGTGCGTCCGTCTCCTGTAGGGCGGTATGACATACTGGCGAGGCATATCGCAGTAGCGCTGGCCAGTCGCACTGCACGTCTTTAGTTTCTGAGTGGCGACCTGCTCAAAAAAGAATGGGTTAATGATGAACGTAGCCGTGAATCAACGCTGTATGGTGACACGTACACAGTGACTGGAGGTGAAGATCCCTACCCTCAGCAGTTCTGTGTGTTCGCCTCACCTGCCAGAGAAAAATGAGTTTCGTCTGTCATTGGATGGTCCAGGACCAGCCCTCGCCAACTTCAGTCCTTGCGGGAAAGTGGAGAGTGAACTCAACACGTCGTTGTGCGCCCTGTGGTGCAAGCTGCTGTACGATATGGATCTTCTACGGATACCATTTGAGAATGGTTCGAAGCACCTTCCGTATAGTGGGCCACGGGATGTTCAACTGTCGAGACACAGCACTCGCACTGCCTGACGATCGGGAATTGCGCGCAGCGTTGTCCACCATTGGAACAGCGGTTTCGTCAACCACCTGCAGTGCAACCGGGCTCTTCCCGGACCGACGCCCGGTTCTCCAGTTGATTCGAACTTCTTCATCACGCTCTACACAGCAGGCGATATTCTCGAAGTGCAGCTGCAGCGTTACTGTTGTTTTGATAACAGAGCTTCGCCAATAATGCCCTGCTCGTTTTGTCCAAGCAGTAATGCACTTGGTCAATGAGATCACAGTCATCGTATGAACTTATTTCATTTCCTCTATTTAAACTCTGTAATGTGCCATGATGACGGTTATATCAACTTGATTTTAAGGGTGAGCATTGGAACTGAGGAGTGCTATGAATATGAAACGGGTGACTCGTGATGATCATTGAAATGATCCGCAGGGAGCTGAGGGCATGCAGGCTTCCGCAGAACCACAGGGGAGGAGAGCATCAGATAAAGCCACGTTGTCTTGTCGAGAAGAAAGTCGGTTCGCCAAGCAGTGTGTTGGTGCAGGGGCTATGGTGCAGTTTATAGTAAGAGTCCACTGTGGACGGCCAAGGTAAAAGCATTTGTTCCAGAGCATGGAACTCTGTTGGTGGGTGGTAGGCTCAAGGATCATTTTAAGAGAAATACTTCTACAGATAAACATCTCCTGGATTTCTAAAAAGCATTGCAAAATAGCTCTGACGTACTACAGGTTCAGACGTTGCAAATGAGTCAGCGAATGGGCTCGTGGACAGTTTTTAACTTTTGTCAGGACCTGTAAAGTGAGGCTGACTGTTGGCTGTGGGAGCACCGATTGGCACCTGTAGAGTGCAGCTGAGAATTGTCATGAAGAAGGAAACGCATGACAGTTATGTTATGTGGGTTGCATGACATCAGGTGAAGTCTCTAACCAGGCCCTCTCGCTCGCCGGGAGACACTATTTTCCAGGCATGTTTACGTGCTTACTGTGCGTTCAGAACTGTAAAGAGCGATGTGGCGCGATTGACAGGCATACTAGAGACACTGCCCAATACATCTGTGCAAGGCTTCATGGGATTTTCGCTGTGGTTTCCATTTCAAGCCCATTCGGACCTTACTTTCCGAACTGCCCTCATATTACACTGAACATAATGGTAAGCGTTGCTTATAGCTCTGGCATATTAGGACGAGCAAAAGTTTTTAATGCAGATCCATGATAGGTTTCACTCTCTCGTGTTCGTAAGTATCTTCAATCTTTGGGATTCTTCGGTTTTTGATTCAGTCACTGTAATCTTAAAATTTTCCCTGCGAATTTCATATCCAACCAAATTTCGGGCTTGTAGTCGGTCGTCGATTAATTCATTGCACGATATTTCTCTTGCACTCCTGTCAGTCATCTTCACGTGAGTCACCGAAGACTGACGAAGACTTGCTCCGTTCCGCCCTATATAGCGCGCTGCGAGAATGTGCGGAATACTCGCAGCGCGCGCTGTACAAAGCAGAACGGAGCAAATCTTCGTCAGTTTTAGATGGCTCACCTGAAGATGACTGGCAGCTGCACAGCCGAAATTTCGTGCAATGAATTAATCGGCGACCGGCTGGAAGCACTAAATTTGTTCGAACGGTCATTGTAATCGTCATACAGTTCGATTGCGATACATTTCACAAAGCCAGATCCGAAATTATTAAATAATTTCATCCCATCGAGTAACTTTTCCAACTGACAGTCTCCGTCTTGCAACTGTCATCGGAAATTATGTTCTTGTAACGTTAACAATTTTGAATGATCTATCATTCCAACTTTTTTTTAGTATATCACAAGTGCATTTAAATCTTGAGTTTATTATCACATTCAGTGATAAATATCATGTCAGTTCCAACCTTAAGAATTACTGGTAGGACCTACATAATTTACAGCGTTTGTAGATCCGTTGCGTACAATAAATTCAGCACTGAGTCTCAAGCGTTTCAATTAAATTCACTTACACACACACAGCGTTTTGCATACTTTCATTTGATCAGCATTCATTCACAGCTCATGCTCCATAGCGTGGTTTTTAAAGTTCTAAGAACCCTGAGATAAAACTGACAATCGGTTCACTCACAAAAAGAATTTGTCCGAAGCTGCTTTGCTGCTAATATGGCTAGTTTACATAGATTTGACGAACACATGGCTGTTGAAAGAAATCTGTGAGAGGAAAAACTCAAAATGCCTACGAGTCTTCCAAGAATGTTAGTTGGTCACAAATTCTAAAAATGTATTTGTTGTATACCAGCGTCTTAAGCTTGAAATAGATGACGACGTTATGGCGTTCAGTCATGGAAATAAATGGGAGATGAAAGTGCCTAAAGAACAACGAGGAAGGGTTGACTGGAATACAGCAACACTTCTTGAGTGTTTCGACAATTAGCAAATCACAAAAACAGAGCTGCTCATAATTTCATTAAGACAGTTAAGGTTTATAACAATAAAAATATCTGACATAGTTACCTTGTAAGAAACCAAAACTTACCAGGAAATGGGGAGAAGAATAAACGCTTTAAAAATTGCTATTTCATTTTGTACAACGGACATATTAATAAAAATACATCAGTAAAACTAGTAAGATTGACTCTGTGCTACGTAGAAATATCCTGCCTCCCGCCTTTAACACTTCTTGAAGTAATGGATAAGAAATATTGCCTATTTAACACGGCTTGCAAAGACCATTTACACACTGCTTGGTAACATATTTGCTGAATAAAGATTGTTTGTTGTATGTGTAAGGAGTATTTGTAGTACTAAACGAGATACATTATTTGCTTCCGTAATATTTTTAATTTTGTTCTAATATGAGAACATGTCTGATACAATTGAAATAATCTCCGGAATAAATTTTCATCCTGCAGATGAGTGTGCATTGACCTGAATATTTCTTGCTTAGGCACAGCCTGGGGGATTGTTTCCAGTTTCAGACTACGGGAATGTTTCACATCACTTCACAATCCGCTGTAGAGTGACAGTTCATTCTAGAAACAGTCGCCGGAGCTGCGGCAATATCCTTTACTCGAGGAGATGTGTTGCCACAAGGTACGCGAGGGAAGTTTGTGAAGTTTGGAAGGTAGGAGATGAGATACTGGCAGAAGTGAAGTCATAAGGAAGGGTTGAGAGCCGTGTGTGGATAGCTCAGTCGGTAGAGGTTCGAGACCCGGTCCTGCACACAATTTTAATGTGCCAGGAAGTTTCAAGTGAAATAATGTAACGAATCAAGTTTCAACTTTACGGTCAGTGCAAGTTGTCTCAAAAATTTTCATCCTGTTACACAAGGATAGAAATGTGGGCTGAATTTTTTACTTCCACATCGAGCAATGCACCCCGGTGACAGATATGGATTCCTGGTGCCGAGAATTCTTCCGGGTTGTATGGCCGTGGTCCACGGAACTCTTCTATCCCTGACGTTTCGTCCAAAGCTACGTTGGACATCTTCGGAGGTGCTCCTGGTTGTGCTGGGTCTTGCCGACTGACGAGTCGGACGTAGAAGAACCGCTTAAATACCGTGGAAAGTGGGCGTGGTCTGGATTTCACGTGATAGCAGAGATAAACCTTGTCAACCTATCGATCATAGTACGTCAAAGATAAAAACTTCTCATCGATTCTGTAGTGCCACTGTCCATATATGGCTGAGATTTTATCTTTGACGTACTATGATCGATAGGTTGACAAGGTTTATCTCTGCTATCACGTGAAGTCCAGACCACGCCCACTTTCCACGGCATTTAGGCCGTTCTTCGGCGTCCGACTCGTCAGTCGGATAGACTCAGCACAACCAGGAGCACCTCCGAAGATGTCCAACGTAGCTTTGGACGAAACGTCAGGGATTGAAGAGTTCCGTGGGCTACGGCCATAGAACCTGGAAGAATTCTCGTCAGCTGAAACATCCGGTCGTGAAAGCCTTCATTGCATGATGGATTCCTAGTTTATGAGACTGCAGGTAGGAGCTTATATGCACATCTACATCTACATCTACATACACCGTATGATGCGTAGTGGAGCGTACCCTATGCCACTATTAGCCGTATCCTTTCCTATTCCACTCACAAATAGAGCAAAGGGAAATACACTGTCTGTGCGCCTCCGAACGAGCCCTGATTTCTCGTATCTTATCTTCACGGTTATTACGTGCAATGTATGTTGGTGGCAGTAGAATCGTTCTGCAGTCAGCGTCAACTAACGGTTCCCTGAAGTTTCTCAATAGTGCTCCTAGAAAAAGAACGTCGCCTTCCTTGCAGGCTGCGCGGAGTGGCCGCACGGTTCGAGGCACCATGTCACGGATTGCGTGGCCCCTCCAGCCGGAGGTTCGAGTCCTCCCTCGGGCATGGGTGTGTGTGTTGTCCTTAGCAAAAGTTAGTTTAAGTAGTGTGTAAGCCTAGGGACCAATGTCCTCAGCAGTTTGGTCCCTCAGGAACTCACACACATTTGATATTCTTCCCTCGAGAAATCTCCATTTGAGTTCCCAAAGCATCTCCGTAACACTTGCGTGTTGTTAGAACCTACCGGTAACAAATGTAGCAGCTCGCCATTGAGCTGCTTCGATGTCTTCCATTAATGCGACCTGTAACTGATCCCAAAGACTCGATCAGTACTGAAAAACAGGTCGCACTAGCGTCTGCACATACAGTGCCCTTTACGGATGAACTTTTCCAAAGTTCTCTCAATAAACCAAAGTCGACCTTCGCCTTTTCTACCACAATCCTCACATGCTCCTTCCATTTCATGTCACTTTGCAACGTTACGCCCAGATACTTAAACGACGAGACTGTGTCAAGGACACTAGTAATGTCCTATCCGAACATTATGGGTTTGTCTTCCCCACTTATCGGCATTACGTAAATTTTTCTACAGCTATAGCAAGCAGCTATTCATCACACCAATTAGAAATTTTGTGTAGGTCACCTTCTATCCTCCTGCAGTCTCTCAACTGCACACTACAGCATCATAAGCAAGCAACCGCAGATTGCCGCCCACCCTGTCTGCCAAATCATTTGTGTATATAGAAAATAATAATGGTCCTATCACACTTCTCTGCGGCACAACTTACGATACCCTTGGCTCTGGTGAACACTCGTCATCAAGAACAGCATACTGGATTCTACTACTTAAGAAGTCTTCGAGCCACTCATATATCAGGTAACCTAGTCCATGTGCTCTTACCTTCGTTAACAGTCTGCAGTAAGGCACCGAGCCAAATGCTTTCCAGAAATCTAGAAATATGGAATTTGTATGTTTCCCTTCGTCCACAGTTCGCAGTATATAACGCGAAGAAAAGGGCAAACTTCTCGGTATAAAGAAAATTTATTACATTCGAAATGAAACAATGTTCAAATATTATGCAGCAAACCAATGGCAGGGATATTAGTCTGTAATTTTTCAGGTCCATTCTTTTACCCTTCTTATATACAGGAGTCACCTGCGCTTTTTTCAGTCGTTTACTTTTACCCTTCTTATATACAGGTGTCACCTGCGCTTTTCTTCAGTCGTTTGGAACTTAATGCTGGGCGAGAGATTCGCGATGAAAGCAAGCTAAAAAATGGTTCAAATGACTCTGAGCACTATTGGACTTAACTTCTGAGGTCATCAGTCCCATAGAAGTTAGAACTACTGAAACCTAAATAAACTAAGGACATCACACACATCCATGCCCGAGGCAGGATTCGAACCAGCGTCCGTAGCGGTCGCACGGTTCCAGACTGTAGCGCCTAGAACCGCTCGGCCACCCCGGCCGGCAATGCAAGCTAAGTAAGGGGCCAATGCCGTAAGGTATGCTTCGTTAAACCGAACTGGGACTCAATCCGGACATGGCGACCTATTTTTTTCTATTCTTTTAGTTGTTTCTCTGTGCCAACGATGCTTATTACTATGTCTTCCATACAGGAGTCTGTACGATGGTCAAACGATAGCATGTTTCTACGATTCTCTTGCGTGAACCATTTCTTAAATAGAAAATTTAAAACTTTGGCTTTATCTTCGGTATCTTCTACTGCCACATCAGACCGGTCAATGAGTGACTGAATAGAGGCCTCTCGGGTGCTCGGCAAGATCTATTGCTAAGATAAGACGGTGGTAGTTGTAAGCTTCGCGCATCGATCTTTTTACAGACACACGAATTTCTTCTGCCTATCATCATTTGCACTTTATCTTTTCTACAGCATATTTTGAATTTCGTTGTTAACAGCGGTAGGTCTTTTCCGCCCTTAATCCACTTATGCGGCACATACTTCTCCAGAATATAATTTAGAAACCTTTTAAACTTTGCCCCTAATTCAAGTACGTCCATCGTAGAGGAACCAAACGATGTCAATTCATTGTCTAAGTGGCATGCCCTTTCTAGCACAAATACTTTCCTAGCCTTCTTGATCGATTTATTAACTTCATGGTTAACTTATGGTCATTAATCCACTGTCTCCATACCTACGCTGTCGATTAGGTCAGGCCTGTTTGTAGTTACGAGGTCTAAAATATTTCCATTGAGTGTGGGCTGTCGAACTAATTGTTCAAGATAGTTTTCGGAAAACGTGTTCGGAAGAGCTTCGCAAGACTCTTCTTCTGTAGCCCCGCAATGAATCCATAGGTGTCACTGTCTATACTAGTTAGGTTAGAGTCTCCTACAATTATCTGGGTATTAACGCACTTCTGGCTGTAGACTTACCTTGAATGACTCTAAAACTGTCACAATCAACGAGGCTCCAACTGTGGTGAGCTATCAGAAAACGTAGTGAAGCTAGCTCGCTGCCTCAATCCCCCTTAGCCAACCAACGTGAAGTAGAGATGGAGATAATGCAGCAACGAAGGACGTTCTTCATTCTTAGTTTCAACATGTGCGTTTCCGTTACGACTCTGAACCGCGATTTTCGTAGATTGCAACACTGTACCTTTAACAACTCAAAGGTCTCACCGATCGCACCAACAGCTTTACTGGTTGTCTACGCAAGGGTAAATCCACCTCTAGCCCCCTGCGCTTGTTAAATACGGAGAGCGCATTCAGCAGAGTTCTGCAAGTGGTCCACAGAAGTCATCTAGTCATGGCAGGCGAGAGTGAGCCATCCCTCTGTGTGTCTCTCTGGAGTGTTTTACGGTGACATTTGTGTTTCAAACCATACATGAGTCAACTGATACAAGCCCTTAATGATGTTGATAAACAACATTGCATAGGAGTTTGGCATTCTGAGCTTTGCGATAAAAAATAAAAAAATTATTATACGCCTTTAATGTTTAGTGATGAGGCTACGATCACTGTAAGTGGAGAAGTCACCGCTTCAACGTAACAATATAGGAAACATAGCAGCCACATACCGCAGTCGACAACGAGAGAGACTCTCCATTTCATGTGATTTGGGCTTCTCTCGAAAAACTTTTGGCCAGTCCTTTTCTTGCGAAAAAGGTGGATACGGGAATCACGTATCTGGATGTGTTTGGGATCTAACGTTTTACACAATTGGGAGAACACAGATTCTCCTTGCAGGCTTGCAGACTAACGTCTGTATTATCGTACTGCAGCCGGTGAAGGACATATCAGACATATTGTGACAGGTAAATGAAAACGTCATGACTTTAAACAGAACTGTAAACAATACCCCAAGGTTGTACATGTCAGCTTTTCGAAAATACGTTTCTGTAAACTCGAATGGCCCTTTAGAATACAATATACTTATAGCTGACTATTAGCATTATCTGTAGAGTAGCAATTCTGTATGACGTAGATTGGGCAAGTCCGTGGCAGGTTTTCGGATGTTTGTGATACCAGATGCCTACATACAGGTCATGTACACTGACGTTCAGAAAAAAAAACAGAACACCTTGAACGACTAGCGATAGGACGTTCGTATTCAGGGGACATGTACGTCACTACGTTCCGCGGAAATGAGTAGCATTTCAGTCACATCGGTTCAGCACGTGTCCTGTTGCCTAAAAGGCGCAGGGTCTGCCACGGGCCCTTATAACTTGCTCCATGCGTGATGGCATCGACGCGTATAAGGAGCAAATGGCGTCTGTGGTATAGCCATCATCTGGTTCCAGAGTTCATCCGCGGTTGTTGACACTGGGTCACACCACTGCAGCCGCCGTTTCACCATGTTGTTGTGGTCTTCAGTCCTGAGACTGGTTTGATGCAGCTCTCCATGCTACTCTATCCTGTGCAAGCTTCTTCATCTCCCAGTACCTACTGCAACCTACATCCCTCTGAATCTGCTTAGTGTATTCATATCTTGGTCTCCCTCTACGATTTTTACCCTCCACGCTGCCCTCCAATACTAAACTGGTGATCCCTTGATGCCTCAGAACATGTCCTACCAACCGATCCCGTCTTCTGGTCAAGTTGTGCCACAAACTTCTCTTCTCCCCAATCCTATTCAATACTTCCTCATTAGTTATGTGATCTACCCATCTAATCTTCAGCATTCTTTTGTAGCACCACATTTCGAAAGCTTCTATTCTCTTCTTGTCCAAACTATTTATCGTCCATGTTTCACTTCCATACATGGCTACACTCCATACAAATATTTTCAGAAATGACTTCCTGACACTTAAATCTATACTCGATGTTAACAAAGTTCTCTTCTTCAGAAACGCTTTCCTTGCCATTTCCAGTCTACATTTTATATCCTCTCTACTTCGACCATCATCAGTTATTTTGCTCCCCAAATAGCAAAACTCCTTTACTACTTTAAATGTCTCATTTCCTAATCTGATTTCTTCAGCATCACCCGAGTTACCTCGACTACATTCCATTATCCTCGTTTTGCTTTTGTTGATGTTCATCTTATATCCTCCTTTCAAGACACTGTCCATTCCATTCAACTGCTCTTCCAAGTCCTTTGCTGTCTCTGACAGAATTACAATGTCATCGGCGAACCTCAAAGTTTTTATTTCTTCTCCATGGATTTTAATACCTACTCCGAATTTTTCTTTTGTTTCCTTTACTGCTTGCTCAATATACAGATTTAACAACATCGGGGAGAGGCTACAACCTTGCCTTACTCCCTTCCCAACCACTCCTTTCCTTTCATGTCCCTCGACTCTTATAACTGCCATCTGGTTTCTGTACAAATTGTAAATAGCCTTTCGCTCCCTGTATTTTACCCCTGCCACCTTTAGAATTTGAAAGAGAGTATTCCAGTCAACATTGTCAAAAGCTTTCTCTAAGTCTACAAATGCTAGAAACGTAGGTTTGCCTTTCCTTAATCTTTCTTCTAAGATAAGTCGTAAGGTCAGTATTGCCTCACGGATTCCAGTGTTTCTACGGAATCCAAACTGATCTTCCCCGAGGTTGGCTTCTACTAGTTTTTCCATTCGTGTTAGTATTTTGCAGCTGTGACCATATCCCTCACATTTTCGATCGGTGACAAGTCTGGTGATCTGGCGGGCCAGGGAAGAATGCTGACATCCTTTGACACCGAGAAGGCACTTGTTCATGCAGCAACTCTTGGTCGTGCATTGTCTTGCTGAAAAATAGCGTCTGGAGTGTTGTGCAGAAAGGGTACGGCTACGGGTCGCAGGATGTCATTCACGTAGCTCACACTGCTCACAGTGACCTGGACACGAACCAACCGTGATTTGTGGTTGTACCCAACAGCACCTCACACCGTAAGACCCTGAACTGGCGCTGTATGTCTTGTGCGAATACAGTCACTGTGATGCCACTCCCCATGTCTGCAGCGAACTAATATACGGCCACCATTTTCAAAAAAACAGAACCTGGATTCGTCCGAAAACACTATCTGATGCCATTTCTGTCACTGCTGCCGTCGAGCATGTCTCCGCCCATTCGTCAAAGGTTGGCGGAGAAGTGGAGGAAGCGCACTTAACCCATGCCGTGATAAAAGGTGACGGACTATCACTCCTGATAGTGTACTATGTGTTGTATTGTTCCCCTGTTACGCCAGAGCCGAGGAGGACGCACATCTGTCCTGCAATTTCGATCTTCTACGGGGGTGGTCTGTGTGGTGCTACATGACCTGTCTCGTCATGTTCTACGGTCTTCCGTGAACCATTCTGCACACACCCGTTGACGAAACACTGCACCCCTCACGAGCAGGAATTTCCCGGATGGACGTATCACATGATTTGACGGTATGGTTCGCGCATACATCTACGAGGCATCCTGCAGGCCTGCCTAAGTCACACTGATCCGTTACCTTCAGTTTACAGCGACAGCGGGAGCCGTAGGCACAGTTTACCTGTAGGTGGTGTTGCGCCGTGATCACGATGTTGACACTGAATGCGCAGGATGACATGGTTCAAAAGCTGATCATTTCTGCAGAACACACTAATGTACATGTCCTGTACATACGAACGTTCTATCCACAGTCTTTCGAGGTGTTCCGTTTTTCTTGAACATGAGTGTCGTTCTCTTAAATTACGTGGCAGTGGCTTGTGGACGTTGAACTGGTGCCCGACAGCGTCCTAGATGTGTTCATTCAGGTTCATATCAGGCGAATTTGGTGGCCAAGACATCAACGAGTGTTCACGTTCATGCTTCTCAAACCACTGTAGCACGTGTCTGGTTTTTCGACATGGATCTTTATCCTTCTGGAAAATTGCATCGCCGTTGGGGACACACAAACTTGAAAGGATACAGGAGACCTACAATAATGCTGACATGCCACTCAGCTGTCATGGAGTTCTGTGTTTCAGTGGTAGCCGAGGTGAATATCGACCACAGCATTATGCTGCCATCACTGATCTGCCTGTGTAAGTTTTGAACACCCATTCGCTTTGATTATATCGTATTTGTACACTTCCATCGACCTGGTGTAACAAGAAACGCCAGTCATCCGACCACATTACACGTTTCTACGGATCTACGATCCAATCTCGGTGATTCTATGCCTACTACAGTCGTAACTTACGATGACATTGGATGAAAATGAGAAAACGCACGGATCATCTGCTATAGCTCTCTATGTTCAACACTGTGTGCTAAGCTATGTTCTTTCAAACAATTTTGCCTGTACTCTGTCATCAGATCTGACAAAGATCGCTCCCTATCTCACTGTAGAGAATTGGAAAACATCCGATCTTCACAGTGGGTGACGAGGCGTGAACGTCCAACACTTTATCGCCCACTCCCTGTCTTACCATCCTTCAACCACTTTCCACAGATGCTCAGAACAGAATCACGCAAACAGCTGACCAGATTCGCCAATTACAAGATGCTTCTTCCCAGAGCTGGGCAGTAACAATCTGCCCTTCGTCAGCGTCCCTTATCTACATCTACATCTACATCTACATCAACATGGATACTCTGCAAATCACATTTTACTCTGCAAATTACATTTAAGTGCCTGGCAGAGAGTTCATCTAACCACCTTCACAATTCTCTATTATTCCAATCTCGTACAGCGCGCGGAAAGAAAGAACACCTATATCTTTCCGTACGAGCTCTGTTTTCCCTTATTTTATTGTGTTGATCGTTCCTCCGTATGTAGGTGGGTGTCAACAAAATATTTTCGGATTCGAAGGAGAAAGGTGGTGATTGGAATTGCGTGGGAAGGTTCCGTCTCAACGAAAAACGCCTTTCTTTTAATGATGTCCAGCCCAAATCCTGTACCATTTCTGTGACACTCTCTCCCATATTTCGTGATAACTCAAAAGGTTCTGTCCTTCTTTGAACTTTTTCGATGTACTACGTCAGTCCTATCTGGTAAGGATTCCACACCGCGCAGCAGTATTCTGAAAGAGGACGGACAACCGTAGTGTAGGCAGTCTCTTTAGTAGATCTGTTACATTTTCCAAGCGTCCTGCCAATAAAACGCAGTGTTTGGTTAGCCTTCCCCACATGTGAGTGGAATTTCCCATTTACGGGAGATATCGTCTTCAAATTGTTCCCCACTCAATTATGGTTCAAATGGCTCTAAGCACTATGGAACTTAACTGAGGTCATCACTCACCTAGACTTCGAACTACTTAAACCTAAGTAACCTAAGAACATCACACCCAACCATGCCCTTGACAGGATTCGAACCTGCGACCGTAGCAGAGGCGTGGTTCCGGACTGAAGCGCTTAGAACCGCTCGGCCACAGCGGCCGGCCCACTCTATGGACTGCTTTACCAATGACGTAACAAATGTCATGGGACACCTTCCAGCATTGTCAGATATCCTTCCCGGCGTAAGCATCGACTCTACCGAGGGAAGCCACCAACAGAAATATTGAGCCACGTTGCCTGTATAGCCAACCATAACTGCGGAAGTGTTGCCGGTGCAGGATTTTGTGGACGGACTGACCTCTCCATTACGTGCCATAAACGTTTGATGGAACTCATGTCGGACGATGTGGGTCCCAAACCGTTCCCTCGAATTGTCCAGAATGATCTTCAAACCAAATGCGAACATCTGTGGCGTGGTGGCATAGCGTATTGTGATCCATAAAAATTCCTTTGTTGTTTGGGAACATGGTTTCCATGAATGGATGCAAATGGTCTCCATGTAGCCGAGAATAACCATTTGCAATCAATTATTGATTTAGTTGTACCAGAGGACCCATGCCATTTCATGCAAACATAGTCCACACCGTTATGGAGCCTCCGCCAGCTTCCACAGTACCTTGTTAACAGCTTGGGTCCACGGTTTCGTGGAATCTCTGCCAGTCTCGAACCCACACATTAGCTCTTACCGACTGAGATTGGGACTCATCTGACCAGGCCACGGTCTTCCAGCTCTCTAGGATCCAACCGATGTGGTCACGGGCACAGGGAAGGAGCTGGAGGCGATGTCTTGCTGTTAGCAAAGGCACTCGCGTCGCTCGTCTGTTGCCACAGCCCATTATCACGAAATGTCCTGAGGAATACGTTTGTCGTACGTCCCTAGTTGGTTTCTGACGTAATTTCACGTAGTATTGCTTGTCTGTTAGCACTGACAGCTCTACGCAAACGCCGCTGCTCTCGGTCGTTAAGTGAAAGCCGTCGGCCACTGCGTTGTCCGGGGTGAGAGGTGACGCCCGAAATCTGGCATTCTCGCCACACTCTTGACACTGTGAATGTCGGAATACTTAATTACCTAACGATATCCGAAATGGAATGTCCCGTGAGTGTAGCTCGAACAACTACTCCGTGTTCGAAGTCTCTTGGTTCCCGTCGTGCGGCCATAATCAAGTCGGAAACCTTTTCACATGAAACACCTGAGTTCAAACGACAGCTCCGCCAATGCGCTGCCCCTTTGTACCTTGTGCACTCTACACTGCCTCATCCGTATACGAGCACATCGCCATCCCATTAGATTAGATTAGATTAGTACTTGTTCCATAGATCATGAATACGACACTTCGTAATGATGTGGAACGTGTAGGTTAATAAAACATGATTATACAAGATATTACATTACACAAAATATTACATGACACTTAATATATATATATATATATATATATATATATATATATATATATATATATATATATATAGGGTGTCCCAGCTATCTTGTCCACCCAAAATATCTCTGGAACAATAACAGCTATTGGAAAACGACTTTCACCGGTATCAATGTAGGGCTGGGGCCCATGAATGTACATATTTGGAAACATTCTAAAACGAAAGCATATGTGTTTTTTAACACAAACTTATGTTTTTTTAAATGGACCTCCTATATTTTTTCTGCAGCAATCCATAGCGTGACAAAGCACGTACACAATGGCGTTGATTGCATCGCAATATTCCCATTACGTCCCGAGATACTAAGACGCGAAGTTGACGCTTAAAACACCCGACATACGCTGCTAGCGCACGTCCTGACGCTCAGGCGTGAACCCCATGCTGCCCGTAATCGCGATGTGATTGACATGCGTAATCACACTTCCATACTTATCAAGAGGTCCGAAACGAATAATACGGTCTGCTGCCATCCTGCATTAACGTCGTACATTCCAGCAGGTATTTATCCCATAGGCAAGGGGTGATGCGGTTCTGTAACATATCTGTGTACCGTAACGTTAGTCACAAAGTAACTGATTAACGATAACTGGGACACCCTGTATATATATATATATATATATATATATATATATATATATATATATATATTTTTTTTTGGTGGGGGATAGGGAAATTGCCCACTTACTATATCCAAAAATTCATCTAATGGGTAGAAGGAGTTCCCATTCAGAAATTTTTTTAATTTCCTTTTAAATGCTATATGGCTATCTGTCAGGCTTTTGACGCTATTACGTAAGTGACCAAAGACTTTTGTGGCAGCATAATTTACCCTCTTCTGAGCCAAAGTTAGATTTAACCTTGAGTAGTGAAGATCATCCTTTCTCCTAGTGCTGTAGCCATGTACACTGCTATTACTTTTGAATTCGTTTGGATTGTTAATAACAAATTCCATGTATACATTGTTAGGCTACAGTGAAGATCCCTAGCTCTTTAAATAAGTGTCTGTAGGATGATCTTGGATGAGCTCCAGCAATTATTCTGATTACACGCTTTTGTGCAATGAACAGTCTTTTACTCAATGATGAGCTACCCCAGAATATGATGCCATACGAAAGCAGAGAATGAAAATAGGCGTGGTAAGCTAATTTGCTGAGATGTACACCACCAAAATTTGCAATGACCCTAATAGCATAGGTAGCTGAACTGAAACGTTTCAGCAGATCTTCAGCGTGTTTTTTTTCCAGTTCAACCCCTCATCAATGCATACACCTAGAAATTACGAATATTCTACCTTAGCTACCGGTTTCTGATCGAAGTCTATATTTATTAATTGTCATTCCATTTACTGTGTGGATCTCTATATATTGTGTTTTGTCAAAGTTTAATGAGAGCCCATTTGCAGGGATTTCTGAAGAACATCGTTTACAATTTCATCAGTTAATTCTTGTCTGTTGGGTGTGAGAGCTGTACTTGTATCATCGGCAAAAAGTAACAGCTTTACATCTTCGTGAATATAGAATGGCAAGTCATTAATATATATGAAGAACAGGAGTGGACCCAACACCGAACCTTGCGGCACCCAATTTTGATTGTTCCCCAGTTTGAGAAATCACCAGTTTTTTTGCATATTATGTGAACTGCCTATTTCAACTTTCTGCACTGATCCAGTTAGTTATGATTTAAACCATTTGAGCGCTGTCCCATTCATACCACAGTAGTTGAGCTTGACTTTCGCCACCTCACTGCGTACTTTCCTTACCCGTCACGTGCCCGTAACGTCATCAGCGCATTGTTTTTATGAAATCTAGTGAATCTTCTGTAATTTGTTTCTTGGTGGGTTTTCATCCACCTTGAGCCTCCCGGGCTCTGGCACCGGTGCCCAGTGACTCCGGTCGTCGCAATCACGCGCACAATGGTGGAGGTCAAGGGACGCGGAGGGCGCCCCTGGAAAACAGATGCGGCCGCCGGCCATTGTCTGCAGGGTAACGGGACTGCAGCCGGTTTCCGCCGTCCAGACGCGGCGCCGCGCTGGCCCAACGACGCCGCGACGCGAATTTCCGGCAACATGCAGCGACACAAAGGACTCTGCTTACGTTTCACCACCCGGCATTCAGCCTGTCTGACAGAAGCCCTACTCACTTTCCATTGCTACGCTGCCTAATACTTGAAGGAACAACTGGGCATTCTTTAGCTTCTACCATGCTTCAGACACATACTAATCGACCAACCTCATTCTTAACAAAGTATTTTGAGCATTGAATTTTCATTGCTCTGTCTAGATATTTGCAGGAACGAATTATTAATACAGTGTTTTAAGAATTACACCAAAAAATAGTTGCCATTATGTTTCAAATACCAGCCAAGATCCACAAAAAGGCAAATAAAATAACTTACAGAATGAAATGACATGTTCTGTTTGATAACAATCATCAATCAATCCCATATCACCAAAACCCTTCTGAGAGAAGCACCATCTTATGAAAAACGAAGGGCGTCCAATAAGCGGTGCAACACATTCTTTTTCTTAGGCAGATTCCGTTGAGAAAATGTGAAATTTGTTGTGGAACAACAGCACCTACAGTTTTATGAAGTTCCGATTGGTGGCGGCGATATACGTAGTCTTCAAAATGACGTCTATAACGAGGGTGTGTTCCAAACAAAGAGCTGTCATTGAGTTTCTTTTGGCGGAAAAACAGACCATCGTAGATATTCGTAGTCGCTCGCAGAACGTCTACGACCAGCATGGTGGGTCGTTGAGTGAGCCATCTGTCATCACTTCAAATGACTCAAATGGCTCTGAGCACTATGGGACTTAACTTGTGAGGTCATGAGTCCCCTAGAACTTAGAACTACTTAAACCTAAGTAACTTAAGGACATCACACACATCCATGCCCGAGGCAGGATTCGAACCTGCGACCGTAGCGGTCGCGCGGTTCCAGACTGTAGCGCCACTCCGGCTGGCTCATCATTGCAACAAGGACGTGCAGACTTGTCCGATCTCCTGCGTGCCGACCAGCCGCACACAGCTGAGATTCCTGCAGTGTTGGGATGTACCGACTCTCTCATTCGAAGTGATCGACGGACCGCAACCAAACACCTCGCTGCACAAGTAGACGTCTCTGTTGGTAGTACTGACACCCTCGTCCACCAGTTGGGGTACTCAGAGATGTGTGGCCGCTGGTTGCCCTGTTTGCTGCACTCCGTGGGAAGCAGTAAACGGATGGTGGGGAGGTTATCGGTGCACCCAGACGTCGGCACAGGCGTCGACCACTAGAGAGGGTACCATGCTGGCGTACAGGACCTCCCAGTAAGATGGAGTAAGGCCGTCGCATTGAGCGCAGACTACCGTAAAATGGGGTTACTTTGTGACAGTTTTTAAGGTTTTGCTCGCATGGGCCGGACAGTGTAAACTATGAAGTTTAATAAGTAATACCAAGAAGTTGCTGAAACCTTCCACTACGTGGCGGTATGTTATACAAATAAATATGTTCAACAGGAAACCATTATACAACTGTTACAAGCTGTCACAAAGTTACCCCACCGGGTGGGGCTACTGTGTGACAAGCTTTGTTTTTGCTTCGAAATGGATGGAAAATAAAGATTGACGCAAGGTTACCCCATCAAATGTTTATTTAAAGCAATATACAAAGTATTGATTTATTGTTTGATAACATAAAGAATTTACAAAGGTACCTACTTAATCGAAAAATAAATTTTTAATATCAAAAGGACCTCGCTTTCCTACTGGTGTTGGAGGTGCTATTTTATACAGAACTTCCTCCACTGAATAATAAATGCAATCATCTCGTTCTGGTCACTTCCAGTATATTTTTGACCTTTCCATGACGCTTACCATGTAGCCTACTGGTTTGATATCAATCACTCTTCCGGGAATCATTTCCCCTTTGAAGTTCACTACCACAAAGTCATCAAGTTTGAATGTGCATTCAGGGGTCTTCTTAGAGCCCCTTTTCAAGTGGTGGACGTGTCTTGTGTCTCGATGTAACATACCAGTAGTCGAAGATGCATTTCTGTCCGATGGCTCATCTGATGAACTTTCACAGAGAGTTTCCGAGTCACCCGGATCTTCATCGGTCCACTTGATGCTTTCGCTCTCATCTGAGGACTCGACCTTATCAGTGACTCTTCTTGAGACTTCAGAACATTTTTTCTTCGGCTGCTGAGTACTGCCGGCACCGGGACTCGAAGATTTCGCCTTCCTAGCAGTGGTCGCTTCTACTACTGGTATGTCCGCAGCAGAAATACTCTTCCCTGCTGGAACATTAATTTTTTGTCTCCTCTTGGTGACTCGCCCTACAGTCTTCTTGTTTCTTTTTTTATTTCATTCTTCGATGAGGACATCACCCACAACATTTCCCCTTCGAAGTTCACTACCACAAAGTCATCAAGTTTGAATGTGCATTCAGGGGTCTTCTTAGTAGTCCTTTTCAAGTGGTGGACGTGTCTTGTGTCTTGATGTAACTTACCAGTAGTCGAAGGTGCATCTCTGTCTGGTGGCTCATCTGATGAACTGTCACTAAGTAACCCCTTAACATGCTGATTTTATGGTTGTATAATTATACTGCTGACATAAACATTACAATTAATGTCAGATCACTCCATAATGTAGCCAACATACTAACAATCAGGCTACATACCTGTTTTCTGCAGTTCTTTCACATGAACGGCTCCAGCACACAAAGTTTACAACAATTCAAACAATGGCTCCAAAGCAGGTTTCAATACGAACGCACTGCCGACGAACAAAAGAAGCGCCGGAAATTCAGCCGGCTGCTGCAAGATGGTGCAGCACTACAGGCAAGCCGCTTTGGTTTTTAGACATCTTGGACACAGCGGAAGATTCGAAATAAGCGAAAATGATCGTATGTCACAAAGTAGCCCCTACACTCACAAAGTAACCCCATTTTACAGTATGTTGAAAAATAGGGTGTATTGCAATCCCGAGTAAAAGCAACCTGCTTTCAGAAAGAAATGTGTTGCATTACTTATTGAAAGCCCCCTCGCAGTTAAAGTTCCAAAACATTAAAATAATCGACGTACTAGACCTCAGGACGGAGACTAATTCAGCTTGCAAGTTGGTACCCGAATATACTGCGTGCAGAACTGGCGGAATTTTATCCGAGACTAACTACAGGAAAACAGAAAAGTACACCCGCAAAATCTACACCGATTTGCAATGGGGTACCTGTTACCCGTATTCTGTGTAATCGACTTTAGTCTGCCATATTGAGGGTATAAACTATAACTATTTACAATGTACCACAGTGGTTTAGGGGTAATCGAGACGAACATTTTGATATGGAATGCTATTGTCGCCTTACTGCGAGACTACTGTGCTTGTTCTAATGGTTCAAATGGCTCTGAGCACTATGGGACTTAACATCTGAGGTCATCAGTCCCCTAGAACTTGGAACTACTTAAACCTAACTAACCTAAGGACATCACACACATCCATGCCCGAGGCAGGATTCGAACCTGCGACCGTAGCAGTCGCGCGGTTCCGGACTGAAGCGCATAGAACCGCGTGCCCACCGCGGCCGGCTACTGTGCTTGTAAGGATAAAGTTTAGGTCGAATTGGACACGTAATTTGTTTTCGCATAACGTGTTCAAAAGTATTTTTTCTTTCATTACCGTCACAGAAAAGATTAACTAATTAATGTTAATGAAAGCCGGTGGCATAAGAGGGCGAGAAGATATTCAACACCTCGCACTGCGCCCATGTGCCGAAGCTTCGGTGGCTTTGCTAGGACAATTTGAGAGTATTCCCTGGATTGATGAGCCGCAAGCGTCTCATATGGAACTGTTCGTCTCGACTTCCCGTACACCACTGTGGTACGCTGTAACCAGTCATCGTTTACAGTCGAAACGCCCCTCCTCTCCTAATACCGGCCAGTGGCATTTTTAGGCCAATCCGGTCTCAGAAATTTTACATCGATCATCTTACAACAGCGCTAGATGCGCAGTATATTGAAGTACCCACTTCATCGCAAAATTTGTCCAAGCTCTGAGGCAGATGGGTGAAAAAGTACCTAATCGTCATATCAGTATTTTAATAGTTTCAGTATTTTATAAAATGACGTTACAGTACACTCAGAAATATTTTAATGAAACTGAACCGACTGCAGAACTCTACTCTTTTACATCAACACGATGATATTCATTATATTATACACAGGGTGTTTCAGGGGTGATGATCAATAATTCACACATTGGAACTGCAGGCCAAAAGTAGCTAAAAAGCTCAAATACACATGGGTCCGTAAATCAACCTTTGCAGAGATATCGCATTAGTTCGAGTTGGGAACCAACTCTAAATGCCCCTGGATACCGCAGTATTTAGGTTGGTTTGGGTGAGAGGTGGCAGAAGCCCCCCTCTCATATTTCTATCTTACTCTGAGTAATTCGATTTTCCTCTCTAAATGCATGCGGTGAAAAGTTGCTATTCCTTCACACGCGGACTTCCCACGACACGTCTCTTGTCCCCGGGTGGTCCGGTGACAGGCGGGGTATGCTGATCTTGAAAGGGTTAAGCCGACAGGTGTGAGGGAGTCGAGTGGATGCATTCCAGACGCCGACATCGTCGTAATAGCGGCGGAGACACGCCCGCAGGGGCCTGAAGGAGCGGCTGGGCAAGAGATTCCGTTACTTCGCAGAAACTTAGCGAAAATACTTTCTGGCGGGCTACCAGCAAGGCGTGGGAATGACTTGTGTTCCCAGGCAGTCGTGGCGGGCAAATTCCCGGGTTTTCTGCAAAATCGTAACTGTGATTGGCTTGCTCAGGGCATAGCTCCGTGACGTAGTAAAATCGGCGCACAAACTGGCGCCAAGAATCTCCATTGGTGGAATGGTAGTGCTTCGGCAATAGAGTGGAATTTTCCGCCGGTTTTCGAGTTGCTTATTGGAACATTTAACCACAGCCACTGTCGTGGGGGTGGGAATGTTCTGTGTTCGGTTTGTACAGGTGCTCTGGTGGGAGTCGGCTCTTGCCTTTCGGTCGGAGTAGGTTACAAGACTGAGCTCTCGCTGGTCTGGACAGCCTGCCTTCCGTTGGCTGTCTAATATACTTTTATTTGATTGTAACTGTTTAACGAAGTTGCTGAAGTTTCGACTTCAACGTAACTTTCCGAGTACAGTTGGCAATTGAGCGTTCTGTGTACAAGCGGCCTATGTTGTCTGTCTTAGGCAGTTTTGGCTAAAGTTGACTGTATCGGAGTTACTGTGTGACTTCACTTGTTAAAATCGATCACTGTACCGTCAGTGATTGTATGGCGAGACTTCTTCGTCTCCCTCAGAGGCGCATTTGTATTGATAGGAAGTCTTTAGTCTGGAACAACCAGACCAGGACAATTTGTTTTGGGCTATACTCGCGACATTATCATCACCACGACGGGACGTCTAAGCAACCAACCATTGCTTCCGGTACGCCAGATCGTGTCCTTACAGTTAAGAAGACAGCTTGGTAATGTATATCCGCAGCACCAGAAGACTAGGGAATTTGCACTGTGATAATCAGAGCTCAGCAGATCGCGCATTTTCCCATCTTTTATAACGTGGTTCTGTCTTGGGTGTTCATTGTCTGAGTTATCACTACCGTAGCAGCAATTAATGTTGAGTTGGCTGGGTGTTTCTCTTAAGATTTGAGTAGCAAGGAATTGGCTCCACATACCACTTCGTCATAAATGTCACAATCTAGTTTATGGACAAGTTCACCTTCACAGCATTTATTTGAGTATCCAATTTGATCCAATTTGATGTACTGTAAGTGTTTCATGTGTTTTGTTTATGATTTTGAGTTTAGTCATAATAAATCAAATTGTTATTTTGGACAGAACTTTCATTCTGTTAATCGGTAGAGCAACCCTTTCATTTCTCACTACGTTACTGAAACTTCCCTTTATTTAATTAATGTCTATCAAATTAAATTATTGCAGGTGCCAAACTCTTTTCTACTCCACTTTCAGGGTCGATTACAGTCAGTTCGCGTTTCTTCTTAATCCATGTGCAACAGCAAAAGCAGGAGTTAGAAAAGGGGGGCTTAGAGCATCATTTCCATATGAAGATGCGAGAAGAGTTTAGTGTTAAATACACTGCTAGCCCCGGCACCTCGCATGGGATTGACTATCTGGTTGTTTACGCATGCGCAACTATTTCCCTTTCCCTCTCTGTGAACTGTGCCATACCGGCCTCACAATCAGTTACGAACGTGAAGGCAACATGGAGAGAGGTTACACCCAATGAAAGAGTACGCTGACATGCACTTCATGTATGACAAAGCGAATGATGGTGCACTTGAGGCTGCCCGATTGTTTGAAGAAGCTGTTCCTCTCCGCAGGCAGCCCGACAGCCGTACATTTAGCCGGTTACGTGAGCGTCTTAGAGAAACCGGGAGTTTTGCATACCATGTACGAGAAGGTCGACCCAGATCCATAACACCCGATTTTTAGGAAAGGTTGTTACGCATTGTACACAAACGTCCGAGTACTTCAACAAGGAAGATTGCTATCCAATAGTCTTTCCTGTGTCGTAGCAGTGCGTGGTGGATTCTGCATCGGCAAGTACTCTATCCATATCATCTCCAGCGAGTGCAAGCCCTCAACAATGCAGAGTTTCCACCTAAGGAGAGTTTCTGCCAATGCAACAACAGTGTATCCTGAATCCCCTGTTTGTTAGTAGTATTCTGTTCACCGATGAGGCTGGATTTCCCCGTAACGGTATTTTGAAGTACCATAACTGTCACTTTTGGGCCGATGTTAATCCTAATGCAACACACGTACCACGACATCAGCAGCGTTACTCGTTGAACATCTGGTCAGGATCGCTCGGAGACCGCATTACTGGACCACACTTCCTACCACAGTGCTAACCGGACAGCAGTACATGCGATTCTACGGACTGTGCTTCCAGATGCTTCATGATGAAGTCCCACTGAACCAACGGCTTAATATGTGGTTCAAATGGCTCTGAGCACTATGGGACTCAACTGCTGAGGTCATTAGTCCCCTAGAACTTAGAACTAGTTAAACGTAACTAACCTAAGGATATCACAAACATCCATGCCCGAGGCAGGATTCGAACCTGCGACCGTAGCGGTCTTGCGGTTCCAGACTGCAGCGCCTTTAACCGCACGGCCACTTCGGCCGGCTTAATTTGTGGTTCATGCATGATGGTGCTCCAGCACATTTTCATTTACTACTGCGCCGGCTTCTAACTACGACGTATGGTCAACATACGACAGGTAGAGGAGGGCCCATGCCATTTATCAGTTCTGTGTGTGGGGTCATGTCAAAAGCCTGGTCTACGCTACCGAAATCAACTCTCTTGAGGAATTGCGCTTGGGGATTTAAGCAGTCTTCCAGCATTTACAGAATTCCCCAGGACTGCCTGAGAGGATTCGCAGCTCAATTCAGAGACGAGTTCAGTATGTTACATTCAGACGCGAGGACAACTTTAACGTTCAGAAATGCCATTATGTTCCTAGACACTAATGAAACGCAACATAAAATGTGTGGTATCTCGATAAAGGTTGATTTGTGGACCCATGTTTATAGGAGCTTTTTAGCTACTTTTGGCCTGTACTTTCCACGTGTGAATTACTATCACTTCTGAAACACCCCTATATGTGTGCTGTCTGTTCCATCGAACATATCCGACAGAAAAGACAACACTGGTTTTGAAAAAGTGACCGTAAATATCAGTATTTCGAGGACAGTACCGGTGTCGGCCACATTTGGGCTTTGAAATAATTTACTGGCGGAAGTTGAAAATTTTGACCATACCGGAAATCGAACCAGGATTTCCCGCTTAAGATGAACGGTCGCCTTAAAAGTTCCGCTATCTGAGCACACTTTCCATCCAATTCAAATTCTGAAGTTATCGCACACTACTATGTAGGGTCCCTGTCCATTTACTCTTCCTAGTAGTTTGCGATGATTTGAGAATTTGGGTCGGATGGAACGCGTGTTCGGAGAGTCGAACTGTTAAGATGACCGCTCGTCTGAAGCGAGAAATCCGCGTTCGAGTCCCTATCTGGCACAAGTTTTCAACTTTCGCCACTGAGCTAGATCAGCGTCCAATTGCGGCTGACGTCAGTACCTCCCGCATAATATTGATGTTCATTATGTTTATGTTACGGTGACTGTCGTTCAATAAAAGCTAGAAGCAAAACATACAATCCTGCTTTAATTGACAACACCGAATTCCGAGAACAGAATCGTGACGGAACTAAAAAATAAGACACGTCTACGTGCCACTGATTTACGGAGCCCACTACTTCGGGATACACGTTCCATCCACTCTCATCTCACCGAACACCTCATGCGAAACCTCTTTAAGATATACGAATCTCAAACCTCTTCATACTAATTTCCAGTTAGGCGTCCTCACTTTCTTCAAGTTGAGGAAGAAACCGATCGAGGTGGCGCCGCGGAAAAACAGTGAGTTTGCATTTGGGACACTGGAGGTCATATCCCCGTTCGGTCATCCAGTTCTAAGATTTCAGTGGTTCCCCAGAACTTATCAGATGAATGCTTGGTGGTTCCTTTGAAGAGGGTGCTGCAGATTTACTTCCCTATCCATTGCGTTACTAGACTCTACATGCCCCCTCACAGTGTGTGGTGGAGGGTACTTACTCACCACTACCATTCAGACAATTTCCTGTTCCATTTGTGAATGGCGTATGGAAAGGATAAATATCAGTAAACCTACCGACGACCTCTAATTTCTCTCATTTTCCACTTATGGTTATTTCTTGCCGTCACTCGGAGAGAAAGTCTCCAGCTGTCACCACCGTCGATCTCATGGCGTAACACGTTTGCCAGTCTTAATCACTCTCGCTCTGAATCCTGTGATGCAACATAGCGTTGACACATTTGCTACGCAAGTGGAAACGCTATCAATTTAAAGAAGTGCAAATTAATTACACAGGCCAACGATGGAAAAACTTTTTTGCTGAAAATACCTTATTCTTATGTTTTTTAGGGTGGGAAATCCAGATATGATACTTAAAAAACTGTATAACCCACCGTTTCTTCACATTTTACAGTTAAATTTATTAAATTAAACCATTTTTTAAAGAATTTAACACTTTTATATAGTTAAAATAATTTTAAAAGGTGTAATGAATGTAGATGGTGTTGGTAGCACTGCTGAAAAACATTTGCTGGCAAAAGAAGGTCGATTCTATTTTTCTGTTAACAGATGGTGTTTTGTTTACTGTCAACTTAACCTCACTTTCCCTGTTTCCTGTACATGTGCTCAGTACAATGTCTAATCATGGTTGTAAAAACTCTGCTGACATATTTTGTTACATTTGTGTGAATTTGTTATTCAAAACACCAAAGAAACATTACAGAATTTGTGAAAAAGGTTTATCTATCATACTTTGGATCTAAACTTGGTGATCAAGATAAATCTTGGGCGCCACTTAAGGTATATTATGTGTGTGTTGAAGATCTGAGAAAATGGTCGAGAAGGAGAAAAATAAACCTTTATATTTGCTGTTCCTGTGATATGAAGGGAGCCAAGAAATCATTCCGGTGATTTCCACTTTTGCACTGTTGATATTACTGGTCATAATTCGAAAAATAAGAAGGTAACAAGCTACCCTAACCTTCCGTCCGCCAACCGACCAGTAGGGCATGGTGTAGATTTGCCGGTTCCTGAAACACTAAATGATTTAAATTCTATTCCAACAGAAGTATTTTCTGATGTACAATGTGATTTAGATGAATCAGATGATGATGAATTCCATTGTTATACAGAAATTCTAGAGCCCAAATTGTTTACTCAGATCGAGCTTAACGATTTGGTTAGAGATCTGGGCTTAACGAAAGAAAAAACTGAATTGCTTGGCTCTAGATTAAGAGAAAAGAACACATAGGTAGTTGGAACCAGCATGTACATGTATAGAAAGAAAGCGCAACAATTTTCCAAGTTTTTTCAACAAAAAGATGATTTAGTGTACTGCTAAGATATTTCCAGTCTGATGAATGAGTTTGGTATTGAACACAAAAAGGAAGACTGGAGTCTGTTTCCTGATTCATCCAACTCTAGTTTAAAGGCTGTTTTATTACAGAATGGTAACATGTATGCATCTATACCTGTTGGACATTCTGTACATATGAAAGAAAGCTATGAAAACCTAGAAATAGTGCAAAATAAAATAGGCTATTCTGCTCATGGTTGGATGATATGTGGCGATCTAAAAGTAACATGCATGCTCCTTGGTCAGCAAGGTGGCTTTACCAAATTTCCATGTTTCTTGTGTGACTGGGACAGTAGGGCTAGGGATCAACATTGGTGTAGAAAGAACTGGCCTGTGAGGGAGTCTACATATAAAGTTAGGTCTAATGAAACAGTTTGTAAAGGCGTTTTGTCGGACCTGACATTAGAAAATTGATGTTAACTCTGAATCCACAATGACCTTAAATGAGAAAAAAGCATGGGTATCATGCAAGCAAGTGGTTACAAAGTTCTTAGGACATGAAAAAGACCCAGAATATGTTTCTATTATAGCTACAATGTTAAAGAAGTTTAAAACTGTAGCATGTTTAATGAGCCTGAAGGTTCATTTTTTGAATAGTCACCTTAATTACTTTCCAGACAATATGGAAGATATTAGTGAGAAGCAAGGAGAGCGTTTTCACCAGGACATTTAAGTGATGGAAAAACGCTACCTAGGCCGCTGGAACACCACCATGATGGGGGACTGCCGTTGGTCACTTCACCGAGAAGTTTAACAAGCGACTCATCATATAAAAAGCTACAAAAGAAGCTTCAAAGAAAAAAGAGAAAGAAAATACAAACCAATTCCAGTTGACAAGTGAAACCTCTATTAACACATTTCACTGTTTTAAGTAGCTTACTGTAAATACAAACCATGTTTTTGTTGTAACAAAGCGCTTGATTAATTTCCTCGTTTACCGTATAGCATAGGAGTTTTATACTGTGTAATAAAAAGTATATTGCTCGAAAACTATGGGTTATACAAAAAAACTAAGGCTAGATATGGATAACTGGATTCAGCTCAAAAAAAACTATAAAGATCAGCTGTCAAAGGGAAAACATTTTTCAAAAAAACTTTTCGTTGGCCTGTGTTATTAATTCATAATGGACGTAACAATTAGGTTATAGTGTATGGTAACGTGCATAGAACAATATAGGCGCCATCTAAATCATTATGATCCGAATTATTATTGCATTCAGTCAAATAATACAGATTTTTGGGTCGTCACAAGCGCGACATGCACAGGAATGGAAAAATGTCTCAAGGACAAGCCATCATATAAAGTTAACAATGAAGAGAAACATCTGCGAATAGACACTGACTCGTAGCTAGTGGTGGAGAGACCGTGGCTCAGTTAAGGAAGTGTACCGGAGCAGTGTCGTGGCTTTGAACATCGTGGCACACGATCTGACAAGTCTAATTCATTAAATGAGTGGCCACGTAGCTCTGACAGAATAAGAAAGAAAGAAAGAAGATTAACACCACTTGACTGGGCTCAGTTCCCCACTTCACCCATATTACAGTTAATTTCGCCCCCAATTATCAAACTGAAACTCATCTCTGTTCCTTCAGACGTGCACCCGGTGCTTTTCATTGCGTAGTTGTTACGGTGGATACAGCATCAGATATCTGTGTGCGACTGAAATTCTCGTCCTGGACTCAAATGCCATTAGCGGATGCTAACAGCGTGCTCCCACAGTCATCACACCAAGTCAATCGAGGTCCGAAAACAGAGTCCGTCCTCTACACGTCTAATAGCTCTTGGTCCGTCCTCTACACTCCGAATAGCTCTTGGTCATAGGGACCAAGTACAATGAAAACTGTCAAATTCCGCGCTAAACCGCACAATAACAAGCTTCGCCCTCTGTGGCTCGCCACCCGAGCTCGGAGCAATGCGTTCGTGCCTGCGCTACTTGCTGAGCAGACACGAGACGCAGCTCCCAATCGGAATAATTTATAACAACATTTAAGCCTCCACTAGCTTGTGTAGCTTGGAAGAGCCAGTCGGAGTCAGTCTAATTTCAGCGAGAAACCACGCCAAAAAACCACACTACAGTGACACGCTGATGCCAAATTTCTTAATATTCAATAATTTAGCCGAATACCAAGCATGTTATTCTGTGTTGCTCATCTTATCTCCCAAGTCCTGAGAAGATGCTGTCAGGGCCTCAGAGCTCTTCTGCCTTTATTCTTCTGACTCGGGTCAGACTCGAAAACAGCCTTAACTGGCGCCTACGCGTCTGATCTCTGCAACTGAAAGCTTGTGTCCCAGCTCCGCCCCTCTGCATTGCGAGTGCTTGCGTCTAAGAGACTGTGGGTGCGACTGAGCACAAACAAGCCCGTGACCTCCTGCCATCAGGGGGACGCCCCTCGACCCCCCAAGCAGTTTCTGAAGCTGACTTCACTGTACTCTTGCACATACCTGCTTGCCATCGCTTTGCCAGCCACGAACTCCACAGAGAATCACATACCAATTTGTATTTCCCAACACAGCCAAGAGAACCAAACTCTGGCGGGAAAGCTACTCCGCAGAATAATACATGGAATGTTGAAATTTTAACTGCCAGATAAAATTATGAAAAGAAGTTACTGAAGAAACATTACACCTGAACCGCGCAGCCTTTATTTATTGACAGAGAAACAAAATCGAAACTAAAAAGAAAGTGAGTCAAATAAAGTCGTGTTTGCTTCAAATCAATATGGAATTAAAACGAGAGAGGGAGGTCCAGGTTAGGCCGAAGTCTCACAAAATATTCTCCCAAGTCTTCTTGAAACGTCTGCTCTTGAAATGCTTACAGTAAACATTTGCCGCGCGGGGTAGCCGTGCGGTCTCAGGCGCCTTTTCACGATTCACGCGGCTGCTCCCGTCGGAGGTTCGAGTCCTTCCTTGGGCATTGGTGTGTGTTTTGTCCTTAGCGTAAGTTAGTTTAAGTTATATTAAATAGTGTGTAACCCTAGGGACCGATGACCTCAGCAGATTGGTCCCATAGGAACTTACCACAAATTTCCAATTTTGTTTTCAAAAATCAATCAAACATTTCTGCCAAACACAATGCCTCACCAGCGGAGCCTGTCAGTAAAATCTGAGAAACATTTCCACTTCTAAATCAAACGTTATTAAAATTTTCATTAAAAATAACACTTTAGTGTTCTCATGCCGAACTACGAGTGATTAGCGTTACATGCGTATAGATAGATCACACGTGCGTAAAAATGTGACACCACAATTGAAAGGGGGTGGAGGTTGGGAGTGGAGGGATTAACGGTGAGCACAAGTTAGTGAACACTGAAGGGAAAAAAAGTAGATGATGTCAGAGTGGGGTGGTTATGGGATAGAGGAGGAGAGAATTAGAGGTGAAATGGAGGGAAGTAGCAGACCGAGAGAGAGCGAAGGAGAGAGGGGGAGAGAGAGAGAGAGAGAGAGAGAGAGAGAGAGAGAGAGAGAGAATCGTTCAAATGGCTCTGAGCCCTATGGGACTTAACTTCTGAGGTCATCAGTCCCTTAGAACTTAGAACTAGTTAAACCTAAGTAACCTGACATCACACACATCCATGCCCGAGGCAGGATTCGAACCTGCGACTGTAGCGGTCGCGCGGTTGCAGACTGAAGCGCCTAGAACCGCTCGGCCACACCGGCCGGCCAGAGAGAGAGTGAGAGAGAGGGGGAGGGGGAGGGAGAGAGGGGGGATTTCTATTTCATGCTATATAATTTCTCTCAAGAATTCTCTGAAGGTGACGGAAGTTATTTTTTGTTTCTTCTTTTACGTTGTGTACAGTTATTTTGTTCTGCGTTTGGTTTCCAGCATTAATCAAATGCATATTGTGTGTTAGTGCCCTGTGGATATGGTAGGGGAGGAGAGGTCTACTTTACTGAATTGTAGTATATTCACCTCTTTCTCTTCTATTAGATATCAGCCTTTTACAGTGACTGGTTTTGCTTTTACCTTTGGAATATATTACATCATTGGTTTTATATGCAATGTTTACGCACTGTTTATTGAATATGCTACCTATTTTGTATGTGAGTTTATTGTAGTAAGTGAGCTATGTATTTTGTTGGCGCTTTGCTTCTTTCTCTATTTTGCCACCTATTATAACTGTGTTGCCTGTGTGTGGGCAAGTTTGTGGTGATGTGGTTTCATCTCTTGTATTATTTTTTCTTTCTTTCCTTTTTCTTTTTCTTTTTGCCAATTTTAGCTACTAGTGTTTCTTGATGCCCATTTTTGATGCGATCTGTTGTATAGTGACTAGCTATTCTCGATAAATGTTTTCATAAGTATGAATTGAGAAAGTGTGACATGTATCTAGCTGCAGTTGTTTCTGATTCTGTGTTGTGTTAGAGGACACTAGCTACAGTATCTCTTCTTGTGTGAATTCTATATGTGTCAAAGGTGTACTAGTGACTGCTGATTTTCTTCTTCTTCTTGAGTTGTAAACTTGTTTCTTTGTGTTGTTCATATGACCTTGTGTAATACTTCTACTTCGGTCGAAGGTTTATCTACGAGGCATATTATGCTACTTACGTAGACGATGTTGCAACTTTTGTTTGCTACTACATCTTCATACACGATTTTTTGATTCGAGAAATGGGTGACCTAATGGACAGCCTTTCCTCTTGTCAGTAGTACCCCAGATTGAGTGCAAAATAGTTTTTCTTTGTTCTTAACAGTAACGGTTTTATTGTTACATCTGCATGTTATTGTGGTAGCTTGTTGTTCGTTTTCATGATTTCTTCTTTAAGTTTTATGGTCTCATTAACACAAAAATAACTATAGATGATTTCTACATCAAAGAAACGAACTATGTCTAGGCATGGGGTTTCGACGTGTCTTATGTGACGTATTAGCCGAGTGACAGATCTTGTTATCCTACCGAAGTCAGTAACGTGACAGGAATACTCGACAAATGTGCACACATGTGGGACTTCCAACTTCAAGACTCAAGCACAGAAAAGATGCAACTACAACAAGTCAAAAATTCTCATTTTAGTTGTTTACTATAAAAAGGAATTGTTAGATGTAAAACCAAACCATAAAAAATCCCAAGATTGGCAAATTTTTGCAGAAGTTCGAAATATAGCGCCTACTTCAATGTGAGATGCTTTTATTAATTTCGACAACGAAATTATGTCTCGGAATCTGGCAGAAAACACAGATTCTGGTCATACATAAAGCACACCAGAGGCAAGGTGCAATCAATACCATCACTGGGCGATAACAACGGTGAAGTCACTGGTGACAGTGCCACTAAAGCAGAGTTATTAAACACGGTTTTCCGAAACTCCTCCACCAAAGAAGACCAAGTAGATATTCCTGAATTCCAATCAAGAACAACTGCAAAGATGAGAAACATAAAAGTAGACATCCTCGGTATAGCAAAGCAGCTTAAATCGCTTAATAAAGGCAAGGCCTCCGGTCCAGATTGTATACCAGTCAGGTTCATTTCAGAGTACGCTGATGCGATTGCTCCATGTTTAGCAATTATATACAACCGCTCGTTCGCAGAAAGCTCCGTACCTAAAGACTGGAAAATTCCTCATGCCACACCAATACCCAGAAAGGAAAATAGGAGTAATCCGCTGAATTACAGGCCCATATCACTAACGTCGATTTGCAGTAGGGTTTATGAAAATAAACTGAATTCGAACATAATGAATTATCTCGAAGAAAACGATTTATTTACACATAGTCAGCACGGATTTAGGAAACATCGTTCTTGTGAAACACAACTAGCTCTTTATACTCAGGAAGTAATGAGTGCTATCGACAGAGGATGTCAAATTGATTCCATATTTTTAGATTTCCAGAAGGCTTTCGACACCGTTCCTCACAAGCGTCTTCTAACCAAACTGCGTGCCTACGGAGTATCGCCTCATTTGTGCGACTGGATTCGTGATTTCCTGTCAGAAAGGTTCGTAGCAACAGACGGAAAGTCATCGAGTAAAACAGAAGTAATATCCGGCGTTCCTCAAATAAGCTTTATAGGCCCTCTATTGTCCCTGATCTATATTAACGACGTAGTAGACAATATGAGTAGCCCTCTTAGATTACTTGCAGATGATGCTGTCATACAGGTATACCGTTTTGTAAAGTCATAAGATGACTAAAACAAATTTCAAAATGATTTAGATGAGATATCTGTGTGGTGTGAAAATTGGCAATTGACCCTGAATAAAGAAAAGTGTGAAGCTATTCACATGAATACTAAAAGAAATCAGCTAAATTTCGATTACGCGATAAGTCACACAAATCTGAAGGCTGTAAATTCAACTAAATACTTAGGGATTACAATTACAAATAACCTAAATTGGAACGATCAGATTGATAATGTTTTAGGTAGAGCAAATCAAAGATTCATTGGCAGAACACTTAGAAGGTGCAACAAGTCTACTAAAGAGACTGCTTACACCACATTTGTCCGCCCTATTCTGGAATATTGCTGGGTGGTGTGGGATCCGCAGCAGGTGGGACTGACGGATAGCATCGAAAAAGTTCAAAGAAAGGCGGCTCGTTTTGTATTATCGAGAAATAGGGGATACAGTGCCACAGACATGATACGTGATTTGGAGTGGCAATCATTAAAACAATGCCGTTTTTCTTTGCGACTGGATCTTCTCATGAAATTTCAATCACCAGTTTTATCCTCCGATTGTGAAAACGTTCTGTTGGCACCCACCTACATAGGCAGTAACCATCATAACGTTAACATAAGAGAATTCATGGCTCGCACAGAATACGTAAGTGCTCGTTTTTCCCACGCGCCGTTCGATAGTGGAACGGTAGTGACACCTTGAAGGTGGTTCATTGAACCCTCTGCCAGGCACTTTATTGTGAATAGCAGAGTAATCATATAGATGTAGATATAGACGAAGATAAATATGTTTGACACCAGGGCACTGACAATATTTTAATTCAATAAAATCAAATGCGTTCAGTAAAATGAATAATCCGTTTCGGTTGTTGCATGGACTGATGTAATACACCTTAAGCAATTATACAGCGACTACGGACAGGACGATTAGACAAATCGGGAACTCAAAGACGTATGTTGTCGAAACGAGCCGAAGATATAGAAAACTGTGTATGGTGCTCATGTCAAAAGTATTGGTCGCGGAAACGAGGGCATGCAGAAAAGTTTAAAAGTTCTGTACAGAGCAGGAGAAGGAAAAACAGTTGGTGCACTTGGAGAGATGAAAATATTTCCTGCTGAAAGAAGAAATCCTGGATCACTACTCAACGAACAGCAAAACTGTGAAGTAGGTGGTTTTTATTCCACCTTTGTGTAGTGTAAAACAATATGCCGATTTAATGCTCAGCACAGTAAGACAAGACGAAGAAAGAAAGTTGCATAAATAACTCGCATTATAAAACTCGCAGGGGGGGGGGGGGGGGTGCAGTCGAAATCGACCGACACACGAAGAGGGCGCCTGGACTTCATTTCTGATCAGTTCAATAAAATAACTATTTTTATGTTATCCTATTGCAGTTTTAATCCTACGTATTTATGTTATGGCTTGCTTTGATATGAATGTTGGACACCTGTTATGCAGTAGATCTAAAAGACGGAAAGAGTAGAAACAAGCTTTCTGAGAGCAGTAGCTGGCTAGACATTATAAGGGAAATAGCATTTACAAGAAAGCAGAATTCCAAAGTCACTACTGAAGTAAAAGCCAAAATAAGGAAGAAGACAAATTGGTCGCCCGAGGAAACGACAGACACAGGGAAACACTTGACGGCAGAAAAATAAACAGAGCTGGTTTATCTCTTGATACTGTTTTTGAGAAGATTTTGATGATGGCGGTGGTGGTCGTGGGGTGCTGACGACTGATGGTATTGATTATCATTTATTGTTATGCTTATCACTATTTATTATGACTGTTACAATTTTTGAAACACGGTTCTACTGAAGAGTCTCTTAAATAAGGTGTCATTCTCAGAGATATACTATGTGTAAGGGAAGTATACCGGCACAGTTGGTGGGGCTAAGCATTGTTCGGGGTGCCCCGTGACTGTAAGAAAGTGATGATGTCATGGCTGATTTCACCCTGAGAACGGATGTTTTCACCTGCAACCGGTCGATGAATTAAGCGAATAAATTCTACTGTGCAGGCTGTGCTGATTTTTACATCAGTAGAATCTGGGTGTTGGGTGCTTATCCATACTTTCATCGCAAATATTGGCAAAACTTCGCGTACTGCCAGTTCAAACGCCTCTTTTTGTGTGGACAGTTGTCTGCTTGAATAAAGTACTATGCAGTAATTCCCGTCTGTCGCAATGCTTATTTCGCTGATATGGGTCCCCATTAGCTACTTCAAGCAAGACAAAGACATTATTTCGTTCCAGTGTGACAGTGAGAGCCCCCTATAATCACGTAGAACGAAATGTTTATAATGTGATCAGAGCCGGTATCTACTTCCGATGAAAATAATGAAAGACATCGAAAATGATTATCCCAGCAAGCTTACACGCAGCTTTCAGTGGCAAATATGTTATTTAGATGGACAGTTTTTTGTTGCTTTTCAAGTAGTGTTCCCGAACTGAATATATTTTCATATTTCGTTAAAAAATTCTCTGTTGGCATCATAGACTTGTTTAATTCATCCATGTTATATTCTAACCGAAGAATAATTACGAAACACTGAAAGCGATCTAAGTTTTTCACAGTTCCAGAACAGCCGTATAAAGCGAAATCTGAGGGGTTTTTCCTCATCATAAACATTTTTCTTTCAAAACGGAAATACACAAATGCTGTGAATTATTGTTTCCGTTATTTAATTTGTGTAATGAAGGTGCAATGGAAACAAAGAAAGGCAATCGCTTATTAAAGAATCGATTAAATATAAAGAAAATGAGAAGTGAATGTGGTCAGCTTAAACTTCGTCAAGCTTATTATATTTTAAATACAATAGCTTAGATACTGAGTAAAACAAATGAACCTTTGGCTAGAAATTTAACTTTATTCGTCCTAAATGGCGATGTTGACTTGAAGGAACGAGATTAACTTCGCCGACAACGCTTTTTGTGCGTAGCATAACGCGTTTACCTTTAAAAGATTTGAAAATGGAATTAAACTCACGAATTGCGTTAGTGTACGCACGAGGAACGTAACTGGAGTAGTTAATTCTGTTCATTTGAATGTAAATTGAAGTTTCTGAGAGGTGGCTTGTGTTTGCGGCTTCAGTGTACTGAGGAGGAGAAATAAATCTTCCAATTCTTGGGCAAATTTTGCTACCCAGCTAACTGAGAATTCCAAGACCAAACAGAAATGTCCTCTTCCGTGTAGGCTGAGCATCGATCCGGAGCAAACGATATCTAGTTTGTCGAAAAAAGAAAATTAAAAGAACTGTAGCTGTTGGACATTACTGATGTTGTTATTTCATATTCCCTTAAGTTAGTAACATAGGAGAAAAACGGAAATAATACGAGGTTAGTCGGACAGTTTTCATTATCACCTCAAGAAAGGGAAGTTACGTAACTAATTTTTGTTTGTTTGCAGGTAACTGTCTGCAGTCGCGGCAGCTATTGAAATCCCCACAGCAAGTGGCCAGGGGATCCAAAACAAGATGGCGCCGTCCATCTCCATTTCATGAATACATTGCGCTATCTTGTTTTCACTTTTGTACCATCTACTACTGTACAGGGCGCAGGCGCAGGGAATTCAAAGCGTACCAACACGGCAGGTATGTACCTGAATACAAGCAAAAAATTAGTTTTACTTCCAACGTTATCGATATTATTAACATTCCGGTACCAACAACCAGCTCACGGGAGGCGCAACACGATAATTAAAGTAAATTGTTTTTACCCTCAGTGTTATCTTTAATTAAGATTCACCGATGTAGTTCTGTAATTTCACGCATCCCACCTTGAATTCTCCCCAAAACTGATTCGTTCAGTTAACGTTTTTTTATACGACTGACAGAATTTCGTACTACTTTATAGAATTTTTTTCTAAATCAGTTTATAACTTTCAGTACAGTATAAATTCTGCTACAGTGGAAGGAAGTATACCAGAAATGCAGCATCACTGAGATGACATGTCCGTTATTGCTGTTCAGTCAAGAATCGTGATTACAGAGTCTAGATAGCAAACACGTTGAAATCTATTTATTATTTTATTTTAAATGGTAAAATTGGAGCCGCGACTAATAATTAGATTCCAAGATTCACAACTCTCATGGATATATTCATCTTGTGTCCATTGTTGTCCAGGGTTGCAGGTCCACAGCTTCATATGTGTCTTTGTGGGGATCTTCTATCTTTACAAATGACAAACAAAAACTTCGAATAATCTTTGCGTGTTATTGGTCTGTACGCAAACGAAAACATGAGACCAATGCAATATCGTGCTGCCACAAAGAGTCAGTATTGTCATCTTCACCTTACGCAGAAACAATGCAGTGTCATCTTGGAAACATACGAGCATCTCTCGTCCGCTAAAGCATCTGCCCAGACTCTCATAACAACCATCCACACAAGTGCTCCTGCCAAAAAGTACCGCCTTTAGCTGAGGTTGCTGCTTCTGTTCTAGTGATTAGTGACGTCATTCCCTTGAGATCAGACAAGCACTACATCAGAACTACGATACGTTTAGAGATTTAAAATAATTATTGTGCAATGTTCCAGTCACATGCAAATTGTGTTATAATACGCAAAACCCAACGCGTGTGTCAGTGAATTTAAATGAATCAGAACCAGTCGTTATAAAGACATACTCCTGAGAGCCAATGCTGTAACAAATGCCCTCAACAGATTTATTAACTCTATGAAAAATCGTGTCCCTATCAGTGAAGCTTAAGATGGAGGATTTGCTTTTTGTCATTTGAAAATAAGATATGTGATAAGGGAGTCAACATCTACTTGACTCAAAGACGTGATTTAAATCTGCTCTTTAGTTTATTACAAAAAGTGTTAGAAAGGAGAATCATCTAAATAAATCATGATACCTTGTGAATTGTAAGCCTATAGTAGTAACTATGAGGATCAGAAAAGTAAACAGTCTGTTGACAAAGTTACTCTGGAGAGGGGGGGAGGGTCAGAATTAGCAACTAAACATGTGTTTGACTTTGTTAAATGTATGTCATCCTCGTTACATGTCACTTACAGTGTTTCCTTATCTGCACAGAAAGCCAAAGAACCGCGTGCGAATGAGCATGTGTTGATGAATGCGGAGAAGGGAAACAGATCACGAACCTCAACATGTAGTTCATGATTGCCCTAATACGCCAGAGCCACTAATTATAATCACTATTATCGTAAGTGCGATGTGAGCAGGACGGTGACACGGTGACTGACTGCAATCACGTATGACGCCTGAACCGCTCTGCCAAGGACTAAAACACGGAACCCCCCTCTGTTGACAGCATCTGCTGTTCCAGTCGAGAACACAGCATGTGGACCACCGATGTGTTCAGCACTAACTCCAGGGCCAGAGTCTTTTCTTCCTAGTCGGTGAAGAACTGACTGCACTCTTATTGCAGCGAAGAACCCTTTGAAACGTCCCCTTTTGACAATTATACACAGGACTGTGCTTAACCTAACACACAATATTTATTAGCGCAACGCAATCTGACTTTCAACACACAATGTTTTGTTAGCGCAACGCAATCTGACTTTCAAAATTCTCTACAAGAGAATGGCCCTGACTAACATTAAACTATACCTTTCACAAATCACTTACCTCACAAAAATCTTCGCTGCTCAAGCTACTGCAATACAGCGAGCGCCACTACTGCCAGCCAAATAAAAGATTCAAACTATGGAAGGCACTAACTACTGATAGGGATAGTTAGCAAATGAAAGATATTAATAGAGAACAAACAATGTATTTACCTTGATATCATGACAAATTACAAAACTCCGCCATCTCTCTCCCCACATCCACCACTGCTGGCGGCTCACCTCCAACTGCGCAACGTTACGCGCTGTTCACAGCCAGCTGCCTAACACTACAATGGTTGAGTATTACAACAATGCAAAGCAGCCACAGACTGCACACGGCACAGCCGGTGATTTTCATACTGAGGTGGCGTTACCAATAAAAAAACCTAAACAGCCTACTTACACCTTACAACCAATCCTCTTTATAAGTTATATCGGCCTGCCAATAGAGTGAATAAATTATCTTGCCATGAATAGGCGAAATATTAAAAAGCAACGCCGTAATTTCCACCTCACTTTCCTAAAAAATCTTCATGTTGCGTGTTTGTGTGTTGCGTCGCCTTGAGACCACATGAATTTCACCAGCTAGTCCCCTTTCAAGCAGCAGCTAGCCCCACATCACAGGTTCTGGGAAAAGCTAAAAACTGTGTTCGAGGCTAGCCGACAACTCAACAGTGTCTTCTACATCAACATCAACATCAACATGGACACTCTGCAAATCACATTTAAGTGCCTGGAAGAGGGTTCGTCGAACCACCTTCACAATTCTCTATTATTCCAATTTCGTATAGCGCGCGGAAAGAATGAACACCTATATCTTTCCTTACGAGCTCTGATTTCCCTTATTTTATCGTGGTGATCGTTTCTCCCGATGTAGGTCGGTGTCAACAAAATATTTTCGCTTTCGGAGGAGAAAGTTGGTGATCGGAATTTCGTGAGAAGATTCCGCCGCAACGAAAAACGCCTTTCTTTTAATGATGTCCAGCCCAGATCCTGTATCATTTCACTGACACTCTCTCGCATATTTCACGATAATACAAAACGTGCTGCCCTTCTTTGAACTTTTTCGATGTACTCTGTCAGTCCAATCTGGTAAGGATCCCACACTGAGCAGCAGTATTCTAAAACATGACGGACAAGCGTAGTGTTGGCAGTCCCCTTAATAGATCTGTGACATTTTCTAGGTGTCCTGCCAATAAAACGCAGTCTTTGGTTAACCTTCCCCTCAACATTTTCTATGTGTTCCTTTCAATTTAAGTTGTTCGTAATTGTAATACCTTGGTATTTAGTTGAATTTACGGCTTTTACATTAGACTGATTTATCGTCTAACCGAAGTTTAACGAGTTCCTTTTAGCACTCATGTGGATGACCTCACACTTTTCGTTATTTAGGGTCAACTGCCAATTTTCGCACCGTTCAGATATCTTTTCTAAATCGTTTTGCAATTTTTTTAAACAATCTGATGACTTTATTAGTCGATAAACGACAGCGTCGTCTGCAAAAAGCCTAATACGGCTGCTCAGATTGTCTCCCAAATCGTTTATATAGATAAGGAACAGCAAAGGGCCTGTAACACTACCTGAGGGAACGCCAGAAATCACTTCTGTTTTACTCGACGATTTTCCCTTAGTTACTACGAACTGTGACCTCTCTGACAGGAAATCACAAATCCAGTCACATAACTGAGACGATATTCCATAAGCACGCAATTTCACTACTAGCCGCTTATGTGGTACAGTGTCAAAATCCTTCTGAAAGTCGATAAATACAGAATCGATGTGAAATCCCTTGTCAGTAGCACTCAACACTTCATGTGAATAAAGAGCTAGCTGTGTTTCACAGGAACTATGTTTTCTGAACCCATATTGACTGTGGGCCAATAGACAGTTTTCTTCGAGGTAATTCATAGTATCTGAACACTGTTTTTCCACTTAAGTATGTCAGAGATGTTTTACCACGTTATTTGGGTAAGCTGGAAGATGTTTTCTAGCTCCATGTACTTATCTTAACATGGTCTAAATGCCTACCTCGTGCTTTCAGAGTTCCGTCGTCTGGAACGGATACTTTCAGCCCAGCCATCCGAACTGGGTAAGTGCAATAACACAGTGGGCGCCAGTGTGCCGCTAGCCGAGGCGACTTCCCCAAGACAGTGAGGTGGCAGCTGTACCTGTCACCCCGCCATTCACAGTCCTGCGAAGGCCGCGTTCCTCACTTCGCAGGGAGTTAGTTGCCAGTGGCGACTCTTGTCTCGTATCCACAATGCTCCTCAGTTCTACATTTCAGCCAGAAAAGCAATGAATACAACCAGCTCCAGTTTAAATCAAAGAACCTAAAAAGAGAGAAAATGAAGTGAGCACTACAATCTCTTTAATCTGATTAATCAACCTAATCTTACATGTCACCGAAGCCTGTGTAACTCGACTTCCATCCAGTCAAATTATTTGTCAAAATAAATGAAAACAGACAATCCAAACAGCTTGCCGCTTTTCAAACACACTGACTGAACCAGCCTGAAACTGGTGGAATGGGCTGAAGGAATACAAAAAGAAAAAAATCACTAGAAAAATGCCAAAATAAAAACCGAGGATTACAAAACTGTAATTGGATTTCGTCTAAGCAAAACATTAAGCAAGTTCTTGATAGGTCTATTCCGATATTTTCATTATTAGTAATTAAAATATCGTATTTTGAATGAAACTATTTGTCAGAAACGATGTATTTTTGACTTCCTGCTTCGACGTTAGTGATATCAGAAGACTATTCAAATAAAAAGCTGTCAAAATTAAGCTGTGCCGTGTTCTCATATCACGCTTTGCAACATAGGTTAATGGAAGCTACCCCCAAAAACTGCTTATATCACTGCGAATAAGACTGGTTCTGACTTCCAGTACATTTTAGTAAAGATGGGGATACGTTCTAAGAGAGAAATCAATAAGAGAACTTGAAACACACTAGGAAAGCTGATAAATTTAATATAAGTAAAGATATTGATGTGAAATGCAACAGATAGTTTCAAGGAATTTCGAGTAGTTTCTAAAAGTGGCTCTTACGTTACACCAGAAACAGCTTCCACTACACAGAGTTTAGGTTATGACTGACAAAGTAGTTTTCATCGGAAGCAGTTGATTCGGAATAGATCGATTGGTTGCCATGGATCTCGGATTAATTAAAAGCGTAGCAAATGGCACTGAATTAGGCGTATGTCGCATCCAGCCATCCTCTTCCCTTTAAAACCTCTAACCAGAGTTGCCACTACCGCTGTTTACTTTCGAAATCTTCCCAAGCTAATAGTAAACGTTTCCCACTTTTCCCTAGGGTAGGTGTAATTATCACATTTCTTTAGTGGACCATGAAGATATTACACTTGGCAAGAACGTGGTTCAAGGCCCGGCCCAGCCATCCAAATTTAGGTCTACCTTGTACGCCCTAAGTCTCTTCAGCAAATGATGGACTGGGTCCTTCCAAAAGGACACGGACTATTTCGCTGGCACAACTGGAACTGGCCCCTTAATGACCTCATCATTGACGGGACTTTGATTCCCATCTTCCTTCCTGCTTTCTCCGTGAGGGCTCTAGTCTACACTGCTGGCCACCGTAAATGCAACACCCTGAAGGAAGCATCCGAATCAAGTGAAATTTACACCATGGGTTTGCAGCGATGAGATATGCAATTTCAGCACAGACGCACATCACGCGCGCCTGTGGCGCCACCTCATAGCGCCATTTAAGGCTTGGCGATTTCGACGAGTGTACGTTCGGCACGTGTGTTTACCTTGTGGTTGTTTCACAAGACGATCAGTTATGCCTCGTAGACAACAGCGAACATCGTTTGATCAAGTATCCGAGTTCGACAGAGGAAGGATAGTGGCTTACCGAGATTGTGGATTATCATACAGAGAAATCGCTAGTCGTGTTGGACGAAACCAAACAACTGTAATGCGGATATGTGACCGTTGGATGCAGGAGGGTACGACGGACCGACGTGGTCGATCACATTCACCTCGGTGCACCACTGCACGTACTGATAGGCAAATTGTGCGCATGGCAGTGACGGATCGCTCAGTGACATCCCGAACCGTAGCACAGCACATTGCGTCTGTAACGCATCATCCAGTGTCTGCGCGTACCATTCGACGCCGTTTACAGCAGAGTGGTCTGTCCGCAAGACGTCCATTGCTTCGTCTACCATTGACGCAGAACCACAGACGTCTCCGTCGCCAATGGTGTGATGACAGACGGATGTGGACGGCAGAATGGAATGACGTTGTCTTTACTGACGAGGCACGCTTCTGTCTGCAGCACCACGATGGTCGGATTCGAGTGTGGAGACACCGTGGAGAGAGGATGCTGGACAGCTGCATTATGCACCGCCACACTGGTCTTGCACCGGGTGTTATGGTATGGGGCGGTATTGGATATTACTCTCGCACGCCTCTAGTACGCATTGCCGGTACTTTAAATAGCCGGCGCTACATATCCGAGGTGCTGGAGCCAGTTGTCCTTCCTTACCTTCAGGGCTCGGCCACAGCCATATTTCAACAGGATAATGCGCGACCACACGTGGCACGCATTGTCCAAAGGTTCTTCGTCAATAACCAGATGGACTTGCTTCCGTGGCCGGCTCGCTCTCCGGATCTTTCGCCGATAGAAAACATGTGGTCCATGGTTGCTCAACGAGTGACCCAGATTACATCCCCAGCTGCCACACCAGATGATCTTTGGCAACGTGTGGAAGCTGCTTGGGCTGCTGTACCCCAGGAACACATCCAACGTCTCTTTGACTCAATGCCGAGACGTGTGGCAGCGGTGATCTCCAACAATGGCGGCTACTCTGGCTACTGATTCTGTCTGGCAGGAACCACATGTCACAGACGTCTGTAAACGTAATCATTTGATACTTGGTCAACATGTTATCTACAAAATAAATTTTGTTGTGCTACCTCTTGTCTTTCTTGGTGTTGCATTTACGGTGGCCAGCAGTGTATATTTGTGGTCAGTATAACCCTATTTTGTCGCTGCAATCACAAAAGGGAACTTCACAGTATACGGGGAAAATAATGATAAGAGTTCTTTTAAGTAATTCATAAAACGAATCTCGGTTCTCTATAATTTTTGCGGTAAATTATAAATTTAGTCCGGCTTATACTGTAGTCTGTGTATAAAAATTGGTGATAAACGAATTGTACTCACAGCCATACCCCGCTCAAAAATCAGACGGAAAACACCTGAAGCAAGTTGGCTTCTGCTTATTAAGCTCCCTAATGGCGTTATGGAGTTTGCGTGCTCTTTATCTCCATCCGTTACACTGACATTTCGGGAGAAAATGCCAAGGAGGTCTACGATAACCGACACGGAACGCAGTCCATTATAATGCTGCGTAATGTACGTAACACCTCGCCATAATTATCCGCATTTCATGTACTGAATTAGTCTATATGAGAGCTGCTTCATTCTGAAACGCTAGATATTTACATCGACCGGAGTCGAAAGCTTATGCCCTGCATTGCGGTTCAGGAAAACGCACTTTACTGATCGATTCCAGGCAGTTTTCTTATTTGTTTGATTCTCTTACTGAAATTACTCACGGATAGCTTATTACCGCCTGGATTAAAATGACATTCTTTCAGCTAGTAATCGTAATCACAACATTAACATCAACATCACCAACATCATCATCATCGAACTTAACTATTGCATCTACTACCAAATAAAGACCTCCGCCGCACTTTTCCGTGCATTGCAGTGTTCTGATATCACATCCGTGTTCCTCGTGCATGTTTTCCAATGTTGCCGGCGCACCTTCCCCCAGTTCATCGTCTTGGTTTTTTCCATCCCTTCGAGTCAGCAATGGACTTCCTTAGTCCATCTACGACGCATTCATCTAGCTGCAAGTCTCGCCCACCTCCACTTCATATCCTGTACATCTACATCGATACTCCGCAAATCACATTTAAGTGCCTGGAAGAGGGTTCATCGAACCACCTTCACAATAATTCTATACTATTCCAATCTCGAGCAGCGAGAGGAAAAAACGGACACCTGTATCTTTCAGTGTGACCTTTGATTTCCCCTGTTTTATTATGACCCTCGTTTCACACTATGTAGATCGGCGTCAAAAAATATCTGCGCGTTCGGAAGAGAAAGTTGATGATTAAACTTTCTCCGCCGCAACGAAAAACGCCTTTGTTTTAATGATGTCCAACCCAAATCCTGTATCATGTTACTGATACTCTCTCTCTTATTTCTCGATAGTACAAAACGCGCTGCTCCTCTTTGCACTTTCTCGATGTACTCCGTTAATCCTATCTGGTAAGGATACACCAGACCGCGCAGCAGTACGCCAGAAGAGGACGGATTCATTACGGTCGTAATTAGTCTCCCACTTCAGTCTGCTCACCGATCTGAGTCTTTGTTTACGTGTCCCGCCTAGTGAATCAATAGGCAGTCCTCCATTCTTCGCTGAACAACGCTCAGTTCTTGAATGGTTTTCCCAACACTCATCGGAAGCTCTGTTTCGAAAAGCCTATTCAGATTTCCAAAAGCGCTGGAGGCCATTTTTACTTTGCTGATCATTCATTCAGCTGTGCTTCTAGCCGCCGTCTTCAAATGCTTTAAGTAAAAGAAACCGCATCAGCTGATGCTGTAACACTTCATTGTTGATGGGTACATCTTTCAGTTAGACCTGTTCAAAAGGGGGGGTGGGCTCAAAGGGCTCTGAGCAGTATGGGACTCAACATCTGTGGTCATAAGTCCCCTAGAACTTAGAACTACTTAAACCTAACTAACCTAAGGACATCACACACATCCATGCCCGAGGCAGGATTCGAACCTGCGACCGTAGCAGTCGCGCGGTTCCTGACTGAGCGCCTAGAACCGCTAGACCACCGCGGCCGGCTAGACCTGTTCATCAGGCATCATTTTTAGCCTTGTTGTAGCTAATTTTGAGGCGTATTTTCGTACTGGCTGGATTAAGTAAGTGCGTTCTTCGCTGATGTTTATCTGCTTTGAAAGCGAACAGTATAACTTCGTCAGCAGATCGTTGGTGGTTAGGTATGCTGCAGTAACACGTATTCATTCTTCGTATTTTTCATTTTAATGATCTGAAGGTTGCATCACTTGAATAAAGGTGGGTACCGCCTACAGGAAAATTAAAGTCACCTCTGGTGAAAAGAGAAGGAGCTGTTTGAATATCAAAAACTCAGATGGGAAGCCAGGATAAGTAAAGAAGGTAAACCTGAAGTGTGGTTGGAATGTACAGTACAGAACGGCTTTATGAAAGAACTAGCTAGAACAGAGTGTTATAGAAAGGGAAGAGCAAGTAGACGAAGGTAAAATGAGCTGTATGATACTGCACGAATCTGACAGAGCACTAAAGGTGGATCAAGGTCTCTGGAGAAGACACATTACGTCACAGTTGTTGAGGTCTATGAAAGAGCTAGAGAGCACAAAGAAATATATTCCGCTTGATATGCAAAATACGGAGTTTCACAAAAAAAAAGAGGGAAGCACCCAGAAGAGAGAGCAGGAAACGATATGAAACTTCAGGGGTTGAGAAGATATCTGATGTTATTTGAGCGATTACAAAATCGAGTCAAATTTATAAAGAACCTGGCAGTATAATCCCACTTTGAGAGTGAATTTGCACTCCTCCTGCCCTCGATGCATACAGCGATTCGGTTCGGGAAGGTAGGCCGGCCTCTGTGGCCGAGCGGTTCTAGGCGCTGCAGTCTGTAACCGCGCGACCGCTACGGTCGCAGGTTCGAATCCTGCCTCGGGCATCGATGTGTGTGTTGTCCTTAGGTTAGTTGGGTTTAAGTAGTTCTAAGTTCTAGGGGACTGATGACCTCAGCAGTTAGGTCCCATAGAGCTCAGAGTCATTTGAACAATTTTTTCGGGAAGGTATCACGAAGTCGTCACATCCTCTCCTGAGGCAAACTTGCCTACAGCTGTTGAAACTAAGATACTGCAGTGCCTGTGTTGTTATGAATTGCGATGCAAAGTTCCTTTGGACATGCATGCGTGTACAAAGGAACAGGCATGCTGTACTGCAGCTGTTATGAAATACATTAAAGTGTATTCGCAGTTGTGAATAAGGACAACCGTCAGCTGTAGAATAGAATGATGATGATGAAAATTTGTTCCCGACCGATACTCGAACCCGGATTTCCCACTTGTCGCGAGCGGTCCTGTTACCATTCGGCTATCCGTGCGCGACCCACGGCCAGACCCAAACTTTGACGTGTCGTCAACGATGCGTCTACGTGCTGTACTCCTACATCCATCATGTACATTCCCGTACAGGGGAGACATTTCACATGAATGTCGTTTGCCCGGATTCCACAGATAGGTAAGATATTGCAGTTGCCTCTGGTGCAGGGGCTTCCCAACGCGTGGTCCACGGACCCCTTAGGGGTCCGCCGGCTCTTTCTAGGGGGTCCGCAGCCACCTTTCACCAAATCGTGTAAAATAATAAGTAAAATTATTGAATAAAAATGAGAAAATGGAATTCATCACTATTTTTTTTTCGTGTGAGAAACATGTGTACTTTTACTTCAGGTCGTATTCCCAAGCAGCCTTTGCGGTTCCTAAGTGAGAACGCATACACAGTTTAGTGCCGGAGAATGCGGCTTCTCTGATCGACTGTTTCGCAACAATATGGGGGTCGTTTGTGTGCCGGCTCACGGCGCTAGGTGCGCTGAAACCTTTTACGCATGCGCGGAGCGAGCTTTGTCGACCAATCACAGCGCTCGCTGGCACGTATGCGGCCCCAGGCATCACTAAATGTTAAACTTGCTTTGTCAGTGAACTACCCATTTTATAAGTCGATTTTTGACCAGTTTATTACTTCTAACATCGATCCGTGGCTGAAGTCAGGATCATTGAAGAAGGGTGCGATTTCTCCATCGCCTTCACAACAAGGGAAGTTTCCAGTTAAAATGAATGATGAGGCAGGACGACCAAAGGAAGAACAATCACAAGAAGCTCCAAAGACTATTGATACTTCGGCGGGGGGGGGGGGGGGGGGCGAGAGGGGGGGGCATTGGGAACTTGGCACTTGCATTAAGAAGCTTTCAGCTCCCATGGGTTTCGCTCTGAAATTTAAAGTTTCTGTGCTCTTGACTGACTAGGGGTCCGCTATGGATTTTCGACTGTAGAAAGGGTCCGCCAGCTGAAAAGGTTGGGAAGCCCTGCTCTAGTGCGTGCATGCATGCATGTCCAAAGGAACTTTGCATGGTAATTCGGAACAACACAGGCACTGCAGTATAGTATTTACCCGCCGACACCGAGCAAGCTACTTTCAAGTAAAATGTCTCCCCTGCTCGGGAATATACGTGATGGATGTACGAGTACAGGTTGTAGATGCACGGTGGACAACACATGGGACTTTAGGTCTGGCAGTGAGTCGTGCACGGATAGCCAAATGGTTAGGCGACAGGTGGCGATGAGCGGAAAATCCGGGTTCAAGCCCCTGTCTGGTACAAATTTTCATCTTCGTTATTCTATTCTACAGCTGATTTGATGTATTGCTGAAATTTGTCCTTTATATCCTGGACAGTGGCACTGGAACGGAGTTAATGTCTGAGCTGGTCACATATGTACTATTCGCGACAGATGTTGGGATGTTGCTGGCCACGGATGTACGTGGGTTGACTGAAAAGAAATGCCTCCGCCTTCGTAACTCTTCAACAATTGGCAGCATTGGTATGCGGCGGGTACTGGCTTGTTCCGTAGCCTCTTATCTACAGCTCCGGCTGGCGGGAAGCCTTAGCATTGAACGGTTGTGTTGTTACAGTGTAAAGTATGGAACCATGCGCAGACGGTCGGTGAATGCGATTTACGCAACGTGCAGTCAGTGAGTTCCTCACAGCAGAAAGTGTCACCCCAAAGGAGATACGTCGGGGAATGAAAGCAGTTTATGGGGACTGTGTTGATGTGAGTACTGTGCGTCATTGGGCGAGTAAGTTTAAAGATGTTGAGTCGGTAACATCTGACCTGCGTGACAAAGATTTGGACGTCCTGTGACAGCAACCACAGTACAAGGAAAATGTTGACAGATTCAGGACGATCGTCGCAGCACTCAGAGAGAAATTGCAAGCACAATCGGCATTTCACAATAACGTGTGGGTCACATTATTGCTTTGCTTGGCTATTGGAAGATCTGTGAACGACTGGTACCCCGGATGACCCACCTTAACATCTTTAAGCTTACTCGCCCAACGACACACAGTACTCACATCAATACAATCACCATAAACTGCTTTCATTCTCTGATGGATCTCCTTTGGGGTGACACCTTCTGCTGTCAAGAATTCAATGGCTGCACGTTGCTTAAATCGCATCGACCGACCGTCTCCGCAGAGTTCCATACTTTACACTGTAACAACACAACTGTTCAATGCTAAGGCTTCCCGCCAACTGGAGCTGTAGAGAAGAGGCTACGGAACAAGCCAGTACCCGACGCGCCAACTGGAGCTGTAGAGAAGAGGCTACGGAACAAGCCAGTACCCGACGCGCCAACTGGAGCTGTAGAGAAGAGGCTACGGAACAAGCCAGTACCCGACGCGCCAACTGGAGCTGTAGAGAAGAGGCTACGGAACAAGCCAGTACCCGACGCGCCAACTGGAGCTGTAGAGAAGAGGCTACGGAACAAGCCATTACCCGACGCGCCAACTGGAGCTGTAGAGAAGAGGCTACGGAACAAGCCAGTACCCGACGCGCCAACTGGAGCTGTAGAGAAGAGGCTACGGAACAAGCCAGTACCCGACGCGCCAACTGGAGCTGTAGAGAAGAGGCTACGGAACAAGCCAGTATCCAACGCGCCAACTGGAGCTGTAGAGAAGAGGCTACGGAACAAGCCAGTACCCGACGCGCCAACTGGAGCTGTAGAGAAGAGGCTACGGAACAAGCCAGTACCCGACGCGCCAACTGGAGCTGTAGAGAAGAGGCTACGGAACAAGCCAGTACCCGACACGCCAACTGGAGCTGTAGAGAAGAGGCTACGGAACAAGCCAGTAGCCGACGCGCCAACTGGAGCTGTAGAGAAGAGGCTACGGAACAAGCCAGTACCCGACGCGCCAACTGGAGCTGTAGAGAAGAGGCTACGGAACAAGCCAGTACCCGACGCGCCAACTGGAGCTGTAGAGAAGAGGCTACGGAACAAGCCAGTACCCGACGCGCCAACTGGAGCTGTAGAGAAGAGGCTACGGAACAAGTCAGTACCCGACGCGCCAACTGGAGCTGTAGAGAAGAGGCTACGGAACAAGCCATTACCCGACGCGCCAACTGGAGCTGTAGAGAAGAGGCTACGGAACAAGCCAGTACCCGCCGCATACCAATGCTGCCAACTGTTGAAGAGTTATGAACACGGAGGCATTACTTTTCAGTCAATCTTCGTACATCAACATTACTCAGACAGTTTATAGTCATGTGCCGTACGTGGATAAGCATTATTCCGTTGTACAATTGTACCACTGTACTGCCACACGAGAGGCAACACACAAGCTTACAGGATGTCCGTGACGTACTGGGGTTCGCTGAATCAGTGCTAGCCGCCCATGACGTCACGGCTACCGACATCGTAACACCCTGTGTCTCTCCGAAACTTTGGGAGAATGGAACCTCTCTGCAGTTTTCCGCCACACTCGCCGATGGTGATCTTCCGCGGTACTGCAGAACCGCGACTCATCATTTACCACAATGTGATCCCATTCATCAGCAGTCCAAGCTTCCTGGTCAATCCACCACTCTAAATGCAACCATTTGCATTGTGGCGTGAATGGCAGCCTACGGTTTGGGTGGTAATTCCATAGTCCGGCTGCTGATATTCTTCGACAAATGGTACAGTGTTGTAGCACTTGTTAGTCTATGAAGACAGGTGCACATGTGATGGAAGGGGCTATGATGTGCTTGGTGCACAATATGGGTATCAGACGTGGTAGACCGGAACGTTTGAGGAGTATGTCTGTCCTCATTTTCCCATGCAGTCGAACACTGGGCCAAAAATCTGGATTTTGCACGATTCGCCTGCGTTATTTCTGAGGCGCAACGTTCCTTTACCCGCTAAACCGCAGACGTCTACAACCAAGGTCCCCAACAGATCTTCCATCGTCAGCAAAAGTATGTCCTGTTGAAGAATCATTATATATAGAACGACTAACATCGTCACCAAGTTTCATAATCTTAGCTGGCATTTTTATAGGTCATAATCGAAACTTCACGTCTATTCTCGTACACACTTTCAGCTGACGTAAGGAGCACGACTATGATGTTTGGTGTGCACTTTTTGCACAATTTTCCATTTGCTTGTCTGAAAAACGGGGTAAACATTCCTTTTTAATTAGTGAGATGTTGAAGTCAAAGAGACTATAGGATGTTAGTACGGAGTCGCTCACAGGATTCAGTACATTTTTATTTGCTTATTACGAGATTTACCATTTATTTGCACTAATATAACTCATACGTAACTGTCCTAGAAACATTGCCATTACTGAAAAGCCAAACAGAACTTTGTTTCTTAAAAATTACATCATTCAAGTTCTAACAATACCACTACTTGCAAAGTAGGTTAGAAATCAGATTAATAATGCTGCTCACGCAGCATATGTTCTCTTTATCGGGCAACAACAAAATTATTGACTGTGGATGGTATCGTCAGAATGGAAATAATGAAGTCACTGTAAAAAAGTCATTAATTTTGGCACTTATCTTGAATGGATTCCCAAGTAGATTTCGTCGAAGTTGTTATGGCTCATCTTGTTGATTCTAGGGTGATTCTACTGTGACTGCTAGAAGGTCCAGATCTGTATTTTAGCAATATTTTAAGGGTTAACAAATGCGTTTTTCAGGAAAGTCTTAATGATCAAACAATCCCAGATCAGAACAATAGTATGCTAGAAATAATTTTTGACTTGGTGTTCACGATCCACATTTTTAATAAACTTCTTCTAAATTCACATATACTTCTTCTTAATTGTCACATCATCAAGAAAACAGTTTTGTATCAATCTTCATATATTTAATTTCCACTTTAACCAAACACAAGACTTGACTGTTCTTTTACAAAGCGAAATAACAACTTCTGCAAAGTGAAACAAAGACTGCTCTGTGCGCATTCGCGGCAAAACGGATACAAGTAAGTCAAAGATTATGACAGTCTCACAGAAATGAATACACACAAGAACCATATCACTGTAATATATCGATACATCGGAGTACCTATACATTAATAAAACCAAATGTGAATATTGTCACAAAAATATGTCTGTTACTTCGCAGAAAAGTAGTACGATATTACTGGTATCGAGAACTGGGGTTGGAGTGCCGTAATGGTCACGTAAATAAAGAACCTTTACAAAGTGTTTGTTTGTCATGACCGTGCTATACATTGTTGAAGGCGTTCGCGGTATCCTCTCATTACGATTTCAATCATTGCTTAAGAAACGGTCTCTGTCTCTTCACGGATAGAGGATTTCTACTCATTCGTGTAGTGAAGTCGCCGTGAAATATGTTTGTTCTTCAGATTAAAACACAAGAAAAAATCAGGAGCTGAAGGATCAGGTGATCTCGCCAGATATGGGCTGTCACCGACTCATGAGTATAATAGGGGCATCTACGTGTAGTCACTGAATTAGGGCCGTAACGGCTGTAGCCACGTCTTGCTGAAACCATATCGCGCTTAGGCAGCAATTTCACTACACTTGCGGAATCAAAATGTTACAATGGACTCATACCGTTCGGAACTGACAATCAGTGGCAGGCTATTATTGGGTTTAAAGGACATCTGGCCTCACGATTCGATTAGATCTGACGACGACCTTTTGGCTGCCCTGAGCCTTTACATGAACGAAGTGAGGGTTGTGTCTGAGTAACTTCAGATGCCTTATTTATTGACAAACCCATTCCAATAAAAGTTTATCTCGTTAGACAAAACAAGACGTGTCAGAAATGAGTCATCCTGGTCAATTCTGTACATTAATGTTGTGCAAAACTTCAGCCTGCTCGCTTTATCTCCCGGCAGGAACTGCCGAGCAACCCAAGCTTTTAAAGGATGAAACTGTACAACCTGTTTCACAATTATCTGCGTACACATGCCAGAGATTTGTAATGCTGTGGAATGGCGACTGACAAACACTTGTCGCCTTCGTTGCAGAGCTGCACGTACTCGTCGCATCTTTTCCGGCGTTCGGACTGTCATTTCAAGTCCCTTGCGCGTCATGCGTCATACTCGTAACAGACTGGCACACATCATTGTTTTATCCACCTGAATATTGTGCTTTTGTCTGGAACCCCACATTGGCGATCTTCTCCGCGGCGTTTCCATGGGATACCAAGTGGATCCGAGCACTCAAACATCGTAGCAGGTTGGTGAACTGAAAATGTACTATTTTCCGTGAGCCACCCTCTTGTATGTCGTTCGATAGTGACAACACTTTCGCCACAGGCGGTATCGATACCGTCGAACCAAACGGAAGCTCTTATCGAACGGCCCTTCCGGCGGCTCACCTGGTCTTACCATCTGGGCGGCATACTGCGTCCATAAGCCGTGTCTGGGAACCCACGGGCATAACGTACCTGTCTGCAGGGCGCTGACACCCTCTTCGTGACGCGCTTCCGGAACGTGGCTACTCCTCTCTGCATTTCGACTTGAGACTGCTCTAATTACTGACATACTGCTGTGCTGCTAATTATTTTTGACAAGACATACAGACTTTCTGGTGTAGCGTTTATAAAATATCCATCGCACAGCTGTGAGTTTTTCCAGTAAAATAATACATTATGGTGCCAAAGTGTGGTGTAAGTAAGGTAGTGTTCTACAATAGTGTAAGTAAAGTAGTGTTCTACTATCATATACTTACGTTACACTTTTTTCTCTGTTCTCGAATAATACGTCAGTATACAGAACACATTGTTTGACTGATCTTTTTGCCTATGTTTTTTGACCAATCTTAATCTTACAGACCTTTTATGCGTTTCCTTACATTTGGAATATAAAGTTTTCAACACACCGTAACAATGTTTTTTTTATGTATTTCTTGAACAGAGGTATGGGTCTTCTTTTTCCGCCGTTGTTATTAGCTCCATACTAGTGGGCTGGTGCGTTAAGTTCGCAGCGTATTTCCATAGCTTTAGTAAACACAAAAACTACTCGTAACCGAGTAGTTCAGCATTTGCAACAGTCTGCGAACGCTGGGCTAACTTTACGGTCCCGCAACTGTAGAAATCACGTAGTTTTGAGACGAAGAGCTCAGCTACCAATATTCGAAGCGCATTTTCATTCGGGAAGGAAGTTCCTTCAAGGTTGTTCCATAGGGAGGGGAAAAGGCGAAAGTCTGAGAGCGAAAGGTCAGGTGAGTAAGGTGGATGTTGAATGACTTCCAAACCCATCTCCTGTATAGTTTTATTTATTTATTTATCTGTCTAGCAGAATGCGGGCGGCCGCTATCGCGGAACAGCCTCCTTCACGCTGTCTTGATCGTTGTTCTTGGAACGTGTCTGCAAGACGTCTCATTCGTTGACAATAGATGTCAGAAGTGATGGTTGCAGCTCGGGGAGGCAAATCACAATGTACCACACGTCGCTTTTCCACTAGATGCATAATATTACTTTTTTCTGGATGCGTGGAAGTCTTTGTGCGGTGAGTTGCTGCTTTTTATGGGCTCTACCACCATTTCTTTTCCTTATGTTAGCGTAGAGACACTATTTCTCGTCACCAGTAACGATTTAAGACAGGTATAGTTTTGGTTGTTTACGAGCCAATTCATGACGAGCAAGCAGAGTTGCGCATATGGCCATCAACTGATTTTTGTGATTTTAGCTGAGAGCATGCGGTACCCGTACACCCGATTTTTCAGCCTTCCACACTGCACGGTGGTGGAATAATCGCAGTAATCTCACTCTCCAGTTCTCGAATCCACTAACGCCAGTCATTGTGGATTAATGTGTTTAAATGACCTTCATCAAGACTCGAAGGTCGGCGTGAACGTGGAGAGTCACTAATGTCAAAACGATCCTCCTCAAAACGAGAAAATAATATTCTTGTCGTGCTCTGTCAAATGGCATTATCTCCACACACGGTGCAAATGTTTCTGGATACGTCCGCTGCTGTCAACCCTCTATGAAGTCAAACAGAAGATTATGTCGGAAATGTTCCGAATCCTCCAGTTGGTACTCGATTATCTAGTTTCCACAGCTCCACTCACTATCTCAGAATGACAATATGTAAACTACAGTAGCCACAACCTAATATTATCTTCTATATGAGCAGGGAGATTGAAGAAAGTTTTTTTTTTCATGCAACGATATACTTTCTATTCTTTTTTTCTTTTTCTTTATGCGGCAGTGTTTTTGAGAAAATTTTGAAAAATGAGGCCCTCGAATTGGAGCTTGTTAACTTTTGCGCGGGAGATACGTGGAAAATGTGCTAAACGTCAAGACAAAGGCTTTCAGTAAGACGCCATTTAAATTTTATTCTAAAACGTCGCTTAATATTGCGGAGACTGTATTGTTTTTGGGAGCTACCTCCTACCTGAATTTTAAACATTTTCCGCATTTCATTACGGTTAGAGGTACTGGGAAAAAAAAGAAGCACCACTGCACAGTATCTCTCTCTTTAAAAACTCCGTATCTCTCCATTAAAACAAACTGTGGTTCATTATCACTGTAGACGAAAAACACGGACACGGCAAGTCACAACAAAGGAAGCCGTTCGCATTTTTACGAGTCTTAACATTTCTCGTAAATATTATTGTGACGTCTTTTATCGTTTGCGGAACATTCGACGTCTTCATTTACGACCCTGAAGAGATCTTTCTGTCTTTGTGTGGACTGCTCCGCTGTAGCCACGTAAGACAGCAGAGCCCTGTACATTTCTAATCTGTATGTTGCTGGCTTCAATGATGATTTTACTGTAGTTTTTGAATTGAGATAATATCTTCGTTGACGCAAGCATCACGTCGGTCTTCCAAGTGACGACAAGACTTATTACCACACACAATTCTGCTATACACTCATTCCTGAGTCTTTTTCCAGTGGGGTTTTAAACAAATCCTCCTTATTTTTAAGGTCTTTTCAAAACAGTTATTTAAGCAGTAGTGCAGTGTTCTGAATTTGAAATGGTAAAAAAACTCTTACGTCTTCACCCGAAAGTTAAACTTTGTATGTGTTTTAGAAGGCCAAAGGACTATACACTGTGATTTTTTTTTAATGTCCAATAAATTATCCCGTCATCGAGCCACAAAACAGAACCGTCGCTTTGTTCTTCGGCAGTGCTCAGCAACGACGACAGGGTACAGATTGCACTGTATCTGAGTAGTCAGTATCGAATATTTTGCACTAATGGAGAAGACGTGGAGCAAAAACAAATAAAATAAACAAGTGGTGCAGAATAAGGCTTAGACCAGTACGTTTTGAGCGATACTTTAAGGGGTGGGAAAGACCCACATGATCCAATAATCGTGTTACAAAATTTAGGGAGCTACTACGAAAGCAAAGAGAACTTCACCAAGGAGAATATACCATTAGTAACGGTTTACCATCCAGTCTAATTGACAACGTACTTCATAAGCAATTGTTACACAGAAACATACTCAGCAGCAAACAGTTGGAATTTCAGAAAGGACTATCAACTGAACAGTCTATATTTATTATGAAAGAAGCTATGGGGAAATGGCAGCTAGTATGGGCCACTTAAGCCACAATTGGTGTAAAACTTTTGTTGTTATTTTTGGTGAGAAAAAGATTTTTAACCCGAGCAACGCACAGAAAGAAAAGGTTTCCCATGACTTTACAACAAAATATGGGATTTCAAATAAAAACATTGGACATGGGCAAGTGAGGCTCGAATTCCGAAGCTCTGTATGTACAGATAGTTCATTCATTCGTTTAATCGTCAACCCTGATGATTTTTACCTGTTATTGATGCCGATACTGGCAAGATTTTGGAAATTTGTGGTAAGGTGTTACGGGACCAAACTGCTGAGGTAATCGCTCCCTAAGCTTACACACTACTTAATCTAACTTAAACTGACTTACTCTAAGGACAACACAAACGTCCATGCCCGAGGGAGGACTCGAACCTCCGATTGTGGGCAGCCGCGCGAACCGTGACAAGGCGCCCAAGACCGCACAGCTACCCCGCGCGGCCCTGACAAGATATAAATCCAGGGCAAAACTTTAGACAATGTTTTAAGTTTAAGCTTTGAGTTTAAATTTTTGTGTTATTTTGTACCCACTATTGCAATTTTTCATGTACTTTATTAATTTTGATGTTATATTGACATGCCATGTTAACTGGTAATCGTAGATGCATTGACTGTCAGCTCTGTTCTTCGCTGCGATAACTCGTAAAATACTAACAAAATTTGACCGAAGTCTCCGGAGAAGAAAAAGGTACAGCCGAACATACGACTATTGTTGTTACACAAAAATCGATTTGTTCCGTGGAATGCTTCAACAGTTATTTTGTTACACGTGTAACTCATTCAAGCAACTGAAGTGCAGTCCTGCTTCAACTACCAATATTATTTTTCTCTGACATATTACGGCCGCTGTACATGTAGCAGGTAGCCACTGTCAGGGAATATGTGTATGTAGAATGAGCGGTTATAAAAGACATGTGCACATAACGCCGTCGTGGAGTGCTAGCTGCGCGGTCTTCTGCCTATCAACGCTAAAGCATCATTTTCACAGCATTTACAGCCTTCACTTCATGATAGTTCCGCCAATTAGCACGAAGTTTTTACATAAACCCGTCTCATGAAACACTCTACCTATTACTGAAAATATTATCTACACTATTGGCCAGTAAAATTGCTACACCAAGAAAAAATGCAGATGATAAACGGATATTCATTGGACAAATATATTATACTAGAACTGACATGTGATTACATTTTCACGCAATTTGGGTGCATAGATCCTGAGAAATCAGTACCCAGAACAACCACCTCTGGTCGTAATAACGGCCTTGATACGCCTGGGTATTGAGTCAAACAGGGCTTGGATGGCGTGTACAGGTACAGCTTGTAAGAGGTATGCGATGTATGCGCTGCCTGCAACAGGCAAGACTTAGGAGAGTCTCTGACCAGAGAGCAGTATGTAGTTAGTTGTCGCTAGTCGGCAGTAGTCGACAGTAGTCTGCGTGAGTCGGCAGTAGTCGGCGCGTGTCGGCAGTCTGCTCTGGTCGGGACTCTGGAGGATGGGTATTATTGTAGAAGGTAAAGAAGCAGCCTTGCGCATATCTAGTAATGTATATTAACTGTCATCCAATTTCTTTCAACAAAATGCCCCAATAATAATTTTTATAATATAAAGTAAATTTTGTTTTTTAAAAAAAGCATTCATTTCAATTTAAAGATTTTATCCAATGAATAATTAATTCCTTTCACGAGTCACAAAGCATTGCACGGAGCTGAGCCGAAATTTTTTTAGGTAAGAGCAGATATATTCGCAGTTTTTATTGAGGTAAGAATTTTTTGCTTTTTTATTCAGAGTACAGTGCCGTGGCGCAGCGTTGCTTTCGTCATAAAATTTACCAGGTTACTGAATTTTTTTATTATTTCCGGGTTTAGGAATTGAATTTTGTGGTTACATTAAATGTGAATGCATTTCTGCACGGAGACTATAAATGGGAACCAATTTTGTTCAGAGGTGACAATATTTAAAATTCATTTATTAATATTTCCGTGGGGAGGTTACACCTGGTTCATGGTTCATTTTCATTTTTTATTATGATTATTGTAGGGAGGTTACACTTGGCGACATCCGGCCAGGATCGTATTTCTTTGTGAATCTTCTGAGAAGTAGTCATATATCTGCTCTTATTTATTTAAACGTAGTTTGCATCTGGCGCAACGCATTTACTAATTTGTCACTCTTTCTTTCACAGATCATCGGCAATTTGTTGCTCTTTCTTGTAATTGTGTTTGTTGCATTTTGCATTGTCCCTGTTTCATTTGTGCTTAATTCTGATTTGTGAAAATGCCGCGAAAAACTGTTAACAGTACATCGCGATGTGTAATGAGTGAAATAGCCGACTCTAATAATTTGACCGATAATACTTGCGACACTCAGTGTCTTAATGATAGTCCTCCATTTACAGACAATCAGTGCGTACTGATCACTAGTAATGATTTTAATGCTAATGATGAGCAAACAAATTCAATTGTGTCCTCTGTTAATTTAACGACAATTGATGACGCGGGACGTTCTGTTACAATGTACGCTGCCCAGTTCGACACGCCCGATTTGCAAAATTTGAATTGTGAACAGAGGAATTTTTCTAACGAAAATGAACAGTGTACTCAAAATACGACAGATGTATTTGATTCCGAGGTAGTGGCTAACAGTGCACATCCGATTGGGAAACCTTTTCAAGAATTACAGAATGACCAAATGGTTACAGAAAACGTGACAAATACAGATACACCAACACACAGCATAGAAAATAGAGTCGCTAATTTTGGCTTGGATCAAATTATGGCAGTATTGGTTCAAATGGCTCTGAGCACTATGGGACTCAACTTCTAAGGTCATCAGTCCCCTAGAACTTAGAACTACTTAAACCTAACTAACCTAAGGACTCCACACACATCCATGCCTGAGGCAGGATTCGAACCTGCGACCGTAGCGGCCGCGCGGTTCCAGACTGTAGTGCCTTTAACCGCTTGGCCACCACGGGCGGCTATGGCAGTATTGCTACCGTTTAAGAAAGAACATGACAACAATCACAAACAACTTAGTGAAAGTCTTAAGCAGTCGAATGATAAACATGACAACAATCACAAACAACTTAATGAAAATTTCAAACAACTTACTGAACAGAACAAACAACTTAATGAAAAATATGACAACCTTAATGAAAAATTAGACAACAATTCCAGACAGCTTAGTGAACAGATTACAGCCGTTGCCGCACAATGTCATGATACTAAGGAACAATTACGTGAGGAAATTAAGGCTTGTGCTAGGAAAAGTAGTGAAGAAATTAGATCTGTTGCTCAAGAATTAAGGAATACGCAAGCAGTTACAACAGAATCACTTAGAGACGAAATTAGTGCAGTCGTTAAACAATGCTCTGAAAACACAACACAGTTACGCGACGAGTTTAAATTAATGTCAGCAGAACTTTCGCGCACACTGGATGCAAAGGTAGACGCGAAATTTGACCAACAGAACAGCCAAATTGACGAACGCTTTAATCACCACCTACAAAACAGTGAAACGCGTTACCGTAAATTTATACAGGAACAGAATAAAGTAAAGCGACAAGTCATGGAAACAATTACTGCACAGAGACAGGAAGATAAGCGTAAATTGTTTACGAAAGCAAAAACATACGTAGACAACAATATTGCTACAGTATCAGACGAAATTAATACTATCAAACAGTTGAACACCGAATTGCGTGATGAAATTTACGATCTTAAATCAAAAACAGATACGCACACAGAAGACTTTCAGACAGTGACCGATCAAAGCAGACATTAAAAAATCGAACGAAACCACACGTAAAATACAAAAACAAATTAATGCTTGTGACACTAAAAACGATGATCAGGTAAAAATACTGACTGAAAAATATGATGAATTGGCCAGTCGTATTGATGTTATTGAAAGTAATAATGACAGCAAATCAGACGATACTTCACCGATTTCGTTTAATCAAACACCTGAGTTCCAAAATTTACAGCAGACGATCAGTGAGATAGATTCGTCCAATAATACATTACGTAGAAAATTGTCAACTTTACAGCAAGAAGTGACAGATATGAAAAATGTTTCAGTCAATAACACGTCACAGCATATGGCGCATTCTGAACATTTGTCACACTCACACAGCCAGTATAATTTAGGTAATTTACAGAGACCACGCAATTTAGAATCCGAAGAGACACAGATAAATAGATTCTCACGCAATCCTGAACCTGTTCACACATTCAGAGACGACAACGTTGACTATAAGCAATTTTTATCCGTAAAAAAATTTAAGGTACTTAATAATGATAGAACACAAATTCACGCTTTGAACTGGATACGACAATTTATTTTTGTACTTTCACCAGCTTGGCCTGTAACGCAGAAACTAGCTTTGGACTGGATACGACAATTTACTTTTGAATTTTCACCGCCATTGCCTGTAACGCAGAAACTGAAATTTATTTGCAGCGCGTAATAGACCTCAGGGGATTCATTACACTTCGATGAATATGTGCCGTAGTGTGCACAGGGCCCCGAGCCGTAGTAGTGCTATTTCATCTTTAGTTTTCTGCACTGCTGCCTTCTCTTCTACTATCCTTTATATCTATCAAAGCAGCTCTTCAACTATCTATCTATCTATGATTAAGAATGTGTAAAGAAAACCTGATATGACAAATTTTACCGAAAGTGACAGTTATCTTTAGACACTCCCGAAATGACAACTACCGCCGTAATTTTAATAACACATAAAATTGTAATCATCAGTATGTACAACATTTTCAGCGGTATCGTCAAAATTATCAGCAACAGGAACCACATTTTGGTAACAATAGACGTTTTTCACCGCAACAGCATGAAAGCCAGCTGGTTAGCATACCTAACCAACAATGCAGTCTGCAAGGTCAACCAAGCTTTAATGTTTCGCCGCGTACGCGTATAGCGTCGGACCCAACAAATAGTAACGCACAGCAACAAGGGAATCAGTACGTACAGAAAACACACTATTTCAATTCCTATCGCAATGCACCGTATAGAAATGACTATCATGACAGACGTCAAAGTAGTGAGCACAATTTTCAGCGTACGTTTAATAACAGTCGGTCATACCCGCAGCAAAATCATCCGCAACAACAGATTATCATGAATGAACCATACAGTAGATATCATCCCGAACGTAATACGTCAGGACGAAATAACAGAACAGTACAAATAGTTGAAATGCCACAGCATCCTCCCGAAAATAATAGCACGTCAGATAGAATTTGACTAAATACAGTACAGGTTGCATCTTCCAGTAACGCAAGCAATACTTTTGACACAGAGAATCTTGTTCACGAAAATGTTATTACTTTTGACGACATCCGAGACACTCTTTTGCAGGAAAGACCAGTTATTCAAAAAACCATTTCACACCCTGTCATCGAGGTAAAAATTGGATCATCGAAATTTTCAGCAGTAATCGATTCTGGATCTCCTATGTCAGTTATAAATGAGGAAACTTTCAACGAATGTAACAAAGAAAATACCTGTCCTACGTTACCATTAGGCAAAACGAAAGTAAAAGGAGCAGTATCTGGTACAGGAGTAGAGGTAAAATTATAGACACATTTATCATTTTGTATTGCAGGTCATACATTTCACTCAAATTTTTGAATTGTTCCCTTATTGACGACAGACGTTATTTTAGGTACGAATTTTCTGGTACAACACGACGCAATTATTGACTTTCAAAACTCCTATTTAATGTTACAGGATGAAAATGTACAACTGGCTTTAGAATTTCAGCACTCTTTATCTGCAGAAGAACAAACAATTAATCGTACAGAGGTCATTTCCGCATCACGTAACATATACTGTCATTCCACATTGTTCACAGATACGTACGTACACAACTATAGTACTCCAGACGAAACCAACTATGACGTTATACAGATGATTTCTGATAAAGTTAAACACAGCAGTGCAAATACAGACGACGAACGCACACAACTACGCAAAATTCTTTTACAGCAAGCTCCAGTTTTTGACAACGTTCCTGGTACTATGTCCGGTTTCATGTATGAATTTCAAGTTAAACAGCACGACACATTTAAAGCCAAACATTATCCCATTCCGTATATTCACAGAGAACAAGTTAAGAAAGAATTGCAAGCTATGCTTGACCAAGGAATTATTGAAACGGCAGTTAGTCCGTACATAAACCCGCTCCATATTGTTTTTGTTACCTTCACTCCGTTACGCAAAGCTACTGCTAAAACTGTTTCGAAAGCATTTGTAAAACATTTTCTATTTCATGTAGGGCATGTGTTGAAAGTAATTTCCGACAATGGATCACAGTTTCGATCTGCTATATGGACACGTATGTTACGAGCTAGAAACATTTCCCCGATCTATATATCCAGGTACCATGCTTCTTCGAACCCTTGTGAACGATTAATGAAAGAAATTGGTAAACTGCGTAGAATATACTGCCATAAAAAACATATTGATTGGGACACACACATACTCTCATTCCAGGATGTAATTAATTCCATACCAAATGAATCTACTATGCTATCTCCGTCTGTTATACTGAAAAATGTTGAACCATCTAACAAAATTAAAGAATTAGTAACCTTTCCTACATCTCGTCGACTACGACACCATGAAATAATTGACATTGCGCTGAACAATATCAAACGTGCCGCAGAGCGCAGGAGAAGACAGCAAAAACAGGTTTGTACTCGCCGTGACTTTCACATTGGACAGAAGATATTAGTACGCACACATTATTTATCTAATAGAGGAAAAAGTAGATGTAGTAAATTTGAGCTTCTATATGCAGGTTCATATCGAATTCGCAGCATTCCTCACCCCAATGTAGTACACGTCGAAACTTTGAGAAACAGAACAACCAAAGGGAATCACCACATCTCCAACATCAAACCCTTTATTGACTGAACATACTTTATGATTTATCACACTGTAATGCCATTTCCCGATTTTGTTATGACCGCTTATGCAATTATATTCACATGAACACTTACTTATGATTATCGTATTTTTTGTTGGCAAGTGCCCGGCAAGGTAAGGTTAGCAGGTCGCTTTTCTTGTCGTTACACATCAGACCGTGCACATTTTTCCAGATAAACTTACATATTTTATGACCAATTATGCGATTCTATCTAGTGACATATTAATTTTATCAAATTCTTTCTCCATTAAAGTCTTCAACTCTCGCCTCTATCAACTACACAACATACAAGCTGAACAAAGAGAGGCATTTCTTGTTGTTACACATCAGACCGTGCACATTTTCCATTTTTCATGTATGTATGATTGTTTTACTGCTTTGTTTGTATGCACTATGAAATATTTAAGATATAGCAAACACCAATTGACTTTGACATTTTCCCTTATGATATCTCAACATCGTGACTATTTTACATTTTGCTGCTACATTGTGATACTCTGTGTACATTGTTGCACCTGAACACTGTCTATGTTTTTTGACATATTACGTTTTGTGTCATGCTATGCTGTATGCTCAATTATATCACTAGAAACCAGCTTTTATTTAATGGGTATATGATTTAAATGCAAGACATTAATCATTGTTCATCATTTTCAGAAAGAAATAACGTGTAAAAGAAATAAATTAACCAGAAATGGGAATTTCACCTTCGGAATGAACGAAAGAAGATGCAATACCTCGTCACGAAGAGTAAATGGATCAGAATTAACAAGTATTAACAAGAATATACTATACACATCGTATAATAGCAGTCTTAACTATTTTTTTCTTTCAGAATACGAGGCGATTGATGCAGACTGTCAGACAGAACTACACATCTTAGTTTTAATGATGAAATATGCTAGAAATAAGGAACTCTATACTATGAATAGTTGTATAATGAATAATGAAGTGACTTTTTTGCAGATGATAATGAATGATGATGAATAGTGATGCAGAATATTCAAAATGGATAATGAAGTTTTTCTTTACAGGTGATGATAATAATGGAGTTATGATGATATGGATAATGAAGTTTTTCTTTTCAGATGAAAATAATGATGACGTTTATATATTTACTGTTAGTTAAGAAATGCTATGTAGTTATTTAGGTATTTGTTGCAGTTCGTTTTGACAGTATGTCTTAATCGCATGGTATGATGACTGAAGGTTTTGGAAAGGACAGCTAGAGAACATATATATTTAATACACATTTCATTACCTGTTAATTCGAAGTTCACCACTTTTCAGCATAATATGCGTTTCTTTTTTCAGCTTAATAATCCATTTTGAATATTTTGCAGGAGAAATTATTCATGAAATCAATGTGCTATAAGCAGTTGGTCATTAAATTTGCATTTTTTTACCCATTTGTGTGTTTCATGAATGTGATCACATATACTTTATTTGTTTCATAACCTTGCTACAGCTGACTCATGACGAATGACGTTACCCATCTTCATTTGCAGCAATAAGTCAAATGCAAATATTGTTATGCCCCAGCAATTAATTATCGATCCCAACGCAATGCATTGCTAGCACAAAAAAAATGTATTACCAGTCCCAAATATTGCTACTAGTTTAAAAGAGTTATGAGTAATACTGAATGACGTTTTCTAATCACAGACTTTGAGTAATAGTTACAGAGTGTTACATTTTTAAATATGTCATATGTCACTTGAATGATGAAAAATGTTTTGTAATATTCAGTACTTGCTGGCCAATGAATGCCACAGTTTTTTGTATTTTAAATTTATATTATGTCACTTACATGCTATATATATGAATACTAGTAGCTTGATGCTACACTCATTAGCTCCTGTTTTGATTGATGACTTCTGATGGTTTGTAACTGGTCAATGTGTGCCAATGTTCTCTGTAAACAGATAACTTATGAACATTATTCTGTAATACTTCATACATGGTACAGAAATGTTCAGTAACTGGGCGATGAGTGCCACTAATTAATCAACTCAGTTGATAGACTAGTAATTATCAATGATGACTGGCATAAGACTTAATGTCCTCCACCTTCTGATCTAATTACCAGAAATTACTGCAATATCCGTTTGTCCTGTCTATCCTCATGCTCCTGGAGCACTATATTTGGTTTTTGCACTAATTCTACGTTGGTGTACCTTACAAGAACGTGGTGCTGACACGACATGCTGCTGGCCGCGGTGGTCTCGTGGTTCTAGGCGCTCATTCCGGAGCAGCGCGACCGCTACAGTCGCAGGTTCGAATCCTGCCTCTGGCATGGATGTGTGTGATATCCTTAGGTTAGTTAGGTTTAAGTAGTTCTAAGTTCTAGGGGACTGATGACCTCAGATATTAAGTCCCATAGTGCTCAGAGCCATTTGAACCATTTTGAACACGACATGCTGTCCACCACCTTGAGCGATGGAGATGTTATTATGGTCCCACTGTTTGGTGTACCTAATGTACTACCAAAAATGATAACATGGAATATTACTACGACATTTCAGTGTCTTGGCTACACTGATTAATACTTCAAGGAAAAGAACTTCAGATTGTCTCACTTGGTGTTGTGGTTCTGTAGAAAGATATGGACTTTCAGTGCAGCAGCGTGCAACCTAATGTGCTACAACCATGATGCAATCCTTCCCTTTCCTATCCTAGTTCTTGTAGTTTATGTCATTTGTTGATATGATTTGTACTCATTGCGTATACTTTTGTGATTTCCTGATATTCTGCACTACAGTGCGTGTGCACTTATGTCATTTGTTAATATGATTTGTAATCATTGCGTATACATTTTGTCATTGCTGTGCACTATATTTTATTTCATGTTCTGCACTTAGATATATGTATATAATCTGTGATTGTAAACTTAGTCAATTAAGAAAAATTTGTTGCTCATGGCAAGTCCAATTGACTCACCATTGCTGCCAAATCCCCCCCCCCGCCCCCCCTCCCCCCAGTGGAGGGTTATGTAAGAGGTATGCGATGTATGCGCTGCCTGCAACAGGCAAGACTTAGGAGAGTCTCTGACCAGAGAGCAGTATGTAGTTAGTTGTCGCTAGTCGGCAGTAGTCGACAGTAGTCTGCATGAGTCGGCAGTAGTCGGCGCGTGTCTGCGCGTGTCGGCAGTCTGCTCTGGTCGGGACTCTGGAGGATGGGTATTATTGTAGAAGGTAAAGAAGCAGCCTTCCGCATATCTAGTAATGTATGTTAACTATCATCCAATTTCTTTCAAAAAAATGCCCCAATAATAATTTTTATAATATAAATTTTTTTTTAAAAAAAAGCATTCATTTCAATTTAAAGATTTTATCCAATGAATAATTAATTCCTTTCACGAGTCACAAAGCATTGCACGGAGCTGAGCCGAAATTTTTTTAGGTAAGAGCAGATATATTCGCAGTTTTTATTGAGGTAAGAATTTTTTTGCTTTTTTATTCAGAGTATAGGGCCGTGGCGCAGCGTTGCTGTCGTCATAAAATTTACCAGGTTACTGAATTTTTTTTATTATTTCCGGGTTTAGGAATTGAATTTTGTGGTTACATTAAATGTGAATGCATTTCTGCACGGAGACTATAAATGGGATCCAATTTTGTTCAGAGGTTACAATATTTAAAATTCATTTAATTAATATTTCCGTGGGGAGGTTACACCTGATTCATGGTTCATTTTCATTTTTTATTATGATTATTGAGGGGAGGTTACACGCTGTCCATGCAGCTTCAACACGATACCACAGTTCATCAAGAGTAGTGACTGGCCTATTGTGATGAGCCAGTTGCTCGGCCACCATCGACCAGACGTTTTCAGTTGGTGAGATATCTGGAGAATGTGCTGGCCAGAGCAGCAGTCGAACATTTTCTGCATCCAGAAGGGCCCGTACAGGACCTCCAACATGCGGCAGTGCATTATCCTGCTGAAAGGTAGGGTTTCGCAGGGATCGAATGAAGGGTAGAGCCACGGGTCGTGACACATCCGAAATGTAACGTCCACTGTTCAAAGTGCCGTCAATGCGAACAAGCGGTGACCGAGACGTGTAACCAATGGCTCCCCATACCAACACGCCGGGTGATACGCCAGTGTGCTGATGACGAATACACGCTTCCAATGTGCGTTCATCGCGATGTCGCCAAACACGGGTGCGACCGTCATGATGCTGTAAACAGAACCTGGCTTTATCCGAAAAAATGACGTTTTGCCATTCGTCCACCCAGGTTTGTCGTTGAGTACACCATCGCAGGCGCTCCTCTCTGTGATGCAGCGTCAAGGGTAACCGCAGCCATGGTCTCCGAGCTGATAGTCCATTCTGCTGCAAACGTTGTCGAACTGTTCGTGCAGATGGTTGTTGTCTTGCAAACGTCGCCATCTGTTGACTCAGGGATCGAGATGTGGCTGCACGATATGTTACAGCCATGCGGATAAGATGCGTGTCATCTCGACTGCTAGTGATACGAGGCCGTTGGAATCCAGCACGGCGTTCCGTATTACCCTCCTGAACCCACCGATTCCATATTCTGCTAACAGTCATTGGATCTCGGCCAACGCGATACGATAAACCGCAATCGCGACAGGCTACAATCCGACCTTTATCAAAGTCGGAAACGTGATGGTACTCATTTCTACTCCTTACACGAGGCATCTCGACAACGTTTCACCAGGCAACGCCGGTCAACTGCAGTTTGTGTATGAGAAATCGGTTGGAAACTTCCCTCATGTCAGCACGTTGTAGATGTCGCCACCGGCGCCAACCTTGTGTGAATTTGCAAAAAAGAATTTCTATGTTATATAATTAGAAATGAAAGTCACAAATCAACAATTTTTAGATTTTTCCTTTACTCGTGACCTTGCTTCTTGCCAAATTTCATGATTCTAGGGCAACGAAAAATACGTTAATGTTTTGATGAGTGAGTTCGCAAGTATCAAAAAGTAGCAGTATCTGTTGGCTGCACTGACATATAAGCTTAAATTGTTTTACACCGCCAAGGGACATAAATTTCAAATTGATACCTTCACGTGTTCCTAAGGAAAAAGGGTCTTAATAGGCAGACAGACAGACAACAAAGTGATATTATAAGGGTATTAGTTTTACTGGATGAAATATGAAACCCTAAAAAGGCTTTTCCTGGGGTTCAAAACCAAATTAGTCTGTTTGTGTTCCAAAAGTAAAAGGAAAGAAAACGATTGGTTAAGAAAAACTATCAACGTGTGCTCGATTAAACCTAACACAACGCATTGAATCTGTGGGCAGTAGTCTTCTGTAAAACAGTCCTGCGTGCTTCTTCATAACGTTTGGACAGAAATCCGTAACTGCCAATCTATTATCCCTCTTAATTGTGGCAAGGGAGTTTTAAATTTTCTGCCAAATCCTAAAGCAACATTTGAAATCAGCCCTAGCTAGCGGCATTAACTTAGAACCTAATGGCTCTGAGCGCTATGGGACTTAACTTCTGAGGTGAGTCCCCTAGAACTTAGAACTACTTAAACCTAACTAACCTAAGGACATCACACACATCCATGCCCGAGGCAGGATTCGAACCTGCGACCGTAGCGGTCACGCGATTCCAGACTGGAGCGCCTACAACCGCACGGCCACCTCGGCCGGCCTTAGAACCTAAAACTCTCATGTGCGCTGCGAGCATTTCCTCCTAATTTTCTTCAATAAAAACCGTATCTGAGTTGTGATAGATGTCTGTTGATTCCCTGCAAACGATTTTAATGTCCTTTGAAGTGTAGTTCTAGGAGAATTAAAACAATCGTCAGCAGTGTTTTCGGTCATTTCGGCTTCCTAAACACTTGAAAACGCTTGCTTCATTGCATTCCCGGAGAGCTGTCCTTGACTCTCGCCTGCACACATCCCACGCAAAAAGAAAAATGTTTGCCTGTATGTCCCATACCAGCCAACTTGGTATGGCCCACATTACCCGACTGACACGGCACATTAAAACAAAGTGGAAACAGAAACCGACTTGTGAGCGGAATTTCATTATTGTGATAGAGTCTACATTGGTCTTCTTAAATATTAATATTAGCATGATAATATTAGTTCTTATTCGACAGTACAAACAGTTTCTGAAAATTGTACCGTTCACAACCCTCTACGCTCAAAACTAAAACTTGCGTATGACATAAACTCAACAGCTATACTACTCAACTTCTATAAAATGGCGGAGTGAAATCTGCTCTTCATTTCAAACACTGGATGTGGTCTCTGTGTAACGGCAGACCCGAGAAACAGAAGGTAGCTCTCACTATCTTCCGGCTCACACTAACCGCAGTTCGCCTGCTATTATAAAAATTCAGAAATTGTTACCATTGGGAATATTTTGCGAGTTGGCTTAGACATTTCAATGTGTGAACTTAATGAAAAGGGGAAATATTACGTAACAGTATACACAGTAGTTTACCGGATTTATTTCTCGTCTGCAGGAGAGAAATCAGAGTGCATGAGTTCCATGTTCATTACATAGTGATAGGCTCTCAGATTTTCAAGCAGTCTGACAATGTGTACAGTAGAATTCTATTAGAGTCATTCCTGAGATATTTTCTGCAAAAGTTGCCAGAAGAAGGCAAGTTTTGTCCTTCTTTGACATGTTTCAGGTACAGGTGTATAGGAATAAAAAGCAGTTAGCGTAATACTGGCCATTGAGGTTATTGAAAACATTAACAGATTGTTCAAGGCAAATGGATTATCATTAAAGCTCGACAAGACCCGGTACATGCAGTTCAGTACAGCCCATAGGACTACAAAAGGTATAAAAAGGGTCTACTCAAACAGTGGAAGAGCTAAGCTTTTCGGGCTGAAGGTAGATTACAAGCTTAACAGGAAAAATCATCATTTTGCATTCAAGAAATTCCTTACTTCAGCCAAGTCTTGTAACGATACCCGTATGTAGGCTCGCAAATCAGCCGATCAGTATTGGTACGAGATAAGATGAACGCGGGTGGGAGTCTCTAGAGGAAAGGAGGCGTTCTTTTCGTGAATCGCTACTGAGGAAATTTAGAGAATCAGCATTTGAGGCTGACTGCAGTACAATTTTACTGCTGCCAACTTACATTTCGCAGAAAGACCACAAAGATAAGATAAGAGAGATTAGGTCTCGTACAGAGGCATATAGGCAGTCATTTTTCCCTCGTTCTGTTTGGGAGTGGAACTGGGAGAGAAGATGCTAGTTGTACTAGGTACCCTCCGCCACGCACCGTATGGTGGATTGCGGAGTATGTATGTAGATGTAGATGTAGATGTAGATTGTTGTATGGCTGAACGCTAGAGGGCCTAGGGCTCAGGGCATGAGGCGCAGATCTGGCTAAGTGACCGGAACATGCGAGTCCAGATACAAAGACGAGTTGCGTCCTCGGGTATTTGGACTGCTGTTACTCTCATAGCTTTTGTGCAGGAAATGCTCCAAAACAGCGCAGGGCCAGACAAGATGAAAGATCGCTTCTTTCAGTTCTTCGAGACTCTCTAATAATTTACAATCATGTATTAAAGCAAATCTGAACACATTTGTGATTTCATAAAAATATGGTGCAAACACTGATACAATAATATTTTCACTATCTTTAAAACTAAAGAAGTTAATATTTCGCAGAGAATAAACATTTTCACAATGCACCTCTGAACTGACAACCTTTAACTGCTTCATGCAATTTCAACAAACGATATCTCAGATGACAGCATTGCACGATAGCTATCATCCAAGAAAGCCACTTACCTGTATCTACATTGTTCATTGACTTATGACATCTTCTGTATCATTGTACTACACAAATGTTGGTCAGAACATTTTATTCTTCACACTTACACAGCAAATGAATATAGTATGAATACTCCGCATATTATTATACTTGTGTAGTTATTTAATGAACAGTTTACTATTTCGCCCGTAACTTGATTTTAATGTTGATTGCATGTGCTATTAAAAAAATGTACTAATTCAAAAGTAGTCAATCACATGTATTAGCGTACACCACAATAGGAAAGAGAATGAAAAGAGGCGACTGTCAAGAAGACATAAATAATTGTTTACATAATATTTGATGACAATTAGTTGTCTTTTAATGTGAGCGTACTTTTGCAAGAATTTATTTATGAAGAATCCTTTAGCCGGCCGCGGTGGCCGAGCGGTTCTAGGCGCTTCAGTCCGGAACCGCGCGACTGCTACGGTCGCAGGTTCGAATCCTGCCTCGGGCATGGATGTGTGTGATGTCCTTAGGTTAGTTAGGTTTAACTAGTTCTAAGTTCTAGGGGACTGATGACCTCAGATGTTAAGTCCCATAGTGCTCAGAGCCAACAATCCTTTATCTGTAATTATTTTGAATGATCTGAGTGTGACCAAATATTTATAATATTTCTTTATTTTAATATTTTTATAATATATTCGTTCTGTCCCAAAGGTGGTCATGTTGATTCATATGATGTCTGTAGAATGTAAGAAGGATGTTTCTTTTGAGAGGGCGGCCTTCCCGCATAAGTTAAGTGGACGCTAGGGCTTTTCGAATGAAGAGCTCAGGAGAGCGATTCTGGACACTATGTCTAGTGCTGGAAGAAGGCAGGCCTCAGTATGGTAATGTGCGTAGTTCAGTAGTACAGGTGATTCATCTTGGACTGTGAACGGCCGCTACAGTACCCTAATTTTTGAAGGGACTTTATATTCCGAGAGGCCTGAATATGATCCAGACTAGGACTCAAACGTTTTCCGCTTGAATTATGGAACTGACGAATGACAGAGAAGTGTTACTTTTCTCTGTATTATGTATGTTAATTTGCAAATCATCATGTTGAACCCCTGATTTGTTTTGAGCTGGTAAATATTTTATGTATTGTGATTCCGAAGACTTAGTTTTCGCGTAACTTTACTGCTTTTGTTAAAGGTATTCTCTGTAGGTATTTTACCTGAATATCGTAGGACCACTTCCCATTTATTTTACATGTCCTTCCTTGAGTAAAAATTATTCTGTATAATTCTCTGACGTCTACATCAATTACAGGTGTTAGAATAGAACCCGTGTAGTAAAATTGTTCATTTAATTTTTATTTTGTTTTTCTTAACTCGCAATTCCAGCCAATGAATAGTCTATTTGCCTGCAGAATGAGAGCTACAGGTTATAATTTGCAGCAAATGAACTGCGGGGCATGAAAGCAGACGTGCACAACTCGAACCTATGGCTACATTGAGCTAATCGTTTTAAACAGAACCGAGCATAGCCCAGTCACCTGAAGTACGATTAACCACAAGTAAAAACTCAACTGGGTTTCTCATATGGAATGCAGCTACAGCAGAAATAATCCTTAGGTACTGTCCTAGTCTGCTCCAAAAATATATATATATATATATATATATATATATATATATATATATATATATATATATATATATATGAAGTGGTTTAAGTATAAAGTAACTGGTTTCTTCTCTACGTTTCAATTCACTAATGAGATATAGAATTATTTCGTTGGGAAACACCAGACACATAGTTATAAGTTTCAAAATACAGGAATCTGTCATAAAAATTATACCAACGTATATAATTCTAGGCCATTCTACAGAGATGTATTTGAAGAAACTTAGTAGTTTGACAATCATTGAATAATACTGACATACATTACATTACATTAAAAAATAGTGAAAGCTTGGATATAATACTATGAACAAAAATGGCATGAGCAAAGACTTAACGTCTCAACAATAGCGTAGAAAGGAAGTAGAACTGCACAAGTATTCAACAACCATCCAAAGCATATAAAATGTCTTTAAGGTAATTCAGTGAAATTTAAGATTAATATACAGAACTTTCTGTTGGGAAATTCTTTCCACTCTCTTGATGAGTGTCTTCAGAGGAAATCCCAAAATTAACTAGCACTCTAATGCATTAACGCAGGTTGTTTCATAAAGATTCATCCTGGTTCACAATACTACGAGTATATGTTCTACATGAATGAGGATACACACTTGAGGTGAATTTTAATTTACGCATCTAATCTACGAGGGCATGCTGAAAAGTCATGCCTCCGAATTTTTATTCTACTCTGTAATAGCAAAAACTCCCTGACGAAGGCTATTTGCAATAGTGGCCGAAACGTCGGAAATTTTATGCACTGACAATGCGGTCAATTACCAAGAAAAATTTTATATACAAAATTTGTTTTATTTAGCAAGCTGTAAGAGTTTTCATACATAAAATTCGGAGGATACTTGACAATAGTCTTAATATCTGTTATGCGTCCAGTGGAAGACGCATAGGACATTTGTGAAAACTTTTATCTTAAACGTAATTGCAAAACTATCCGAAGCTAGTGCTTGAATGTATAAGGTAGCTGTAGCTACGTTTTACGTGAATCCTGGGAGGTTTAAGCTCATTTTAAGGTTACTAATTTTCGCCTGACGGCACTTCAAGGCAGGATAAAACCCAGTTGCTACGCATCTAAATCTGTTTGATACTTGAAGACTATCTTCCTCAAAGAACAGTACTACTTAATATCTTTTTCATGAAGCTACCTCATCATGTGTTGGGATAAACAAAGTGAAATTGGAAATTTGTGATAAGACCTATGGGACCAAACAGTTGAGGACATCGGTACCTAAGCTAACACGCTACTTGATCTAACTAAAACTAACTTACACTAAGGACAAAACACACACACCCGTGCCCGAGGAAGGACTCGAACCTCCGAATGGGGGGAGCCACACGTGCCGTGAGAAGACGCCCTAGAACGCTCGGCTACCCCGCGCGGCAAACCAAGTGAACCTCGGTCAGCTATACGTATATGAATGGTTAATCAGTTAGTATGTTTACCTTTAAAAGTCCTGTGGGTTATACTGGAATTCATGGCATGCTCTACATATGATATGTGGCCATTATTTAAGTAGTGACAGATGTGGTGTTATGGCCTAAATGGTTTTAACTGTAATCCGTGAAGATGGTCTGTGACTGAAACTGGTCGATATTTGGGTTTTAAATACAAAAAAGCAGCTGATTGTCAAACATGCAATTTATACGTTATTTGACGGCTGTTAGTAGTCACCTTCAAAAAATGTTCAATATGGAATCTGCCTGATGTCCTTCGTCCTATCCTGTGAGCAAAGGACAAGATGAGTTTCGCATGAGCAATCCTTTCTAAATCCATGCTGATTTGTGGACAGTATATTTTCCGTCTCAAGGAAATTAATTACATACGAGTTCAGAATATGTTCAAGAATCCTGCAGCAAGCTAATGTTAAGGATGTTGATCTGCTTTTCTGCGAGTCCGACATTCTACCCTTCTTGTATGCAAGTGTCATCTGAGTTTTTGGGACTTGGCGCTGGGCGAGAGATTAGCAATAAATTCAAGCTAAGAAAGGGGAAAACGCCGTCCAACCCTTTCAGCTGCTTTTCTATGCTAGCGATGCCTATCACTGTTTTCTCCATCAGCAGCCTGCGCGACGGTCAAATGACGGTATGTTAGTACGATAAACTCGAAATTTAAAACTTAATCTTTCCTTTTACTGTATACTGTTGCCCCACTAAAACGGTCAACGTGTGACAGGCTAGAAGCCTTCAACCCGCTCAGTTGTTTTCGTGGGAGCAGAGTTTTCACGGGTTCTCGGATAGATATTTTGCTAAGATATGAGGGTGGAAGTTTTTCCATGCTTTTCGCATGGATGAAAGACGAAAGGCGAAATCTAGCTGCTCCAAACCAAAGGGCTTTAGTTGGCAGAGTCTCATGTCCAAAGTTAGTAACAGTCATGGCCTATTTAATAGTCGGACAAGATACTGTTTATATGTCATTGCTGCGCATATTAAACATTATAATGCAGAGCGTAAATTGTGACACTGAATAAAGTTTCTTATATTACTAATACAAATCGTTATGTTACAGTACTTCATGAAGAAACTCTCAGAGTAATTCGTAAATTTAGGATATAAATATACACACAACCTTACTAAATCAGCATAATCATTTAGTTTCCTTAATGAAGGAAATTTGCAAGAGGTGCCTTACGCGTCAAAATGGTGAGTGAAGTACTTGCAGTAACATAACCACCATCGAAAGTAAAAATTAAACATTCAATATTTTCGTGACTCTAACGAGATTTTACTACTGAGACACCAAGTACTTGTGGATCTCTCGCTATCTTCTTTACATCTATGAATCTGAGGAACTCGTAAATCGTTTGGTAAGCCAAAAATGAAAATTTGGGGAAGAAATTGGAGGTTCTGGACCATATTCCGTCTGAAATTGTATGGATAGCTGAAAATATTTTGTAATAATTGTGTTTTGCTATTTATGAGAAATTACTCGTAATAAACGTTTTCGACACGAATTAGTTGCAGTTACTCCGTATTACCAGGAACTAAAATAGTTTCAAGACAAGTTACATTTCTCACCGCTTATAGCACACCATTTCATTTTTCTTAGAGTGGCAACACTGGTACTTATGTTTGATGAATAACTGGAGTATCGTTTTCCTCCGAATAATTGCATTTTTACCTAGCCTGAAAAAGTGCAAAAGAATTTCAGGTAGTTCAAATAACACCAGGCAAGCAACTTTGCCACTATTTCCAATGGATGAAACGCTTTTAGCGCCCACCTGTGAAACGAAACAGCATTTTCACAAATGTCAAAAATTGCTGTCCACTATCCAGCATGAAAATGCTACTGACCGTATGTCCCATTCATACGAAATTCATTCACATAACGCGAGTCTCGGTGACTAAGATTAGTTGCAGAAAATTAAATAACCGTTAGGAATGAATTACCGCCGTTGTAACGCTTGTATAGAACTGGTACTGAGTGAATCGCAATATGGTGTAATATGTGTGGGTAGAGGACAGCGACAGTAATGGAATCTCGATGACGAGGTTCTGCGTCACAACCCACCCGGAAACAGCGTTCCTGCTTGCTATTGCCTGAGCAAAGTGTGACCATGTAAGAATGTTCTTGGGCTATGATTAGTTAAATGGCTCGAGACAGAAGCTCTCTTGAAGTAGCAGAAAGAGTCGGGTGGCATCCATGTGCGAGTACACTCACGAATGTTAAGTAGCTGTGCAATGTCTCACAGTGATAGTTAATCTTTCTCAGAGTTTACGTTAAAAAGTTATTTTAAACATTATTATTGAATACGTAGTTGTAAACTGTGTTCAATATCATTCATGAGTGTCCAGTACCGATTTATATCGGTGATATACGAGGGCCGTTCAGAAAGTAACCTCCGGTTGATTTAAAAAAATACACCAAGTTAAATAAAAATATTTTAATATATACATCTTACAACTACATCTTTGCACTATTTTTCTACATAGTCTCCATAGCGATTGAGGCACTTATCGTATCTCTTCACAAGCTTTGAAATTCCTTCTGCATAAAAATCACCCGCTTGTGCCTGGAGCCAGCCTGTGACCGCATCTTTGAGCTCTTCGTCGTCATCAAACCGCTGTGACCCGAGCCATTTCTTCAAATGCATGAAGAGGTGATAATCACTTGGCGCCAGGTCTGGGCTGTAAGGTGGATGGTTGATAACGTCCCACTTGAAGGACTCAAGAAGGGCCGTTGTTCTGCGAGCAGAGTGAGGACGAGCGTTATCGTGCAAAAAAACGATACCGGAAGTCAGCATACCACAGCGTTTGTTCTGTATAGCCCGTCGTAACTTTTTAATTGTTTCACAGTACACGTCTTGATTAACGGTCGTACCACGTTCCATGAATTCAACCAACAACACCCCTTTGGCATCCCAAAACACCGTTGCCATCAGTTTTCTGGCAGAAAAATCTTGCGAGGCTTTTCTTGGTTTGGTAGGCGAATTTGAATGTGCCCACATCTTTGATTGTTCTTTTGTCTCAGGGTTCACGTACTTAATCCAGGTTTCGTCACCGGTCACGATTCTGTTTAACAATGGTTCTCCTTCGTCCTCATAACGTGACAGAAAGTCTAATGCAGAGGCCATTCTTTGGGGTTTGTGGTGGTCGGTAAGAATTTTGGGCACCCATCGTGCACAGAACTTACGGTAACCCAATCTTGCTGTCACTATCTCGTACAAGAGAGTCTTAGAAATCTGTGGAAAACCAGTAGACAACTCCGACATTGAGAAAGGTCGATTTTCACGAACTTTTGCATCAACTGTCTGAACGAGTTCGTCAGTCACCAATGATGGTCTACCACTCCTCTCTTCATCATGAACGTTTTCTCGTCCACTTTTAAATAAACGTACCCATTCACGGACAACTCCTTCACTCATAACTCTTGGTCCGTACACGGCACAAAGCTCACGATGAATAGCTGCTGCAGAATATCCTTTGGCTGTAAAAAACCTTATGACAGCACGCACTTCACATATGGCGGGGTTTTCTATTGCAGCACACATTTCAAACTGCCACAAAAACTAAACTAGCGCAGTAACGACGTTCACTCGACCACGGCTTGATGCCGACTGACCTGTTGAGTGCGTGAACGCACAGATGGCGTCGCTACTCCCCCCACAACCCGCACTGTGACCAATCGGAGGTTACTTTCTGAACCGTCCTCGTATTATGCAATACTTCAAGTGTAACATTAACAGTGCCGTGTCAAAAAGCACAGCACTCATTAAAAAAGGTAAGACTTAGAACAAAATCTGTGTGCTCTTTTTTTTTTTTTTTTTGGTCATCAGTTTACTGACTGGTTTGATGCGGCCACGAATTCCTTTCCTGTGCTAACCTCTTCATCTCATAGTAGCACTTGCAACCTACGTCCTCAATTATTTGCTTGACGTATTCCAATCTCTGTCTTCCTCTACAGTTTTTGCCCTCTACAGCTCCCTCTAGTACCATGGAAGACATTCCCTCATGTCTTAGCAGATGTCCTATCATCCTGTCCCTTCTCCTTATCAGTGTTTTCCACATATTCCTTTCCTCTCCGATTCTGCGTAGAACCTCCTCATTCCTTACCTTATCAGTCCACCTAATTTTCAACATTCGTCTATAGCACCACATCTCAAATGCTTCGATTCTCTTCTGTTCCGGTTTTCCCACAGTCCATGTTTCACTACCATACAATGCTGTACTCCAGACGTACATCCTCAGAAATTTCTTCCTCAAATTAAGGCCGGCATTTGATATTAGTAGACTTCTCTTGGCCAGAAATGCCTTTTTTGCCATAGCGAGTCTGCTTTTGATGTCCTCCTTGCTCCGTCCGTCATTGGTTATTTTACTGCCTAGGTAGCAGAATTCCATAACTTCATTGACTTCGTGAACCTCAATCCTGATGTTAAGTTTCTCGCTGTTCTCATTTCTACTACTTCCCATTACCTTCGTCTTTCTCCGATTTACTCTCAAACCATACTGTGTACTCATTAGACTGTTCATTCCGTTCAGCAGATCATTTAATTCTTCTTCACTTTCACTCAGGATAGCAATGTCATCAGCGAATCGTATCATTGATATCCTTTCACCTTGTATTTTAATTCCACTCCTGAACCTTTCTTTTATTTCCATCATTGCTTCCTCGATGTACAGATTGAAGAGTAGGGGCGAAAGGCTACAGCCTTGTCTTACACCCTTCTTAATACGAGCACTTCGTTCTTGATCGTCCACTCTTATTATTCCCTCTTGGTTGTTGTACATATTGTATATGACCCGTCTCTCCCTGTAGCTTACCCCTACTTTTTTCAGAATCTCGAACAGCTTGCACCATTTTATATTGTCGAACGCTTTTTCCAGGTCGACAAATCCTATGAAAGTGTCTTGATTTTTCTTTAGCCTTGCTTCCATTATTAGCCGTAACGTCAGAATTGCCTCTCTCGTCCTTTTACCTTTCCTAAAGCCAAACTGATCGTCACCTAGCGCATTCTCAATTTTCTTTTCCATTCTTCTGTATATTATTCTTGTAAGCAGCTTCGATGCATGAGCTGTTAAGCTGATTGTGCGATAATTCTCGCACTTGTCAGCTCTTGCCGTCTTCGGAATTGTGTGGATGATGCTTTTCCGAAAGTCAGATGGTATATCGCCAGACTCATATATTCTACACACCAACGTGAATAGTCGTTTTGTTGCCACTTCCCCCAATTATTTTAGAAATTCTGATGGAAGTTTATCTATCCCTTCTGCCTTATTTGACCGTAAGTCCTCCAAAGCTCTTTTAAATTCCGATTCTAATACTGGATCCCCTATCTCTTCTAAATCGACTCCTGCTCTTTACTGAAGGTAATTCCGCATTTTCCTACTACCATTACAGTTGCAGCACCAATTCATAAAAGAAACCATGACCGACGTGTTATCTTCTGAAGGTAGAAGGACATCTTTACAAGGTGAGTTCCACAGAAAAACTGCGAGGTGTGCCTGATGATGGTCATCAGCTACAGTGGTCACGTGTACGGCTAGTCTGTTACAATCGGCCACAGGCCACGATTCTTACAGAGCGGAGGCGTTGTTCCACGACCTCCCAGCACCATTTCAACTGCTGTCGGATACCTGTTAGCAGCTCTGATAAAGCAGTTTAAGTGGTATGAACAAAGATGAGGAAATTCAGGGTTCTGTTATCGAGAAAATCCACGGTGTATCGCATAAGCATTCTTTGAATTTTAAAAGAAACAGTGTTAACACTGAGAGGACGAACTTAAATCTTCCCCCCTCTAGTCCATACTTCGACGTTAGTGATGTAGCAGTATACGATTATCTAAATTATGTGTAAATATCTCAAAAGGTGAGCAAGAGACTTCAACAAAACAGCTACCTCTAAATAATAGATTTCAACTCTTAGTCGTCCTTTTGAAATTTTATTGGCAGATCTAGATTTCAGCTAGAAACTAGCCATTCTCAGTGCACTATCATTTTTTATCTTTGCATGTAATGCCTGTTGGTCGGGCTTCATCCACAGTTCATTGAATACTAGTATTAGTATTCAATTAGCTAGAAACTAGCCATTCTCAGTGCACTATCATTTTTTATCTTTGCATGTAATGCCTGTTGGTCGGGCTTCATCCACAGTTCATTGAATACTAGTATTAGTATTGACACTGATGAACTGTGGATGAAGCCCGACCAACAGGCATTACAAGCAAAGATCAAAAATGATAGTGCATTGAGAATGGCTAGTTTCTAGCTGAAATCTAGATCTGCCAATAAAATTTCCAAAGGACGACTGATAGCTGAAATCTGTTATTTACAAGTCAATATAACAGTCGCTGCGTTCAATAGCCTCTGAATGGAATGTAACCTGATGAAAACTGCTATCGTCATTATTCATTTAGGAAATTGAAGACATACCTTTCAGAGTAACAACTGGTTCTTACTACCAGCATCAGTTTTTTATTTTTAGATCTGTCAACAAGCATCACATCAACATTACTCATAGTTTGTTCGAGGTAGAGACGTATGAAAAGCCATGAATGCTTTAACCTCAAGCTCACACATAAGATAAATTTGCGTGTATTACCACGGAAGAACGCTCAGCGCATAATTACAGAGCCGAAAGATAGAGAAACATTATCTACACCGCAAAAAAATTACGGAATGTTTCAGAAGTGATGGTCAGTATTCACGGATATGACAGGAATGATCATTCGAAACAGAAAGTCAGCAAAAATGGGTTCTAAAACGCAAACCTTAAGAGCTATGAGTAAATCCTTGATTTTCGGTGCTGTGAAAGAGATTTCTCCTATTGCAAGCTCTTTTCTTACCACATTTTGGGAACTGGTAGTATGGACCAAAACAAGATAAAAATGTCCAGTAAATGTGTGCCCTAAAATACATACTATAAAAGTTATGAGCACTTACTCATCAGAAGATATGTGTTTCAACGTAACGAAATGCTCATAGCTCTTAAGGGATGCATTTTAGAGCACATGTTTACTGGAATTTTTTTCTTGTTTTGATCCATACTACCACCTCTCAAAACATGGAAAGCAAAGACCTTTCAGTAAAAGAGATTTGTTTCACATTAACGACGATCAATAATTGCTCATAGCTCTTAAGGTATGCGTTTTAGAGCTGATGTTTACTTGACTTTTTTCTTTCGAATGATCATTCCTGTTATATCCCTGAATACTGACCACCATTTCTCAAAGACACTGTGTACATAATCACAAACACATAATGAGCGGCCATAAAACACTAATTTTTCTGGATGTTATTCTCTATACAAAAACCTATATCCGTATATCTGCTTCCAAGTTCCCATAGCGTACCTCCCTCCAGCCACGCATAAGGGGTGAGGTTCTAATCACCCGTCATCGGATAGGACGTAGTCCTCTGACACACGGCTTCTCCCTGCGATGGCAGAATACTCGTACTCTAGCGTGTGGTGCTTGTGGTGTACAGATCACAGTGCTCCACATTTTAGCTGACTGCGTTTTATGTTCATACAAAAGGGCAGCAGCTAATTTACCTACGGATTTGCTATCTATTTTAACTGACAAGGATGGGAATGGTACGTATTTTATGGTTTTGTAATGTGGCCGACTTGTTCCCTAATACCTTAGGGAGACGTTTAAATTGTGTTATGTGGATCGGAGGCTATTCCATTCTTTTTTTCGTAAGAGCTCTGCTAGCAGTATATCCCTGTGTAATTATTTTAGCTTTCTTCTTGTATAACGTGCCTTTCACTGACATTTTTCGATCATCTGACCATTTTTATCCTGTCTTATGGGATATGAGATAGTATGATTGTGGAGGTGCCTGTCGGTGAGACTGAAAGAGAGACCAGTTTTATTTCATAGTGCCTCTTAGTCATTTTATAGCATTCTCGAGGTTTTTACCACCTCGTTTTACTAATCCTCGTAAGGGGGCTCATACCCTCACCGTTAAACAGCCTTAACCACGTCCCCCCTCCACCACACACACACACACACACACACACACATACACACACACACACACACACACACACACACACACAATGCGGATGCTGTCACACGCTTCTTTAAACTAACGCTATAAGGATGTATTTTAGGAAAACTTTATCTATGTGGCGGAGCAATACATTTCTGTGTTCTTAATGACAGTCGATACATTACTCTTTCCCGTACACCCGATATTAATATCCCACGGTAGACAGAACAAACCTCATAAATTGAGCAAATAATTCGATATTCTTGTTGAAAAATGTAGTTACAATGGGTGTAAAACTCTACTAGATGCATGTTGTATAACTTGCCATTTAGATCCCTACCTTGGGTGGACCGACAGCAGTCCCATTTTCGTGTAATCGAAACCGTGTTTAACATTACAACTCGTTTTAGTGATTCCTCATTACTGTTTGCAATGATAACATCAATAGATTCGGCACGTATGTATCAAAGTGACGATTACTGACCTGTGATGGAGAATCGCTGCACCGCGCCTTCGGTGTGCTTCTGGCACCAACAGCGACTGCGCAGACTACCGTTGCTAGGAAACGCACGCCAGCCAGAACAAGCTCATCCTGGCACTGCGACAATACGCAACTCACCTGCAACAAAGAAGCGCACGTCAGTCCCAGAAAGGGGGAAACTGAAAACGCAGCATTGTCAGGCCCTGCTACCGTCACCGTGCCCACACAATTTCGCTACTGTGAAGATGTTTTTCGAACGGTCTGCATACATCCTTCCGTGTATCAACCAACTCCACCAGAAATGTACGGCAGCCTCCGTGATCTCGTCGTTATAACCACCGGCTACTAAAGCGGTGGTCCTGTGTCTACATTACACAAATAAGTCAGTTTCTTACTATCTCAGATTTGTCTGTAATAGAAAGATTTGGAATCGGGTCCTCTCAGCCGCGTGAGGAAGTACAGAAACCTGTTTACAATATTACGAGGTGTGATAAAAAAATAACGGGAACTTATTAATTTCATGGGCTTTGTACACCCGATTTTCAATTTTTTTATCTTTAATACCCTTACATATTACGGATGTATGTTTACATTTTCAGTTGTTTTGAATATTTATTTTATTGCTGACAATCCAAAAGGTTATATGTATTTTCTAGTGTTCGGCGAATTTTTGTTTTCGAAAAATATGGATCAAAGAAGCTGAATTAAATTTTTCTTCAAAAACAGAATAAAGTGCAGCATCGCATTCGAAATACTGAGTGTAGCTTTTGGCGAGTAATGCAAGAGTTTGGGAGTGGTATAAGCATTTCCAAGACGGTCGAGAAGACGTTAAAGAGGACGACCGTCCCGGACGCACTAGCACATCAATTACTGACGACAAAGTGGAAGAAGTGAAGAAAATAGTTGTGAAAATTACCGAATCACCATCAGAGAGGTTTTTGATGACATCAGAATATCCTTTGGCTCATGCCAAGCAATTTTTTCCAATGTTTTGGGCATGAATCATGTGGCAGTAAAGTTTGTTCCGAATTTGTTGAATTTCGACCAAAAACGACGTCGCCTAAATATCGCTCAGGAATTGCTGAATGAAGTCTCCAACGATCCAGAACTTCTAATGAAGGTGATGAAAAACGGGTATTCGTATATGATGTCGAAACCAAGGCCCAATCGTTCCAATGGAAACTGCCTGAAGATCCAAGACCGAAGAAAATTCGATAAATTCAATCACATGTGAAGGTTCTTCTCACTGTTTTCCTCAATTACAATGGAATAGCGCATCAAGAGATCCTGCCTTATGAACGTACTTACTGGAAGTTATGGACCGTTTGCGTGAAGCAATCCGATGAAAACGACCAATACTGTGGCAAAATTACTCACGGAAATTGCCTTACGATAATGCTGCCGCTCACAATTCAATGGTTGTTTCTGAATTTTTGGCAAAAAAAATGCCTTTATGTTGGAGCAGCCCGTACTCGCCGGAAATGGCCCTTTGCGACTTTTTTCCATTGCCGAGGCTGAAGAGAACCATAAAGGAATGTCGTTCGGGACCACTGTCGAGATAGAAACAGAATTACTGAAAGCGCTGAACACCACAATGAAAAGAAAGTTTCCGAATCGCTTCCAAGATTGGAAAAAACACTGGCACATTTGTATTATATCTGAGGGGGATTATTTTGAAGAGGACAAAGCTGTTGTTGATGAATTAATAAAGATTATCTTAGAAAAAAATTCCTTTTACGTTTTGATGATATCTGGTATCAACAGCCGGTGAAGTGGCATCAAATCCTTAGGCTTGTACATGGCTGGGAGCCACATCACCCTTTCTTTTTTCAAAAAATAAAATGTAAAGACGATAACATTCTTTTCCTTTTTACTTAAACACAGGAGAAGCTATTTCATTCTCCATAAATCGTTACTGCATGGCTTTCAGCCGCCTGTTGTAAATGTGACGGACATTAATAATTATTAGTTCATTATTTTTAAAAATTTCTCTTACCAACTCTATCCTGTTTACCGTTACATTAAGAAACTGTTAGTGGTATCTTATTGAAACACTGCCTTATTTCAAGAGAAATCCATTATAATTCTTCGCCGTAACCCAAAAACGTAGCCATTTGCGGGAGTGGGTGGAGGTAGCGTTTCAGGTAGCGGACGCTATTAACGGGTGTCATTAAACGAGATTCTTGCTGGGGATGCGTTGTCACCTGAGAAAAAATAGAATTCCAAAATTTTTCTGTTCCAGTCCCAAATGACCTGACGAAAAAAAAACATTTGGTAAGGTTCTCAGTGAGCTCGAGTCTCCCTGATTTGACTTTACACGAGATAAACCTAGGAGGAAACAGTAGGTTCTTGTCTGTTCCAGGAAAGTAAGTTCCAGAAGTTTTAACAGTAAACCATAGTTGTAGAATTGAAACGGGAAGGAACAACAAAAGACCAGAACGACCTCATATATTGACAGACAGGAACATTCTAGCATTGCGGAGTGTGGTTGTAAATATTCACATAGTAACAGTGGAAGGAACTATTCGTGAGTTTTCAACTGCCGGCAGCATTCCTACCAGCACAATGGCTATGCCTAGGAATGGGTACCTCCTAATGCGTAATTTGGAGTGATGAATCACGCTATGCCCTGTGGCAATCCTATGGAAGGATTTGGTTTTGACGAATACCTATAGAACGTCATCTATCATCAAGTGTGGTGCCAAGAAGGAGATGGTCTTACGATATGGGAGTGTTTTTCGTGGTTAGGGCGTGGTCCCCTTTCGCGGTTAAGAAGTCGCTAAATGTGGAAGGATCTGAACGCATTTGGCAGCATTGTGTACTGCGTACAATAGACGAAACTGAACGGAGACGATGACTGTATAAACATGTCAGTGTACCCTGTCATAAAGCACCATCTGTGAGGCAATCGTTTATAGACAACATCCCTGAAACGTAGTGAGCTGCCCAGAGTCCCGAACGTAGCCGAGTGGAACACCTTTTGGATGAGTTAGGATGTCAGCTTTGCTCCACGCTCCAGCGACCAACTTCACTAGCTGCTCTGGTCTCAGCTCTTGAGGAAGAATGAACTGCCATTCTTCCACAAACATTCAGACATTTCACTGAAAGTGGATGCCAGTGTATCATAAAGTGTCGACTCCGTGGTACGTGTTGCCGCCGTTACAGTTGGAGCTGAAACGCTGTGACATCAAAGCTTCAGTGGTTAAAACAAGAGGACATTAGTCGGAGCGACGCCTATAGTGGACGAATAGTCAACTTGAACTCATAAGCTTTACTTCAAGATCGACGAAAACCATCACCACCAGTACAACAGCAACTTTGAATCCAGGCACGAGTTAACATACAGCCATCACACACATACATGTGATCAGCTGAGGTGCCACGGGCCAGCAATTATGCACTAATCATTCTCTGTTTATAATTGAAAATCAATTTGTTTTGTAATAAATCTAAAATTATGTGTGTAATGATTCTTCCCCTAGCAACCACCACCATCTGGTTTAATTATTTCTCTATCAATCTTTTCAACTATGCTGTGTAAGTTTTACATTGAAATTCCGTCTAGTGAAGCCATCAGAATATCAGAACAAATGGCAAAGCGATTTAAATAAGATATCTGTACGGTGCTAAAATTGGCAGTTGATCCTAAATAATGCAAAGTGTGAAGTCATCCTCATGAATTCTAAAAGGAATTCGTTAAACTTCGGATACACGATAAATCAGTCACATCTAAAGACCCTAAATTCAACTAAATATCTGGGAATTACAATTACGAACAACTTAAATTTGGAAGAACACTAGAGAATGTTGCGGGGAAGGCGAGCCAAAGACTGCGATTTACTGGCAGAACACTTAGAAGATGCAACAATTACCTACTGCAGCCTACATACTTCTGAATCTGCTTAGTGTATTCATCTCTTGGACTCCCTCTACGATTTTTTCCCCCCATGCTGCCCTCCAATACTAAATTGGTGATCCCTTGATGTCTCAGAACATGTCCTACCAACCGATCCCTTCTTCTAGTCAAGTTGGGCCACAAACTTCCCTTCTCCCCAATCCTATTCAATACCTCCTCATTAGTTATGTGACCTACCCATCTAATCTTCAGCATTCTTCTGTAGCACCACATTTCGAAAGCTTCTATTCTCTTCTTGTCCAAACTAGTTATCGTCCATGTTTCACTTCCATACATGGCTACGCTCCATACAAATACTTTCAGAAACGACTTCCTGACATTTAAATCTATACTCGATGTTAACAGATTTCTCTTCTTCAGAAACGCTTTCCTTGCCATTGCCAGTCTACATTTTATATCCTCTTTACTTCGTTGTCTCATTTCCTAATCTAATTCCCTTCAGCATCACCCAACTTAATTCGACTACATTCCATTATCCTCGTTTTGCTTTTGTTCATGTTCATACTAGAACCTCCTTTCAAGACACTGTTCATTCCGTTTCATTGCTCTTCCAAATCCTTTGCTGTCTCTGACAGAATTACAATGTCATCGGCGAACCTCAAAGTTTTTATTTCTTCTCCATGGATTTTAATACCTACTCCGAATTTTTCTTTTGTTTCCTTTACTGCTTGCTTAATATACAGATTGAATAACATCGAGGAAAGGCTACAACCCTGTCTCACTCCTTTCCCAACCACTGCTTCCCTTTCATGTCCCTCGACTCTTATAACTGCCATCTGGTTTCTGTACAAATTGTAAATAGCCTTTCGCTCACTGTATTTCACCCCTGTCACCTTTAGAATTTGAAAGAGATTATTCCAGTCAACATTGTCAAAGCTTTCTCTAAGTCTACAAATGCTAGAAACGTAGGTTTGCCTTTCCTTAATCTAGCTTCTAAGAGAAGTCGTAGTGTCAGTATTGCCTCAGGTGTTCCAATATTTCTACGGAATCCAAACTGATCTTCCCCGAGGTCGGCTTCTACCAGTTTTTCCATTCGTCTGTAAAGAATTGGCGTTAGTATTTTGCATCCGTGACTTATTAAACTGATTGTTCGGTGATTTTCACATCTGTCAGGACCTGCTTTCTTGGGGATTGGAATTATTATGTTCTTCTTGAAATGAAATGAGAAATATTAAAACATTTAAATTTGCAAAATCATGTCAACTACCCATCAAGGTGTAAACAGATTACCAACATCTTTAACGAACTAGAAGATGTCAGGGGTGAAAAAGTACAGTTCAAAAAAATGGCTCTGAGCACTATGGGACTCAACTGCTGAGGTCATTAGTCCCCTAGAACTTAGAACTAGTTAAACCGAACTAACCTAAGGACATCACAAACAACCATGCCCGAGGCAGGATTCGAACCTGCGACCGTAGCGGTCTTGTGGTTCCAGACTGCAGCGCCTTTAACCGCACGGCCACTTCGGCCGGCAAGTACAGTTCCTCACCCTATATAGAGATAGGTAAGAAAAGACGGCATGCTATGTGCTGTTAATTGTTTTCATATTTCTTACATTGAGATATAGAAATAAAATCCGTTGGCCTGTTTTAATAACATTCGTTATTAAAAATAGAATGGGGTAGAGGATTCCGCCAAAATTTCAACAGAAATATGCGATATATCTTCCCCAGTCCTAACATTACCTTTATTTTTCTTTAGAGAAAGTTATCAGTGACGTGTTTTGAGTAATACGTAAGTCCCATTGCAGCAAAATTAAAATCTTTTCCTTTTGCCAAGAGCTAACATTGTAAAGCATTTGAAACAGCTACAGATTCATCAAACAGCAACTGATGGAAAGATAAGTCAATAGTTTCTGAAAATGCCCATTCTCAGTATGAAAATAAACTGTAATTTATTCACATAATTTGTTCCAAACTCACAGCACTTCTTCTTTTACCAGCTGTCGACAGCACATAAATATTACATTATTTCATTGAAAAATCTGTAGTTGCTCGAATATCGCGGTTGATAAGTAAGTTTCGCATATTAATAACATGGAAAAATACTCTCCTCTTTGCCTACTATCATTCGCCAAAATTTTGTTTCAATTTATGAAACGATTTACGAGATAAGAAGAATTTTGTTACTGTTTCACTCTGGCTTTTTCGCTGGCGCGTGAAGCCTTACATACAATCCATTTTCTCGAGGTCAGCGATAGGTAGCAATATCCTTCCAGATTCAAAGAATAATTTGGTATTATATCTACATTTCACATACAGCAATGTACGTCCTAACATGCACCAAACTCAAATTCATAGTGATCTCCATCTTTTGACTGCAAACTTTTCGAAATTGTGGCAGTAGGTTACTTCAAGCTAAAATATCACAACAAATATGACCAGTAAGGAAATGAAGGACAGTTCATCATGAAGCTGAAAATTTAAACTATGAGCTGTTCGCGAATAAAGTTTTTTCAACGCTTAGTTTCCTTATAATCGTTTGAGAAAGGTTTTAGTTTGGCGGTTTGTGCCTCTTACCATTCATAGAGTGAAGCTAGCTAGTTTCTTCACCGAATCATACCCTGTCTGAGAGGTTCACCATACAAGGTAGCCATCATCCCCACCTATTAGCCGATAGTCATTTGTGCCATTTAGAAAATCTGCAGTGAACCTTATTCGTGTGCAATGGGCTTCAATAAACTTTTTGGCTCTAGGAAACAACAGATGGTTAATAACTCAGTCGAAAAATGAATTAAACCCACTTCGTTGGTTATATTACATTGTGAATTTCAATTATTTCTTAATTAAGTGATTTAAATAATAACATTGCATAAAAACACATATGTACAAGTCAATTCTCCTTTTATAAAATAGGTCGGCCAACCTGGTAAAGATCCAATACTGGGAAACAAAATACAAACAATGTCGGACCGAAATCTCTGCAAGCTATTTGTACCGTGAAATGGACTATGCTCCCTGAAAATTCTTCCACTGACTACAAGTCTGTTCAAAAAATGGCTCTAAGCACTATGGGACTTAACTTCTGAGGTCCTCAGTCCCCTAGAACTTAGAACTACTTAAACCTAACTAACCTAAGTACATCACACACATCAATGCCCGAGGCAGGATTCGAACCTGCGACCGTAGCAGCAGCGCGGTTCCGGACTGAAGAGCCTAGAACCGCCCGGCCACAGCAGCCGGCTGCAAGTCTGTCATCTGCCTTTGATACGACCAGTTTTATGTCGTCGATCAACTTTAAATCGTCCCGTACGCATGTCCCCAGATATTTAATGTATGTTACAGCTTTTAGTGTTAATTTGGCAATCCTGTGAAATCACAGCAACCGAAATGTTCACCTGTTTATGGGCACTACATTACATTTTTTATGTTGAGGGTCAACTACCAGTTCCTGCACCAACTGCCAGTTCTCTATAGGTGTTCCTACATTTCACCACAATTCTCTAGTGTCGCAAGTAAATTGCACACAACACATCAGCTTTGGACTGTCTCGTGGAGTTTCAGACGTTATTTGCTAGGTCTCTTGTAATGTAAAAACAGTAAAATACGTAACTATAATTTGAATTTTTTTTATTTACAAAATTCCATACAGTTAAAAATTGATATCATGTTGAATCGATTCTGTATTATAAAAGGAAGTTTCATTGCCTACATTATTAGAAACGAGAAGACGTTGTGAAATGTTGCTCACCATCGCCAATTACGACTGCTCAACTGCCACAAGACAAGGATTTTGACATATCTAACGATCTAAACAGAGTAACAGTCACCCAAGTGCACATTTTCTATCTTTGAACTTTTGTGGCAACATAATGCGTTAATTATTAATAGTTTTTTGTTTTAGTATTATTCCAGACTCGCAAATTCCTGTTTCCTTGATCGTTTTACAAAGAGGATATTACTTCTGTAAGCTTTAATACTGGAGTTATCGACTGTATATCAAAGTTGATGGTGGTATTAATGGCCACAAAGGAGGCTAATCTTTTGGCTTGGTCACTTCGTAATGAGGTGACGCGGTGGTTAGCACACTGGACTCGCATTCGGGAGGACGACGGTTCAATCCCGCGTCCGTCCATCCTGATTTAGGTTTTCCGTGATTTCCCTAAATCGCTATAGGCAAATGGCGGGATGGTTCCTTTGAAAGAGCCCGGCCGACTTCCGACGAGACTGATGACCTCGCAGTTTGGTCTCTTCCCACAAAACAAGCAAGCAAGCACTTCGTAAGGGTTAAAATCATTTTCAAGTTTATCGTAACTTAATTTTGATAATTTATTTCAGGTCAGTATTTTTTATTAGTTACTTACACGCCTAGTTCCGTAGGACCAAATTGAGGAGCAAATCTGCAAGGACACGGAACGTGTCAGTACATGAAATTACAACATAAAAGTAATAACAGACAAAATAAAATGTTTAAGAACTCAAAAAAAGTCAAGCCATAAGTTTAAGTAAACGCAGTCAGCGATATAACATACGAATCAGCTTAATTTTTCAAGAAACTCCTGGACAGAATAGAAGTAGTGACCCATGAGGAATCTCTTCAGTTTAGATTTCAAAGCGGGTGAATTACTGCTAACATTTTTGAATTCTTGTGGCAGCTTATTGAAAATGGATGCAGTAGTATCTGTACACCTTTCCGTACAAGGGTTAAGGAAGTGCGATCCAAATGCAGATTGGATTTCTGCCTGGTATTAACTGAGTGAAAGCTGCTAATTCTTGGGCATAAGTTGATATTGTTAACAATAAACGACAGTAAAGAACATATATTTTGAGAGGCTAATGTCAGAATACCCAGACCAGTGAACAGGGGTCGACAAGAGGCTCGCGAATTTGCACCACCTACTGCCCAAACTGCCCGTTTATGAGTCAAAAATATCCTTTGGGAATGGGAAGAGTTACCGCAAAATGCAGTATAGTGCCATATGACATAAGCGAATGAAAATAAGCAAAGTAGACTAATTTTCGCGTCGAATGATCAGTTACTTCAGATACCGTTCGAACAGTAAAAATGGCAGCATTAAATCTTTAAACAAGATCCTGAATGTGGGCTTTCCATGACAGTTTACTATCTATCTGAACACCTAGAAATTTGAGCTGTTCCATTTCACTAATCATTTGCCCATTCTGTGAAATTAGAAAGTCGGAGTTTGTTGATCTGTGTGTTAGAAACTGTAAAAACTGAGTCTTACTGTGATTTAGCGTTAGCTTATTTTCTACAGACCATGAACTTACATCATGAACTGCACTGTTTGAAACAGAGTCAAAGTGGCCCAAGCACAGATCCCTCTGACACCCCCTATTTGACTGTGTCGCACTCAAACCCCACATCACAGCCATTCTCAACACTATAAATAATGACCTTTTGCTGTCTGTTGTTAAAGTAAGAGGCGAACCAATTGTGAACTACTCCCAATACTCTATAATAGTCCAACTTCTGGAGCTATATTTTGTGATCAACACAATCAAACGCCTTTTAAATTAAAAAATATGCCTAGCGTTTGAAACCTTTTTTTTTAATCCATCCATTAGCTCACAGAAAAAAGAGAAAGTAGCATTTTCAGTTGTTAAACCACCTCTAAAGCCGAACTGTACATTAGACAGCAAATATTGTGATATAAAATGATCAATTATCCTTACATACACACCCTTCTCAATAGCTTTAGCAAATACTAATGGCATAGAAATAGGTCTAAACTTGTCTACATTATCCCTTTTTCCATTTTTATAAAGCGGCTTTATTACTGACGTGAGTACTTAATCATTCTTAAAGGAAAAATTACAAATATGACTAAGTACAGGGCTGACATGTGCAGCACAGTACTTTAATGGCTCTGAGCACTATGGGACTTAACATCTGAGGTCATAAGTCCCCTAGACTTAGAACTACTTAAATCAAACTACCCTAAGGACATCACACACAGCCATGCCCGAGGCAGGATTCCAACCTCCGACCGTTGCAGCAGCGCGGTTCCAGACTGAAGCGTCTAGAACCGCTCGGCCACAGCGGCTGGCAGTACTTTAATATCCTGCTAAACACTCCATCATATCTATTAGAGTCCTTAGTCTTCAATGATTTATTAATTGCCTACCTCCCCCTTGTCAAGTAATTTTTCAATAATAAAAGGTTGTGTAAAAACAGCTCAGTGAATTACAAAAGTAATTTACGGACTTATCCCGTCAGGACTGGCGGCCATCACACTTTATTTCAGAGGGAGAAACTAACAGTAACTTAAATGCTGCTCTCGTCCCAACGCTGAATGGTCACTGTATGGTGGATGTAACTATGAAGACGATACTGCAGGTAGGACGTGGATTGTATGCGGAAAAATATATCTACCCAATATATAGGAATGGGATAGACGATTGCGTTTAACAATAGTTTCACTACAGACTTACAGGCAATTATAGGTATCAACATGCGATAAGTCCAAATGATTAATACAAAAAGTTAAAATCTAAATTTACGGCTTTTTGTGAATGTGAAAATTAAGATGCGTTAGAGTGTCGAGTTCATGTGGGGAGGTCACGCGAACAGATGCAACTAACCATCCTAGGCATAACATTTTAAATGCAGAATTATAGAGGCTGTTGCAAGACAGGTTACACAAGGTTCAAAATGGTTCAAATGGTTCTAATCACTGTGGGACTTAACATCTGAGGTCATCAGTCCCCTAGACTTAGAACTACTTAAACCTAACTAACCTAAGGACATCACGATTCCAACCTCCGACCGTTGCAGCAGCGCGGTTCCGGACTGAAGCGCCTAGAACCCCTCGGCCACAGAAGCCGGCGTTACACAAGGTATTTACGTTACTAAGTATTAGACTCAAGAAGAAGTAGATTAGGTTAAACCTCTATATATACTGCCTGACATTATTGTCGCATATTGCTTCACGATACTGACTCATTTCTGCCACCTTTAGTGTGCTGGGTGCATTTACTAGGAGAAAACTTTTGCATTTATCTCGCTGGTCAGGTTTCTTACTCTTTATTAGCATGAGGCAATCAATCAGTGTATCTCATTAGGAAAGAGCAAAGGTCCTCTGGGAGCTGGGCAGCTTTCGCTGAAGTAAGGCTGCTGCCTGCTTCATGCTTTTGTTGGTAGATCTGATGCCTCCCCCAGCCCGGCATGGAAGGCACCATTTTACCACTGTTATCCCCAGACAATAGTTGAGCAAGGCATGTTTGCCTATTTTGTTCGGAGATCAAAGGATGAAGCACTGACATGCCACCCGACCAGCGTGGGAAGGCCCGTTGCTTTCGGTCCAAAATTTGATGTACCCAATTTGATTGAGTCATCACATCAACGTGCTTGGCACTAAGAAGCCACTCAGTCGATAGTACACTGTTCCATCGCAGTTCCGACCTTTTATTTGTTAAGGTGCGTTTTGTACTCCAAGAGCGGGAATTTTTTCCAGCGCTGCCCATTTTTTCACGAAATGAGCGATATCGTCGTCCATCACGTTGACAACAGCATTGAGGCATCCCCCATTACCGCCTGTCATGAAGGTGACCCGTCTCCAGACCACTGGTAGGTGCTGATGAGAAGACGCTTTGCTGAGTCTGGAGAAATGATAGTGTCACAATGACAGTAGCTTGATCCATATTCTGAACAGCTCGCTACTTATTAACTGGGGTTGTTTAACTCGGTTATAATTTGTGTCATCTTGCTGCAGCATTAACACCGACTTCGTGCGCTGCCTATCTGAGCAGATCTTGTTGTGCTTTCTCCATACAGTCTTCCACATTTTTTAGTACTTCTTCACAGTGTCAGTGTCATCTTGTAATTTGATTCACGTTCTAGAGAACTCTGTACTCTATTAATTGCTCTTTCTTAACTTTCGTCAGTCATTAGAACAAATAAAAATTTGTTACTCTCAGTCTTTACCTGTATTCCAAGATCCTTCACATTGTTCTCCAACTTTTCCATGGTTAGGCGACTCAGTATTAGCAAATAGCAAGTCGCACACGATGGTAAGGGTAGACGGGCTACAGAGCGTTGAGAGAATTGTGGTCGTAGGAAACCTGCACAGAGCGGAAGTGATCAGCGAGCAAGCTAAAACAGTAAACAGAAGATTCAGTACAAATAAGCAGCAAGAAACGAAGTCCAGGTCATCAGTGTCAACAATGAGAAATCTCTCTGTAATGAAGCACGACTGATGATGCGGGCGCTGTGACTAGGGTGGTGTCCGCACAGCCTCCCACAGCGAAGTGGCTCCAAAGCAGAAATGAGCCGAGCGGCTGCCACTTTTTTTTTTGTAACCATATATATTTATTTAAATATATTAACAACGATACATTAAAAAAAAAAGACATTTTATTCTATAAATCTATTATATTCCTGGTGTTGGTTAATATTACTGTCATTTTATATGTTTTCGTTTTTATATTTTCCTTTTTCGTTTTTCTCTTATTGTTGTTCCTTAAACTCTTTTACATGGCCATTTGTCGTCTTTTTTTTGAGGGGGTAGACACTGCAGGACAGGCATAACAGTTTATATTTGGCTTCGATGCATTGATTTTGAGTTTATGTTTCTGTATGTGATGCACTTGTGATGCCACAGGCACATCGTGTATTCTGGTTCGATCTCTTCCTCTAGTTACACTGTTAAGTGGGACAGTATGAGGGAAACGTCACCATGATAGGTGGGGCAGAAGTGGAAGAAACTTGAGAGAAAATTTTGTCATATTACATAAGAGAAGCAGAAAGGATAGTGCGAGTAATCAATAGAATTTTATAGGCACAAAGTAAAGGAAATCATTAAAAAATATCTAATAATAATAATGAGTAGTTGGCACTTTCCACTAAGTAATGCTTGTTTCCTATTCAGTATAATACAATAATGGAAGAAAAGTTAATTTAAAAAAACTGGTAGTACTACTGTGCATACTTTTGACACTGATTTGGCTGCGAGCATGACAGATGTTTGGGGAGAAGGACTTTGTATCACTGATTTCACTAAGAAGAAACACTTTATACTACTATACCTGACTATTTTGAGGCGAGAGGAGAAAACACTTTATCTTTTGTGTTGCACTTGTTCGCTATCACTGCACACGTTATTCTTGTGGTGAGTGAGGTGAGGTGAGGTGACTGGTGGCGGTGGTGAGGGTCACAGGCTGGGGAGGACTCTGGCGGTCGCTGTCTGCAGTGGAATCTGCAGGAAGTTCTCGCGTTAACGCCTGTGCTGCTCGGCCGTCTTGTTCTCCGCCCAGGGGTCGATCAGGAAGGCCAGCTGGTCGGTCTGCCTCCGCGCTACGATGGCGTGTGCCGTCATGGCGAGGATCCAGAGAGTCGCCAGTCGCTCGGGCCGTGGAAATGGGTTGCAGTCTGCGGCGGTGATTGCTTCCACTGTGATGTGGGCCGCCATCTTCCCGGCACGCTTCCCAGATGTTGATGGCATTCCCGTAGGTGAATCGGTGATCGAGGGTGTCGGTCATGCCACATACGTCACATTTGTCACTTGCGACGAGTTTATCTCCGCCAGTCTTTGGTTGGTTGGTACCGTTCTGTTAATTATTTTGTACCGTGTCTCCTTCGCACGTTTAGGCAACACGTTTTCCGAGACGCTCCCCCATATTTGTTTCCAATTGTATTGCGGGAGTTTGTGTTCAATTTTGTTTTTTGCCGGCTTCCCCCCCTAGAGCTGTATGGAAACGATTATGCGAATCGTGTTAACTTCTGCACATAGGCATTAACAGAAGATACTCTAGGTGTACCGCGTATCTTGTTTAGTGATGAAGCCATATTTACCCATCATAGCTAGGTAAACAGCCGATAGATGCACTATTGGTTTGTTGACTTCGTGAGATGGAACTTCAGCGTTCAAGGAGTATAAACGTCTGGTGTGGGATAGTGAACCATCAACCAATGGACCATATTTTGTAGACGGAACAATGAACGCGCACTAGTATCGCAGCCTCCTAACAGATGATCTCCCTCGGATGCTACAAGACGTTCCTCTGCAGACTAGGAGGAACCTGTGGTACGGACATGATGGCTCTCCACTCTACAGTGCACGAAGTACTACAGCATGTCTACACGAATTGTTTCCAAATTGTTTCATTGGACGCAGAGGACCAGTACCTTGGCCGGCTCGTTCCCCAGATGTGACACTTGTACACTTTTTTTCTGTGGGGAAGCCGAAAGACGCTATTTACGAGGATTTAGCAACTACACACGACTATATGCAACTACGTATTACTGCTACCTGCTCGGACATCTCAGCTGAAATGCTAGCACGTGTGCAGCAGTCGTTCCATACAAGGCTGGAAGCCTGTATTGCCCTGCCGGTGGTCATTCTGAGCGCAACCTGTGATGGTTAACTACCTCACTACTGGTCAGAATTAACATAACTAGTATATGCACTCGTGTTGTTCTTTAATATGTGCTACCACAGGTTTGTAAACGTATCGGTGTGGGAACTCTTTAAAATACGATATCTCGTAAATAACTCGCACCAGACTCCTGCAACATACAGCACTGACTCTCTAATTTACCTAATCTGTGAATATCAGCAAGTATTGAAAGTCTCTTCGGGTTTGCTGCCGGATCCAAAAATCAACTTGACTCGGTATTTCGGCGATCCAACTGTTCGCCATCTTCAGGAGAATGCTGCTTCTGCTGACGAGTCCCGCTGAGAATTCACGCCAGGCTGCAAATCGACGTCCTATATAGGCCACCGTTCAGTACACGGCGCATGCGTTGCCCATCACGGTTGCTGCCCTCCAAGACAGGGAGGTGGCGCCGCCCTTAGTGGAACACTGCTGGCAACGATAAGTCGCACTCAGGGGCGCACCGAAGAACGTTCAGTTTTGATGCGAGATAATACAGGATTCCACGTCTTGCTAAGAGGAAACCCATTGTCTCTGTTGATTAAATTATCAGCCAACCTGATTTCAATCGCCTCTTTATAGACACTGTTCCAGAAACCGGATATGCTGGCAACTACCACAGTTTCATCAAATTTCATACTGTGTCCCTCATTTAAGCAGTTTTTTGCTACTGCTGATTTTCCCGGCTGTTGTAGCCTCGTATAACGGCGATGTTCCACTCATCTGTCATGCACTGTGCGAATCGAACGGCCAATGTAAGCTTTCCCACATTGACACGGAATTTTGTACACACCGGGTTTCCTAAGCCCCAAATCATCTTTCACAGAGCCTAGCAGTGCCCTAATCCTAGAAGGTGGACGAAACACACTCTTCATGTTAAAATTCCTTAAAATTTGTCCAATCTTAAACGATAAGCCTCCAGCATAAGGAAGAAAGGCCACCGATCTATGTTCCTCTTCATACACCTCCGGAGATGGTCCAAACTCCATAGCCCGGCGAATCTGCTTCTCGGAGCACCCATTTCCCTTAAAAACAAGTCATCAAATGCATAAGTTCTTGGGTTAATCTGTCCGCGTCGGAAATGGCATATGCTGTCCGTACTGAAGTCCTAAGGACGCCACTGCGTTGGTGTGGTGGATGACAACTCTCAGGGTGCAGATACCAATCTGCCTGCGTTGGCTTTCGGTGAACACTGGGTCCCAAAGTACCATCTGGTTTATAATCACATCAGTAAGCATTGTTCCATTTAAAAAACGTGTATGTTCGGTCAAAAAATACAGTTTGTAGGTATTATTATAATCTGTTGTTTGGCTAACAATACGAGCACATGACTACCAATCAATTCTGAGAAACCCGCACATTAGTAGCATTTCCCAATTAAGTTTTACTTGATTCTTCCTGTATAAGCAGAGCATAGACGAATCACTCTGGCGTCGACACGGGCTTCAAATAGAGAAATCCACTGACATAAGGACTTGGAAGAGCAGTTGAATGGAGTGGACAGTGTCTTGAAAGGAGGCTATAAGATGAACATCAACAAAAGCAAAACGAGGATAATGGAATGTAGTCGAATTAAATCGGGTGATGCTGAGGGAATTAGATTAGGAAATGAGACACTTAAAGTAGTAAAGGAGTTTTGCTATTTGGGGAGCAAAATAACTGATGATAGTCGAAGTAGAGAGGATATAAAATGTTGACTGGCAATGGCAAGGAAAGCGTTTCTGAAGAAGAGAAATTTGTTAACATCGAGTATAGATTTAAGTGTCAGGAAGTCGTTTCTGAAAGTATTTGTATGGAGTGTAGCCATGTATGGAAGTGAAACATGGACGATAAATAGTTTGGATAAGAAGAGAATAGAAGCTTTCGAAATGTGGTGCTACAGAAGAATGCTGAAGATTAGATGGG